>NC_054829.1:30279524-30582555 GCF_018345385.1 Vulpes lagopus
CAGAACCACTCTGTGGTTCACCTTTCAAGTTCCCCAACCATGGAGCCCTTGCCTCAGGCAGAATTTGAAGTTAGCCATTTGATCATTTACTTGTTTCTCTGTCAATCATCAGCCTTAAAAAAAAAAAAAAAAAGAAGACTAAAAAGCCAAAAGAAAAAGGCTCCTGGATGTAGGAGAGACTATTAGTTTCCCAGTCCTCTGAGTCTTTACGGGAAACCTGCTTTGCCAAAGCTCCTTTGAGGCCGAGACTGAGGACAAACAAGGGCCCAAGACATGTGAAAGGAGGTCAGAATGGAAGAGTCAGTGCACCCCAATTCCCAGAATTTATTTCTCCAAATGCCTGTCTGCAAATGGTTTCCAAGAGTAAGTTACAAAGGGGAGAACATTCCACGCCTGATTCCACTCCAGTTGGTTTTGAATTAGGATCAGACCAATTTTTTTTTTTTAAAGATTTTATCCATCTATTTGAGAGAGAGAGAGAGAGAGCATGAGAGCAGGGTGAAGGGCAGAGGGAGAAGCAGGCTCCCCTCTGAGCAGGGAGCGCGATGTGGGGCTCGATCCTAGGACCCAGGATCATGACCTGAGCCAAAGGCAGGCGCTTAACTGACTAAGCCACCCAGGTGCCTCTGGATGACCTATTAGAAGCCTCACTGCTCCTCTGTGTCCCGATCGGGGAGAGAGAAGGAAGAGTTGCTCCTCACCTTCCAGAAACACAGAATTCGCTTTGATCACACCTCACAACACTTCAGCGGCTCTCATAGGAGCAGCACATGAACCTGTCAGATATGGACCTTCCCGATTGAAATCTGGAAGGCAGCGTTGACCTCAGTTTTCCCACCTGTCAAATGGGTGGGATACCACCAGCCCTATTTACTTCACAAGAAAACTGGTGAGGATGAAGAAGGAAACAAAAGGTTCTGCAAAGAACAGGAGAGCCCCGGATTGTTCCCCATCCTTCACCCCGCTCCTTGCCACTGTGGGCTTCCCTCCTGCGGGCTGGCAGGGTCAGTCAGAGTCGGAGGAGGGGAATATGAGTGTGGGTGTTTATCCTCCAACACCCACCGCCTGGGCTCTGTGGGCTGCCTACAGGTGCCCCAAGACCGCAGCTCCTGTCAGAGGGCACTCCCTCCCTATCCTTCAGAACTAGGAGTGGCTGCACCTCGCAGCAGTCACCAGCCCAGCCCAGGACTAAGCTGTCCCTGTGGCTCCCTATAGCTTGCCTACATGTGGGCATAGGGTCTTCAGTAGACCCCCTTATGTTATCCATGTCCCATGTTCCTTCTGTATCAGGCCTTTAACTAACTGAACCTCGCTGGCCACCCTGGGGGTTCACTGGGCTCTTGCCTTTCCTGCTGGAGCCAGAGGGCTCCTCTAGCGCCATAGGTAATGACAACGGCCACCAGCAGTGCGCCACTCATTTTAACTCCTCTCTTATTTGGTACTCATGCCAGCCTCTTGAGGACATGAGGCTGAGGGAGGCTTTAACTTGTCCAGGGCCTAACAGCTAGTGGGCGGTAGGGCCAGGATTTGCACCGAGGCCCGTCTGCCCCCATTGCTGACATTTAGCCAAACTTTGCTGCACCCCCCACCCCACCTCTGGCTTTTTCTGGAAGAGAAGCAGCTGTGTGTTTAAGCTGCAGCCCTGGTTACAGTTTATTTTTCCACATACATGTCTAGCCATGTGACCACACACTCCCCCTGGCCACCTAAATCTCTGTTTACTAGCTGTGTGGCTCTGGACTAATTACTTAACCTCTCTGTACCTCAGTTTCTTTATCAGTAAAATGGAGATATAATAGTATTTACCTCAGGACTTGTGAGGATTAAATGAATTAATTACACATATAGAACAGGGCCTTAGGTACAGAAGGTGCTCGAGCAGGGTTACCCATTATTGTTGTAATTGCTATTGCTATTTCCAACTTACCAAAATTCTCACCCCCCCAGATGTCCATCTGGGCATCATACTTTCCCAAGTGGTTAAACCAGGACTTGTCAATCACGAAGATTCCTCCAGCTATGACAGGGGTCCTGGGAGCAAGGAGAGGAATGAAGCCATGCGTAAGCTGGTTAAGCTGGGAGCCCTTCCAGATGGGCCACTTGCCCCCAGAATCCCTGGCTTGCAGAGTTGCAGGGGCAGGATGTTTGGCAGCTCCCTGGCCTCTGTCTTCCCTGTCCCTGGGGCCCAGAACCAAGTCAGCACTTAGTGCAATCTCAGGAGCACCAGCAACTGAGATGGCCCCCCAGTGGCCTCCCAGGACCCCAACCCAGGGCAGGAAGGGGTGTCCACAGAGCCCGCAGCAGCACTGACCTTATGGGCTTGGTGGGATCGGTCCGGGCAATCTTCTGTTCCAGAGGAATCTGCTCCCACTTGAAATGTAGGCTCCAGTCAAATCCTAAGGGATAGAGTGGGGTGAGGACAGAGCTTGGGGGCAGAGCTACTGCCCTCGGTCTCTCTTGATCAGAGCCCAGCTCACAGAGGGCACTGGGCAATTCATGCAGTCGTTCCTTCACTCAGAATGAGACAGGTCCCTGCCCTCACAGTTTCAATCTACTGGGTAGGACAGAGACTACAAAGGTAAATCAGTAAGAGGATAATCTGCCAGTCAAAGGTGAAAAGTGCTAAAAGAAAAATAAAGAAGAGAGGTGCCCATTCTAGTAAGAGTAGTCAGGAAAGTCTCTGTAATGGGATCACATTTGACCTGAATGATGGACTGATCTATGGAGTGGGGAAAGGGAAGTCCAGGTGGGGGTAGAGGGGAGACAGCAAGTGCAAAGGCCCTGAGGTGATTCCTCACAGGAGAAATGCCTGGCTCCCTTCAGAATCCCATTCAACTCTAAGACCTAAGTAATAGCTGTTTCAATTTTTTGGAAGGCTGGGCCCCAAATAGGAAAACCACTCTGCCTACTAGCTCCTAGCAACAGATTCTCTAGTGCAGCCTGTCCAATAGAGCTTTCTGCAATGATGGAAATGTTCTCTATCTGCACTGTTCAATATGGTAGGCACTAGCCACGTGGGGTTATTGAGCACTTGAAATGTGGCTAGTGCAACTTAAGGAACTGAATTTGAATTTTATTTAGTTGTAATTAATTTAAATTTAAATAGCCAGGGGCACCTGGGTGGCTCAGTAGTTGAGCAACTGCCTTCGGCTCAGGGCGTGATTCCAGGGTCCTGGGATCAAGTCCTGCATCAGGCTCCTCATAGGGAGTCTGCTTCTCCCTCTGCCTGTGTCTCTGCCTCTCTCTCTGTGTCTCTCATGAATAAATAAATAAAATCTTTAAAAAATTTAAATAGCCAAATATGGCTATTATATTGGACAACACAGTGTAAAGTCTGGACCAGAGCTGTCCAAAAGAAGTCTGATGCAAGCCAGAAATGCAAGCCATATGTGTAATTTAAATTTTTCTAGTAGCCATATCAGAAAGTAAGAACATACAACATTAATTTGAACACTATATTTTAATGCAATTTAACCAAAATGTTATCATTTCAACATGAATCAATATAAAAAACAATGAGGTATTTTACAGTCTTTCATACTAAGACTTTGAAACCTGGTGTGTAGTTGACCCTTCCAGCACATCTCAATTCAGACTGGTCACATGTTAAGAGTTCAATAGCCATATGTGGCTGCCAGCCTGGGGCCAGAACCACCTCCAGGCATACACACCAGGGGTTCATTCAAGACATTGTCGTATCATGTCCTCCTGCCAGGACTTGTGGGCATGCTCCCTGGGCTGACAGCATTTGGGAAGGATGTGTCAGGGTTTGTGCGGAGAGGAAGACAAAAGACTAGCTTGGCTCTGTCCCTGATTGTGCCAGAGGGCTTTGTCCTGAACCTGACGGCTTGACGCTATCCCTTTTCATTTTCTGGAGGTAAGGGGGTGGTGTGAGACACTCTGGCATAGAGGGGAAGAAGAGCACCCCATCAAGGCTTTAGACTGCCCACCCCGGCCCCTTTCAAGTCTACAGCCCCTCCCCCAGGAGATGGACGCACCTCCACGAAGGTCAGCAGAGGCAGCGAGGTAGGCAAAATTATCCAGACTGATGACATCAATGATGGGGCTCACCACACGGGTGTGGTCCTAGGCGAGGAACGAGAGATGGTGTGAGGCCAGGGACTCTGTGAAGAAAGGCCTAGCTGCCTGCTCTGGGAAGACGTTCTCTCCGAGGCCTGGGGCACCTGGCCCTTCTTGTAGGACACCACGGGTTCGCGCGAGCTGTCCTGCAGCATCACATCCAGGCTCCTGGAAGGTTCTACCTGGGTCCCACGGGCGCAGTGCTCTCCCAGCCTCTTCCTCTCACATCATGCTGAGCCCTGCTGGGATCTCACCTCCTCAGTGAAACCCTGCCTGATTGAGGCAGGCTGAGGATTTCTTCCTCTGAAGCTGCTCTCCCAAGTACAGGCCAGACAATTCCTGGGGCACCGAATCATATGCTGCCTGAGGTGACTCTTCTGTTGCTGGCTTGAATTGTTGTTTTATTAATTGTCAACCACCTTTGTACATGTCTGAGTCGAGTCTTCCTGGCAGCTTGAGGGCCGGGACTCCTTTCCCTATACAACCTGGGTGTCACTCTCTCATGCCACATCTGCTTCTAGGTCAGATTCACTACTCCCTTCATCCTCCTAGTCACAAATCCACCTCCAAAACATTGGTGGGTAATGTCCATTTTACTAAAGATTTAGGTTTACTAGTTTTTTCTTTTTTGGAGGGGTGGGTAGTGATGTTGTTGGTAGCTTATGCTGTATAAAAAACTATCAAAACTATCAACCGCCTCGCTCTTGGCTCTCCCTCTACGGAGGGACCCAGAACAGAGCCTCTTCTCTCCCCACATTCTGTGCTGACCCTCAGAATCCTCTTGTCTGCCACTTGGAGCCTCACTCTGCCCTCAGTTCACAACTCGTCTCAGGACCGCGAAAGCCTGGGAGGAGGCGGAGCAGGGGAGACCACCCATGGTTTCTCACAGAGCTCTGTGGGGGCCTCGCCTTCACCTTTTTATAGACTTTTTTATTCTGAGATATAATTCATTTTTATAGCAATTTCATTAGCCATAATTGACATATGATAAAATTCACCACTATGAATGGTAAAGTATACAAATTTGATGGCTTACAGCATATTCACAAGATTATGCACCCATCACCCCTATCTAATTCCGGAATATTTTCTTCATCCCAACAAGAAATCCAGCCCCTGACAACCACTAATCTCTTTTCTATTTCTATGGCTTTGTTTTATTCTGGACATATCGTATCAATGGAATCATATAATACGTGGCCTTTTTTGATCGGCTTCTTTCACTTACAGAAATGTTTCCATCCACATTAAATCAGTACTTTATTCCTTTTTATGGCTGAATAATAGTCTATGGTATGGCTATATCGACAGACCTTTGGGCTGTTTCCACATTTTGGCTATTCTGAATAATATTGCCCTGAACACTGCTGTACAAGTTTTTTTGTTTTGTTTTGTTTTGTTTTTTTTTGCTGTACAAGTTTTTGTGTGGAGTATCTTTCCATGTCTCTTGGGTATGTACCCAGTCGTGGAAGGGTCATGTGGTAACTCCATGTTTAAACTTTTGAGGAACCGCCAGCCTGTTTTCCAAAGTGGCTGCACCATTTTACATTCTCACCAGCGATGAGTGAAAAGGCTCCTACTTCTCCATATCCTTGCCCGCACTGGATATTGTCCATCCTTTGGTTACAGCCATCCTGTAGGTATCGAATGGTATCTGACTGGGATTTTGACTTGCATTTCCCTGAAGTCTGAATCTTTTGAGCATCTTTTCATGTGCTTGTTGGCCATTTGTGTATCTGCCTTGAAGAAATGTCCATTCAAATCCTTTGCCCATTTTTAAGTTGGGTTATTTGTCTTTTTACGGTTGATCTGTAATCACCTCATCCTTCCCTCCACCTGTCCTACCCTTCCCCTTTTTAGCAAACACTAGCACGTGGTGGGGACCCCCTGTCCTCATATCTCCTTGAGAACACCATTCCCCATCCCCTCCCTCCTTCTCAGGCTTCCCAGCCTTGACCCAAAGCTGCCCCTGCCCCAGCACAGAACCCGCCTCCCCCAGGAGGAAAACACCACCACTCTTCATGGGAGGAGCTTTTAGCTCACCCAAGCTCTCATCCACATAACCCCAAGAGACAAATATTACAATTGCCCCCATTTTCAGAGGAGAAAGCTCACAAACGTGAAGTCACTCTGGGGGAAGCAGACCACTTAGCCCCCTACTCTGCCTATCCAACTTCAAAGACCATTCACACACCCTTATGGCAAGTACATCGTGGGCCCATCCCAAGGGACAGAGCTCCCCCAGGGACACAGGGACTCACCTCCTTCACCCGCTGCAGCATGGGCTGCAGCCACTCAGTGTTCACTTCGCAGTGGCTGTCCAGAAAGGTGAGGACGGCAGCTGTGGCCACATCTGCCCCACGAACTCGGGACCGGATCAGCCCTACCGTGGGAGTGGACAGGGGTTGGTGCTGAGGCGGGGTCAATTTGCCTCCCCATCATCCCTCAAAGTCTCAGGGCTCTGCACCCGTCAGGGGCCAAGGCTTTCTCTGAGTTACCATGATTGAGTTTTACTTTGTATTTGATTATTTCCTCCCTCCCTCTCTTTTGTCTCATCCACTCATCAACTATCACTGTTCCAAGGTCATTCTCTGAATGCCCTCTGCATGCCGGTCACTGTTCTGGGCTCTGGGAACACACTGATGAACAGTCAGGGGTGAGTGGACAGTGCAATAAAGTGTGCTTTGGTACCAAAAGAAAACCAGAAACCACAACTCTTTCCCTTCTACCCCCATCCCCCTGCCCACCGCAGGGACTTCCAGGCCATCCCCTTCAGCTGCATCATCATGTGTGACCTGGTGAGAATCTTCTAGACTAAGTCAGGCTGGAGTTAGTATGCCAGTGCCTTCACTTACCTTAAGCATGTTATTTAACCTCTCTGAGCCTGGATTTTCTTATCTAAACAACTCCGAGAGAAAATAATCCCCACCTGTGCGGGAGAGTGCCTGTGTCTAGGAGCCCTACACATGCTAGATTCTGGTCTGCTTCCACCCTCATCCCAAACAGTCTTGCTGATGGCTCACTTTTGGCAGCCAGTCAAAGAACGGCCTCACTTTTGGCATCTCCCCAGGCAGGGCTAGGCACTTGCCTGGTGAGGAGAGAGGAGGCCCATCTGGTGCTGACAGAGCAGCCACTGGTGCCCTAAGAGCTCAGAATACAGTTGCTTCTTGGAGAGATTTCCCTGGCCATACCTCTGCCCTGTACTCTGCCTCTATCCATCGGAGTATCCATCCATCCATCTGTCCCATCCTTGCACTCCACTGGTGGCTAGAAAGCACTTAATAAAAGTTTACACCTGTGTTGGGCAAGCCCCAGGAAACACTATATTCCTAGGCCTAAAGGCACCTACAACCCAGTGCCTAGGAGAAATTTCTCTCTGGCCTCTTCCATGTCAGTTAGAAGGTCTCCTTGGCCTGACTGGTCTTTCTTAATTATGCCCCTCACATCTCTCTCTCTCAAACCTTCAGTGGCTCCCTACTAGTTGCCTTATCAGGTCTAAATTGCCTTTCTCTGGCTTCCAAGGTGCTCTGCTCTCTGCCCTCACTGTGCCATTTCCCCTGCTGACCAGATCCAGATTTCCCAGGCAGGGAGGAGGAGAGGGAGGTTAAGGGTGGCCTCCCTCCTCCATGTTGGAATTCTGGCTCCTCTATTCACCACCCTGGGCAAATTATTGAGCCTTCTTAGGCCCCAATTTCCTTATGTTCAAAACAGGGACAATGAGCTGTTATGAGGAATGAATGTGAGGACACAGGCAAAGGGAATGGCTCCTGTGGGTGAGCACTCAGGAAGAGGGCTTGTTAGTATTACAGGTGTACCCAGGCCTGAACAGTGCTTGTAGCTGCAGAGTCCTAAAACCTGGACTGCCCTGCCTTGTTTCTTTCACCTGTTTCACAGTGCCCCATCTATGCCCCCTCCTGGGGTCTCCATTCGACCCCCATATCATCACGACCAGCATGTCCCTGTGGTGGATCCTGACTCCTTAGCTCTCCGAGGGCAGGGACCATGTTTTATACTTCTTTTGTGCCTCCTAGAGTGCCATGTACAATCCTATGCCATGGCTAATGCTCCAAAACACCTCTCAATTGGATTTGAGGTTGCATCTGCTTGATAATGTCCTCTGGTTTTCTCAAAGCATTTCCACAGAGCTTATCTCATTTAACCCTTACAACAGCCACGCAAGGCAGAAAGGGTACTATTATTAACTCAAGAGACAACCCAGGCAGCCAGATGTAGAGCAACTTGCCTACCATCATGCCATGACAGGGGCTGACCTGGGATAGCAGAAGGGTCTTTCCACAGACCTTGGTCCTGGCCCCCAGGAATGCAGCAGGAGCATGCTGGCTTCGTGTGACACGGTGTCAAAAGGGAGAAAGGAGGTGCAGTGGTCTAGACCAAAATGGGTCTGTGATGGCACCCAGGGTCTAAGAACATACCTTCCCGCCGATCATTGCGCAGGCACTTGACCTTGGGGATCCTGGTCAGAAGCAGACAGTCTTCAGCTGAAGATGAAGAGAAGGAAGCAAGCTCATTCAGATATGGGCATCAGACCAAAAGGGGTTTGATCACCCTTGGAACTGACCAGAAGGTGTCTCATAGTAGGTCCAGGGAAAGAGCTGGGGCTGGGGAGGTGCACAGGAGCATGGTCATCTCCAATGGCCAAAGGATTGCCCTGTGCTCCACTCCCAGGCCAGACTGGGGACCGCCTGTACTTAGGGCATTGCCCCCCAGGGGGCGCCAGAGAGCACCAGCAGGTCCGCACAGAGCCAGGTCAACACCAGCGCAGCCACACTTAAGGGACAATCCTCAGTATACGGCCTTTTTTAAAAAAAATGTCATCTTGGGACGCCTGAGTGGCTTAGCAATTGAGCGTCTGCCTTTGGCTCAAGGCGTGATCCTTGAGTCCTGGGACTGAGTCCCACATCGGGCTCCCTGCATGGAGCCTGCTTCTCTCTCTGCCTCTGTCTCTGTCTCTCTCTCTCTATGTATCTCATGAATTAAATAAATAAAATCTTTATTTTAAAAAAATGTCATCTCACTGGTGTCCCATGAAAACAACAGCTCTCTTTCCCTTTTTTTGGCACCTGAGAGTAGAGTCAGGGAGGGCACCTACAAAGGAATAAAGATCCCAGTGGGGGTGGAAGGCGGAGGGGCAGAGGTTGCCCATGATATCCAGGGCGGCCTCCACATTCTGGGAAAATGAGGGTTCAGAAGGGTGCAAATAATAGGAGGTGGAAACTTACGGTCTGAACTGAAGTCATCCACTAAAATGATCTCCTGGATCAGGCTGGCTGGAGTTCGGTTCAGGACACTGGAGTGATGGGGACAGAGGAGCCTGGATTTAGGGGTCACCGTCCATTTACCTCTCCCTGCCACAGGGATCCCCCGTGCCCAGCTCAGGGGCCAGCAACTCTCCAAGAGCAGCTTCTCGAAAAACTCCCCGGCCCTGATCAATGGCTGAGGAGTGGCGTGGTCCTCAGGCTCTTCCGAGGACCTGGCTGACCCCACTGCCTGGACTTGCAGGCACCTGCAGGGACCTGTGCCAGATTGTGGGATTGCCTCAGTTTGGTTGTGGGGACTGCCTCAGTTTAGAGGTCAAGACAGGACGACTTGTAGCTGCTCCTATGGCTTAGGCTTAACAAACCCTGCCCTGGCGTAGGGGTGGGGAGGGCAGCACCCAGCTGGCCCTGGAACTACCTGCCAGAAAAGGAATCTCCTTAACTTTCCTTCCCACCATCCTTCCTCTTCCTCTACTCCTTGGGAAGAAAGGAGATCTTTAATCCCTGGAATAATCCAAATCCTATTCTCATTAACGAAATGGGGTGAGGGGTGCCCGGGTGGCTCAGTGGTTGAGCATCTGCCTTTGGTTCAGATCATGATCCCGGGATCCTGGGATCAAGTCCTGCATCGGGCTCCCTACAAGGAGCCTGCTTCTCCCTCTGCCTATGTCTCTACCTCTCTCTGTGTGTCTCTCATGAATAAGTAAATAAAATCTTAAAAAAACAAAAAAGAAAGAAAAAAGAAATGGTGTGAGTAGGAGTTAAACTTGACCACAGGGCCAAGTTGAGGAGGACAGAGGGACACCTCCCTCTGAATCGCTGACCGGCACCTACTGGTGGACATCCCATCAACCTGAGGCTTCATGTCCCTCCCTCATGGCTTCATGGCTCCCGACCCTTGAATATCTGCCCTTGTCCTGGGGGACCTGACCTTGTGTTTGTGTGTCCCAATGACAACTGGATTTCCTGCTGATTGATCAGCTCCAGCTTCTCGGAAGGACAAGGACTCCCCTCCCACTGGGTGAGATCTTCATGCCGTCTGGCCCAGCACCCTGTCTCAATGTGCCCACCCAGCCAGGCAGATCTTCCCGAGAACTCCTCGGGGAGCAGCACTGGTGAGATGGGGCTTACCTCTTCACCGTGCGCAGGAGGGTGGAGCGGGCCTCGTTGTGGAAGGTGATGATGACGCTGGTGGCTGGCAGGTCCGCAGAGTAGGACACAGATGGGCAACTGAGAA
The DNA here is from genome assembly GCF_018345385.1 of Vulpes lagopus. NCBI lineage: Eukaryota > Metazoa > Chordata > Mammalia > Carnivora > Canidae > Vulpes > Vulpes lagopus. The sequence continues at coordinate 30,290,118 of NC_054829.1, forward strand.
TGGAGCACAGAGGTCAGAGGGCACGGTGAGAGTATCCACAGGGCAGGCTCGAGGCCTTTCTCTGTCCAGCTTGCTGCCCCAGGTAGGACAGGGAAGGCAAGCCTGCAGCCAGGGGTGCACCCTGCCCCTCTCCGCCCACAGTCCACCTCACTCAGCCCACCCGGCCTGGAGTCCTTGGAGAGATGCCACAGGTTGGGGCACCTTCCCAGGCCCGGTCATCTTTACCAAAGACCTACAGACCTTGGAGCCCCCATCACTGAAGTGTTTAGGGGGGCTCTGACCACCATGTGGGGGCAGGCACCCCTCTAGGCTGGGGAACCCAGCCTTGGGCCAGAAGACAGAACTCCGGGCCTGCTGGAGAGAGACAAAATGGGGGACAGGGGCGAACAGCCCCTGTTCCATGTCTGGCACCCTGTAGCTTCTTTCTCTTCTCCTGGCTCACCGCACTTGTAGGATCTGGCGAGGAATCACCCCTCTCTTATCCTGCTGTGACTCCCTCCCTCTCACTGCCCAGCGTCAACAGTAGGCTGGTGACCCAGGCAGGGGAGCAGCCTCACTCCTCCTGGAGCACACGAGAAGCCCGCAGAGCAGTTCCTGCCACCCTGCTCCCTCCCGCAGCAGCTCTGGGATCCTCTTCTCCATCTCACACCACATTTTTAGCCATTGGCTTCCCCCTCCTCAGGAAAAGGAATTAAAACAATCCATTCCTGCCAGCCTTCAGCCCTGTCTCTTCATGCTCCTGGGGCCGGCGGGAAGGCAGCTGGTTTTCACGGCAATCTTCTTTATTACAATTGCTCTCTGACTATTCCAGCAGTAATGGTTTTTTCATTCCAGCATTCACTCCACTGACAGCAGCTTACAGCTGAATTCCCAGGCCCATTTCCTGCTCCGCAGACCAGACTGGGTCAGAAAGGCAGGAGTTGCACCAGCCTGGGACCCCCATGGGAGGAATCCTGGGAGGCTTTAAAATAATTCTCCATGTATAGGGAAATGCACGTCTGCCCCCTGAGAAGCCAGGCTTCCTGAAGTGGGAGTGGGCTTGGCCTACTGAGATGGGGGGTGCTGGGAGAAACAGCCACTTCCTGGGTTCCCAGCTCCCAGCATTGACCTCTAGGGACCAGGTCCTGACTGTGAACCCCAACCATCTGGTGCCCGGATAGGAGAGAATCTGGATAGTGATGTCCATCTTCCACCCGAAAGTGACCAACCTACCTATACCCCATCTGGAGGGTGGACCTGACCTCCTCCCAGTCTGCCCCTTCCAACTCTCTCCACTCTGCATTTCTCTAGGATTTACAACTATGATGATGGGGATTTATCCCAGGAGTCAAGAGCCTCTGAAGAGGTCTGTCCTATGTCTGTGTTTCAAGTCTGGGGCTGGTGGGGTTTTATTTGTGATGCTGGTAGGTCTGTCTTGCCTGGTCTCTCTGTTCCTCTTGAGGGAACAGATTGAGATTGAGAGCTGGACTAGGAACTAGCCTGACAGTTTGGAGTCCAGCAGAAGCTGCAGTCTGGAGGGCCAAGGGGAAGAGGATGGCTCACCCCACCAAGTGAAAGCCAGCACCTTGGTTGCTCCACCTCCACACACATGCACTGGCATGCACACACACCCAGATCCACCTCGGGCTTCCAGAAGGGCTGACGGCAATACTGGGGCAGGAAGGGAGGCCAGCATCACCACCCTTGCCTTGGATTTGAATTGGATTGAACACATTTTAAAACATGCGTTGCCCCAAGAGGAACTCCTCCTTTGATTTCTTCAGTGAACACCTGAGGGGAACTCAGTGGGAGGGAGGGCAAAGGTGATTCAGGCTAACCCTGGATAAGTTCAGAGATGTGGGTCCACAGAAGCAGGCCTTGGGGTCTAGGCTAGCCACGGTCAGGGTTGCCAGGAAAGGTCTCCAAGTAGAGCTGTGTGAACATAGCCTTGTAGGCCCCAGAGCACAGGCGAACTCTGCACCAGGACTGACTGAGAAAGAACTGAGATCTGAGCTGGCCATTGGACCCGGGTGGAGGCCTTTCCAAGTAGCAGGATTATTGTCCTATTTGGTAGCATGAGTTTCTGGAGGCTGGCAGTGCTAGGGTTCCGATACAGTGGGGACAGTCTGGGGCACCCCCAACTCCATGTTCATCTCACCTTGACAGGCTGCCAAGCCCACTGGATTTCAGGCACACCTCCATGAGCAACATGAAAGGTGCTAGAAGCATGTCCCCTCCTGCACCCTTATCTCACATATACCTTCTTTTTTAAAAAAATTTATTTATTTATGATAGTCACACACACACACACACACACACACAGAGAGAGAGAGAGAGAGAGAGAGAGGCAGAGACATAGGCAGAGGGAGAAGCAGGCTCCATGCCCCGGGAGCCCGATGTGGGATTCGATCCCGGGTCTCCAGGATCGCACCCTGGGCCAAAGGCAGGCACCAAACCGCTGCGCCACCCAGGGATCCCTCACATATACCTTCTGTGCTGTAGAGTAGCTGCTTCAGAAGGAAAAGCAATCTTGACCTGCATCATCCCCACCTACACTTAGACCAGGACCAGGCAGGTGATAGGTACATAGGCGGGTCCAAGAGCCCATGCTGGTGACTCAAAACTGCAGACACATGGGTGAGTCTGCTCCAATAGGCCCTCACTGCCCCATCTGCACAGAGCACAGAGGAAGCCCCCAAACCAGCCTGGGCTGGCAAGGAGCTTTCTCTGGAGGACAGGACACTGAGGGGAGTCGTGCAGGTGCAAGTGAGGGGGCGGGGTATAGGCAGAGGAAACGTGTGTGCATAGACAAGAGAGGACAGCGGGGTATTGGACTAAGGGAGCATTGAGTGCTGGCTGAAAAGGAGCAGAGGCTCAGGGCCAGGAGGGGTGGCTTGCACTTCAAGGTAAAGACCTCAGATTGTTCCCATAGGTGAGGGCCAGAAGAGGGGACTGGAAATGGCGACTATAACCTAGATGTGACACATCGAGGGCCTGAACCAAGGATGGGGCATTGATGGCTTGCCCAAGGTTGGTCACTCACATGGAGGAGAGTCAGAGCAGGGATCATCATGGAAGGTTTCCTTGGTCCTGCTCTGGGGCCTCTCCCACCTCCCACACTGAGAGGCCCAAGAGGGAGGCTGGGAAGCATTTCTGGGAACTGCTGAGGAAGTGGGGCAGCGGGGCTGGAAGGAGAGAAGAAAAGGGCTTCTGATGGGGCAGTGCACAGCACTCCACTGTTTGCACGGTGCGGGCAGGGCTGGTGGCCCCCTTCACCTCAGGCAGCACCAGCAGGCTCCCCCACCCCCTCCGACCCCCCTGCGGCCCCCCTGGCAGCCTGCTCTCAGTGGGTTCCATGAGTGGAGTCAGGAGAACTGAAGCTGAGGGTTTGATTGTCTCAGTAACCAGACTGAGTCTGAGGAAATCTTTCTCATTTCTTAGGCCCACGTTGACTGCAAGGATGTAAGCCAATGGGGGTCGGCCCTTCCCTCCACTTTGCTTCCTCTGCAGCTCCATGGAGGCTGTACCTGTAATGGCGGGTGTCCCGGATGGCTCGGTCCGGGCTCAGCTTGTCACTCTCCAGCTGGTTGAAGGCATGCTGCCTGTAAGGGTCCTCTCCGGCCTTCAGCTGCTTGGCTGCCAGGTACGCCTTCTCATCGAAGCCTCTGGAGGGTGTTCCTGTCACCTGAGACAAAGGTCAGCATCAGAGGGGTCACAGGCAGGAGGATAAAGTAGCCACTGTGTGTTCAGGTCTTACCACACAGGCAGGAGCCAGCTGCTGTTACCTCACTTGTACCTTATCCCAACTCTGTGAGCAAGAGATCATTATCTCCCCCATTGTACAGATAGGGAAACCGAGGCTCAAGAAGGTTAAAAACAGTAACCCCATGTATACAGGGAGCATATAGGAACCCTCTGTACTTTCTGCTCAACTTATGTACCTAAAACTGCTCTAAAAACATGAAATCTATTTTTTTAAAGATTTATTTATTTATTCATGATAGACATAGAGAGAGAGAGAGAGGCAGAGACACAGGAGGAGGGAGAAGCAGGCTCCATGCTAGGAGCCTGATGTGGGACTCGATCCCAGGTCTCCAGGATCGCGCCCTGGGCCAAAGGCAGGCACCAAACTGCTGAGCCACCCAGGATCCGAAGTCTATTTTTTTTTTAAGATTTTACTTATTTATCTGACAGAGAGTCACCCCCTATTTATTTTTTTTAAAGTCCAAGGTGAGGGGCACCTGGGTGGCTCAATTGGTTAAGCATTTGCCTTCGGCTCAGGTCATGATCCCAGGGTCCTGGGAGCTCCACATCAGGCTTCCTGCTCAGTGGGGACTCTGCTTCTCCTTTTCCCTCTGCTGCTTCCCCTGCTTGTACATGCTCTCTCTGTGTGTCAAATTAATAAATAAAATCTTAAAAAAAAAAAAGCCCAAGGTCAAAGATAATAAGTCACAGGTTCTGGATTCAAACTGGTTGTTCTTTTTTTTTTTTTAATTTTTATTTATTTATGATACAGAGATAGAGAGAGGCAGAGACACACGCAGAGGGAGAGAAGCAGGCTCCATGCACCAGGAGCCCGACGTGGGATTCGATCCCGGGTCTCCAGGATCGTGCCCTGGGCCAAAGGCAGGCGCCAAACCGCTGCGCCACCCAGGGATCCCCAAACTGGTTGTTCTGACCCTGAAGGTCATTCTCTTTACCAGTGCTCTTTGCTGGATTTGGAGAAGGTGACCCCCGAGATGAGGTGTCCTGAGGGGAACCACCAACCAAGCTGGAGGTAGCCAAGCAATCTAGAGTCTCCTAGGGATGAACTTGGGCCTGACCGTGGCCTAGGCCTGCAGGAGGTGACCCAGAGCTTGGACAAGCTGCACAGAGAGCTACCTGGGAGGACAAGGAGGCCCTTCCCGGCTTGTGCCAGAGTTGCCAGACCGCAAATGCAGACAATGATGCATCTTCTCAGGGACAGGTGCTTGCTGCTGAAATAGCCTCATGTCGGAGCCACTGGCTCCCCGGTGCTAAGTGCTGGGGAGTGATGGATGACACACCCCACTCGGTGCTCCCAAAGTCCCCCCACGAAAGACCCTGGGAAGGGACACATCTGAGATGAATGGATAGATGGATGGATCCTGACATCTCATTATTTGAACCAAACTGCTGGCCGGATGTTCCCCAGAGTGCCTTGAAACATCATCAACACTGAGCATATCCTGACTGCAACCCTTCCACCTGCCCAGCAGCCTGTGCTGGAGCTACAGGCCCCCAGAGGCAGGGTGGGCGAGGATGGTCTGTACACAGAACCTCTGCGTGAGGACTCCATCACAGGCCTAGCCCTAGAGGGATGGTCCCTGCAAGGCAGCTGGATCTGGGGGAGAGGAGACCAAGGTGTTCGGTAATGTTGGGGAACAGCCACAGTGGCCCAGGGTGTCCATGTTCCCCTGAAAGCCTGGCCCCAGGCCTCACCATACAGGAAGGCAGAAGGCTCAAGGGATCAAGTATCTCCTTCAGGGCTGCCACTCAGTTCTGTTCCAGCCTCTACGTGCACCCCATGCTGGGAGCCAGCCCCTGAGCACCCTTACACCAGAGCCAGTGATGGAAGTTTCCTTGTGTTCACCGGACCCAACCCCATGAAACACACAGATGGTCAGGATGGTGACCATGGCTTCGACTGCTACATTGTGATTGGTATTCAGAGTTGGTGCCATGCCAGAGATTGGACAGATGTGGGCTGGAAATCCATTTCAGGAAACACAGAAGGAAGGAAGGAGAGAGGTAGAGGGAGAATGTTTTGACTCAAACCCTGGGTTGCTAGAAGGACCCAAGCTGTCCAACTCTGAGAGTGAGCATGAGAGGACCTCTGTGTCCTTCCCACCTGGGAGAAGGATGGCGCTAACTCTACTCCCCCGCCCCGCCGTCCCCACAGTTCTTCCCAGACCAGATCGGAGAAATGGAAAGCAGTCTTCAGTTGATGTCTGAGGTAAAATAAAAGAAAAACTGCAGAGGCTCCCAAAGGGAGAGTATGCCACTTAATTATCCTGCAAGTCAACTGTGGGAAATAACCGTGTTTATTTATTTAGGACTTCTGGCCACTCTGTGGGCTGAAGAAACCTCTGAGTCCTCATCCCACACTCACCCCATCACACAATAAACATTGATTGAGAGTGGCTCATCTACCAGACGTTGGGGCTCTCCTCCACAAGTTTTAAGGCCTATCTGATCATTCATTCATTCGTTTAAGAATGTTTGAATTCATTCATCCTTCATTCAGCCACCCATTCATTCAGCAGAGCTCCGCTGAGCACTCCCTTGTGCCAAGGGCAAGAAGGCTTCTAGACTCTTCCCCCATCCCCAGCCTGCTGCCTTTCCCTCACGTGAAGCTTCCTCAGGGCTGTAGAGAATACTGTGGAAGAGCAGGGCTCAGGCCAAGGTTCATTAGAGTTCCTTTCAGGGCTTCAGAACTGAGCTAGTCATCCTCAAAGATGCTGTTCAGAAGTGTCTGCTGCTCCCTCCTGCAGACCCACAGCCTGTGACACTCCAAGTGTCCTCCAAGGTTAAAGCCTTCACCTGTGAGCCACCTTGTGAGGAAGGGTGTCCTGCTCCCTCCCAGAGGGCTTAGCTCTGCTTTTGTGTTGACCCAGCATCTGTGGGGCCTGAGTTGAAATATCTGTTGGCCCCGAGTCGGCCAAGTGGAGGGGACACTGAGGAAGGTTAGGATGTGACCTCTGCAGGGCTTTAATTTCCTCTCTATCCAGCGCCTCCCCGGCCTCACCCCATCCCAACCCAGAGCTCTTCTACCTGGTATCTAACCAGTTCACACACCCACATCACAGCTCATACGAAGATCACACTGCAGCTGGTTTCCTCCCAGCTCTTGAAACTCTCCTCCTTTGGCCTGGTTCTTTGCTCTTGAGACTTTCAGGCCTTTGAACTTAACACCTCAAAAAGAGTTCGTCACTGAAGACCAAAGTTGCTCTTCTCTCGCATTGCCTGTTGCAGAGGTGGGCAGTCTTGACCTCCTGGTCCTCCAAGTAACACATGCAGGGGTCATCCATGATGTCCTCCTCAATGTGCCACAGCCTGACCAAGACCACTGCCCTGAGCATCCACAGCGGTGTCCTATGGGCTCCCCACTAATGCTAAATCAATAAATATTTCCTGCAAGTCTAGTATGTGCAGACACTATGTAAGAGGCTGGGAAGATGGAAATAACCTAAAGCAGTATGGACCCAGAAGAGAAATCTAGGAACCTAGATCACCCCTCTCTGCTCCGCCATCCCATGGCCATGGAAAATCATGAAGAAGTCCTCACTCTCAACCTCCGATCATGGGTAGCTGGAGAACTGGCCATGGAAGCCCATTCCACCCCAACCCTAGCTGGAACAGGACTCCAGAGATGGTGTGTGCACCACAGACTGGTGGCCAGTGAATGCTATCCCCTTCTCCCCTCTTCTAAAGGGGAAGTGAGTAGCTATTCTCCTGTTTTCCCACCCACACTGCTTACTAAGCACGTTGGCGACGGGTAAATGCATCCTTTGGCTCTAGGCTGCAGGACCATGAGGAGCTATATCTGGTTCAGCCTGAGAGACCTGAGATCCTGGGCTTGGAGCCAGTTGGAGCCACTATATGGGACTCGTACTGCTGCCCTTTCTGGAGGGGATGAGGGTGCTTGGAGCTGCTTGTGGATTTCACGTATCACGTGGCACTGACATCTATGTTTTACTTCTCTTTCTTTTCCACTAGATTGCGAGCTCTCCACCTTTGGGCTCCCAGCACTCAGCACATAGTGGGTACTAAGTGGATGTTTGCTGAGTAAAGGAATGAATGAGTGAATGAACAAATGAATGAATACCTAAATATTGTCACAGCTCTCAGTTTCCCTAAAATCAACAGGGGAGAAAACGATAGCGAACAAAAGGGATCCTCTGACACATCACATGACCTTCCATGGCTTCTGCTCTTCCTCGGGGCACAGGCCCCGGAGCTCACAGGGGCCCAGGACACTCTATGAGTGGGGGCCCAGTTACCTCCTGGGCTCAGGTTCTGTAGTTGCCCCTCTCTGCTCTGTGCTGGCCACACTAGCCTCCTTATGTTCCTTGAGCCGGCTGGTATCCTTCCCCTCAACCCTTCTGTTCCTTCTCCTTTATAGAAGGCTCTTCCAGATGTCTGGGTAGCTCCCTCCTTCACCTCTCTGCAAGGCTCTGCTCAAACCTCACTTCTGTGAGCCTTCTCTAACCCCTACGTGTAACACTATGATCCCAGCCCCACATTCCCGAACCTCTTGCCTTGTTCTGAATAGCCTTACAGCGCCTAGGGCCATCTGATGTTCTATGAACATTTTGTTTAGTTATTTTATCTTTCTGACAGCTTCTCCCCACAAGAATATAGGATTCACCAGGGCAGAGATCATCTGTTTTGTTTAATCCTGGATTCTAAAACCCGGAACCATGCCTCTTGGTAGGATTCAAAATCAGTGGCTAATGAATACATGAGCGATGAGCTGTCATGACCCCATTAGTCCCCTTTCCCTCCCACACACACGCACTTGGCTAACACACATTACTTGGAACTGAGGTGGACCAACTTGGTGGCAGGGTAGTTTCTGCTTGCCTTGGGGACCTCCTTCCCACTCATATCTCCTGACAGGACTGTTAATCACTATCCTCCTGTCCCACCAACACCTCAATCACCACCATGGGGGGAGTAGGGGCGGGCCACCGGGATAGGCTGATCTATCACCACACTCCAAGACACAGAGATTGGTGAAGCAATTATCGTTTGACTCAATCTGGGCCAATCAGAGTCCACCCTGAGACCTTTCTAGAAGATGAGCTCTTTTTGTCATCACTGCTAAGCCTGGGAGGCAAGTCCTCTTGCTTATTACATGGAGAAATTTTGTCTGGAGAATGAAGCCAAGAAAAAACAATCATAGCCAAGAGACAGAAAGAAAGAGCTATAATGATATTATTTGGGGGCCCCTGGAGCTAGTCATATCTGATACAAATTCATCTTGGGTCTTTTGGTATCCATCTATACCTATCTGCTTATCTACCTTCCTACCTACCTACCTATCTACCTATCTACTACCTCTCTGTCTTTTTTAAAAAGAGATTTTATGAGAGACACAGAGAGGCAGAGACATAGGTAGAGGGAGAAGCAGGCTTCCCGCAGGGAGCCCAATGCGGGACTCGATCCCCAGACCCGGGATCATGCCCTGAGCAGAAGGCAGATTCTCAACCACTGAGTCACCTAGGACTACCCACCCCCCTTTTTTTGTTTAAACTAGTTTGAGTTGACTATCCTCTCTAATAATAAAAAATTCAGAGATGTCAGTCCCTCAGTCATTCCAAAGAATAGAAAACCACTCTCCTAAAGTAAGAAATAAAAACCAAAAGATGAGCCACTGATGACAATGACACAGTTTGGTGGCAGCTATTCTAAGATACCAGGCTGGTCCCTGGCCTCTGGCCCAGTGACTTGAGCCTTCTCCGGCAGCCATGACTGTGGTCAGGCTTTGGGGTAGGGGGGTTCCATCTGGATCACAATTTAGTCCCTTGAGTTGCCCTGGCAAGGAAGAAGGGTTGGGAGATGGTGAGTGACAGCCTGCTGGGCCTCCCAGAGCCCACCATCCTCCTCCAAGAGCTCTTGGCTGACGTTTAGACCCCCTAGTCTGTCCTTTTGGAAAGTGCCCGACCCAGTACTGCCACGTCCAACAAGGTCAGTCACACATGAAATCGTTTAAGCTGAAATAATGACTCTGCTCTATAAAATGGGGAGAATTATTTCTCATCTTGGAGAGTTTTATTTTCAGTCCGTCACTTCAATTAAACTTTGAATCTTGCCTGGCTGGCTTCAGTTTTCTTTCCACCTAGATTTGCTTACTTCTTCTTGACTGCTAAATTTAGGAAACAAACAGCAAAGGGAAAGGTTTCAAATGAGAAAGGAAAATATTTTCCACATCATTTTTATCAAAAAGGGTTCAACCCAAATCCCTCAGCCCTGTAAACTTTCTTTTAAAACATACATGCACCTCTAAACTGGAGATTTAAACAACTCAAACTCCTTTTAAATAATTGCTGCCTAATTTCCTTTTACTGCCAGTAAAACAGGTACCTGCTGGGCTGGCCTTTCACTCAAGTTCAATGAAACTACAAATAAAAAGGCCCTGGTTCTATTTTATGGATGGCTCCTGACTTTTTTCCTGAGTCTGCTCTAAACCCCAAACACCTGGTGAACAAAATGTGATTCCCAACCACTCCTCACTCCCCTGGGAACAAAATCTCATCTGATGCTGTGTCCAAAGTTGAAAGACTGCCATTCATCAGGAGGGCTGGGAAACAGAGCGCATGATTCACCAGCTCTGAGCGCAAGGTGTCAGGTTCCACCTCTCCCAAATGAAAAGGTGGGTCCCATAGGGCCTCCCCACAAGCCACTGGGTTCTGGGGAAGCAGCCAACCCCGCCTGGCCTGCCAGCACTCCTATCCAACCAGACAAGATGCTGGGGGTGGCATAGGGCTGGGGACCTTGGCTTGGGTACAGGAAACCTCGCCTAGGGTATTGAGGGTCCCTCAGGGGCCTGACCCAGACATGTCCCCATTTCCCCTTTCACATGACCTCCAAAGCAGTTATGTAAGGGTTACCAGCCTGATGGCTCTGGGATAGAACGCTGGTGTTTACTGCTCTCTGGCCTTGGGAAGTCACTTACCCTTTCTGAGCATGTTTCTTCATCTGGAAAATGGAGCTTATTGAGGGGATTAAAAGAGATGATGTAGATAATGCACTTAGCACAGTGTCTGGCACATAAATTATAATTATAATTATTTTTTTTGCAACATAAATTATAATTATTAATCATTATTAGCTCGCCTGCCTTTTGACCACTCGTTTTCAGCCTTGGTGGCATATTAGAATCCAAAGAATCGGAAGATTTTAAAAATCCCGATATCCAAGCCCTACCCAAGACCAACTCAGAATCTCTGGAGGTGGGAGGCTAGTATCCGGAGCTCTTAAAGCCCTCCTGGTGTCCCAATGCACTAACAGGCTGAGCTGCTGCTTTATATAGATGCAGGATGGTGAGTAAGCACTAGTTGTCGGCTAGTGAAATCACAGGACCAAGGACTAGAAGGGACCTTGGAGGCTATCTCCCCTGACCCCCTTCCCAAGGAGCCTCACCTTGAGTCTGGGTTTTGGCCTTTGTTTATACTGCTTCAACAACAGCAGAGCCAACTGGAACTCAGCTGGAGCCTTCCTTGTTACTATAGAAACTACAACCTTGCAACACAGGCCCACAGGCCCTAGAGGCTCTAGCTTGCTTACATACCAAGGAACACAGGGTAAGGGCTGCCTGGAAAGCCCACCTTGGGCTTCCAGTTAGATTTGCCACCACCACCTGATTTCTCCCGGGATGCTGATAACCACACAGCTATATGACACCAGTGGTCTCAAGAAAGAGGGGAAGTGCATTCCCCAGATGGTCTCTGTTTAGGTTCAGGGAGATTCCAAGTCCATTTAAGCTTTCCACGTCCCATTTTCCACACTCTGCTGGGCCCAGAGCTCATCTAGGGATGGAGCGAGTCTGAAGGTGGGCAAGGCTAGGGACGGGCAGTGGGATAGCTCAGTTTATCCAGTGTGAGAAGAGCATTCCCGGGTCTGTGAAGGGTACTGGAACCCTGCAGTACCCCACACCCCACCCCCGTCACCGCTGCTGTCGATTATAAGGAGCAATGAGGCCTCTCCTGCAGTAATGAGCTGATGCCCCCTGCTCCCTGAGGGCCTACTATGAACTGGGTACTAGGCTAGATGCCTATTTCCAGCTTAAGCAGTCCTGCCAAATGGGTGCTCCTCTGATTCTGCTTTTACAGAAGTGGAAACTGAGGGACAGGGAGATGAAATAACATGCTGGGTCACACAGCTGTTGAATGGCTGGGCCAGGCCTGGAATTGAGGCTGTCTGGCCGCAGGACCTCAGCACAAAGCTTTCTCTGTATGTCTTCAGACTACTCCTAGGCACAGATGTGCTTGGCACCCCCTTCTGATTCTGAGTCCCTCAGCTCCAAAACAAGCTGGCCTCTGGTGCCCGGAACACAAGCAAGCCCTGACAAGTGCAGGCTGGAGGCTGCCTCCCCACTGGGCTCAGGGTGCAGAGCATCAGCTCATGGCTCAGATGCAGACTTGCCCAGTGCTGTCATCTCTTGGCTTGACATGGGCATGGAAACACTTCTCTGCTCTGGCTAGAAAGGACATGGAAAAAATGAAAAGTATAAGCATTTGTATTAGTCAGACCAAAACAGCACATAACCAAATTTCCTTGGGTCAGTCCCGGCCCTCCTGGGTCTTCTCCGCCAGGCACTTCCTCAGGGTCCTGATGATCTTTTTTTTTTTTTTTTTTTTTTAAGATTTCATTTATTTATTCATGAGAGACACAGAGAGAGGCGCAGAGACACAGGCAGAGGGAGAAGCAGGCTCCATGTGGGACTTGATCCTGGAACCCCGGGATCACGCCCTGAGCCAAAGGCAGACGTTCAACCGCTGAACCACCCGGGTGTCCCAGTCCTGATGATCTGTAGCTGCAGTCACAGAAAAGGAGGACAAGGCCAATTCCTGTTCAGGTTCTCATCCGCTGGATGGTACCACCTCCCCTCCAACCCCACCCCAACATTGCTACGTTCTGCAGCCTGCAGCTGAGAGAAAGGAAGGGAGCAGAAAGAACTGCCCAAGACGGGATCACCTCAGGGCTCCCCAGACCCCCCAAACACCTTCCAGCCAACACACGGTGCAGATCACACCGGTGTAATGTGTCAGTGTTCGTAGGTTATCGTTGCACTTCCAGTGCTTCATATTCAGTCTACTGAACTTGAACCTATCAGATATATATTTTTAAAGATTTTATTTACTTATTCAGGAGAGACACAGAGAAAGGGAGTGAGGGGGAGAGAAGAGGATTTAGCCGGAAGAATTTAAACACGAGTGAATAATCAGGAAAAATCTGAAAAAAAAAAATTGAAGATAGGGAATATATCTACCAGATATTAAGACATATGAAAGACTGCAGATTTATATAGCAAGATACTACTGGTATAAAGCCAAACAAATCAATAAAAGAAAACAGAGGGGTTAGAAATAGAACCAAGTACATATGGAGGATTGGCACAAGATATAGTTGCATTTCAAATGGCAGGGGAAAGGAAGAGATGTGCTATTCAGTAAATGATGTTAGGGAAAGTGACCAGACAATATGGAAACAAATAAAGCTGAATTCATTTCTTAAATCAAAATAAATTCTAGGTGGCTCAAAATTTAAATTAAAAAAAAGAACCTAGGGGTGTCTGACTGGCTCAGTTGGTGAAACATGTGACTCTTGATCTCAGGGTTGTGAGTCCCACGTTGAGTGTAGAAATTACTTAAAAATAAAAATCTAAAAAAAATAAAAATAAAAATAAAAATAAATAAATAAAAATAAAAATCTTGGGACACCTGGGTGGCTCAGTGGTTGAGCATCTATCTTTGGCTCAGGGCGTGATCCTGGGGTCCTGGGATTGAGTCTCACATCGGGCTTCCTGCGTGGAGCCTGCTTCTCCCTCTGCCTGTGTCTCTGCTTCTCTCTGTGTGTCTCTCATGAATAAATAAATAAATTTTTTAAAAAGAAGGAATAATGGGGATCCCTGGGTGGCTCAGCAGTTTGGCACCTGCCTTTGGCCCAGGGCGCGATCCTGGAGTCCCGGGATCGAGTCCCACGTTGGGCTCCCGGCATGGAGCCTGCTTCTCCCTCCTCCAGTGTCTCTGCCCCTCTCTCTCTCCCTATGTCTATCATAAATAAATAAATCTTTTAAAAAAAAGAAGGAATAAGTTATGTATATACATTGTGATTCATTTTGTATAAATAGTTCATAAATACATGCATATGTAAATGCATAAATATATCTGGAAAAATATATGGCAAACTGGTAAACAGTGGTCACCTCCAGAAGGTGGCACAGGAGTGGGTGGGCTGGGAGACTGAAGAATTTTACCTTTTCCTTTATACAAGCCTGTTTTTTTTATAAATAAGTATTCTTTTATAATAAGATTCTTTTTTAAAAATTTTATTTGAGGAGAGAAAGAGCACGAGTAGTGGGGGTGGAGTGCAGATGGAGAGGGAGAAGCAGACCTCCCCTGTCCTGAGCATGGAGCCTGACTCACTAGATCCCAGGACCATGGGATCATGACCTGAGCCCAAGGCAGATGCTTAACTGAATCAGCCACCCAGGTGCCCCTACAATAAAAATCTCGAAAAAAAAAACCCACGAACCTTAATTTTTCTCTACCTAAGATAAAAGAATTGAGCTAAATTGTCATCATCAACATCATCATCTTCAGAATGAATCTCAGATATAAACAAGTAGATGAAAAGTAAGCCCTTGCTCATATGAAACACCCGGAGGCAGAAGTATCAGCCAGGTACAGTCACTCTCGATGCAGAGGAGGGGAAGGGAAGTTGCAGGGGAAGAAAAATAATTTTCCCTCTATCTTTCTGAGTTCTTAGCCGAGACTCCTGTGACAAAAGACAGATAAAGAATTCTGGGACCCAATTCCAACATGGCAGGGTTTTCCCCATGCCATTAACAAGCAATTCTCAGACACCAACCTGGCTGTCATTACAGTTCAACCCAATTCTGACCCTGTCTACCTAGAGACGGTCTCAGATCCCACAGGTGGAGGGCTCTGTCCCACAGGACGGTCCACCACTTCACATGCCAGTCACAAGCCCAGGTTGTTACTTGTACTTCAGATGAACTGGCTGCAAACCCACCACCCCCTCCTGGGGTTCAATTACTTTGGGAGAGCCACTCAGAGCTTACTACATCATGAATTTATTACAAAGCCTACTGAAGGATACGAATCAACAACCAGATGAAGAGATACATAGGGCAAAATCTGAAACAAAAGAGCTTCTGTTCTGGTGGAGCTTGGGTGAAAGCGTTCTGGTTCCCCAGCCAGGCAGCTGTCCAGACCCCCTCCTTTTTTTGTTTTTATGAAGGCCTCGGATTACATAGGTATGATTGATTAAATCATTGGCCATTGGCAATTGATTCAACCTTCAGCCTCTTCACCCCTCCCCAGAAGTGAGGGGTAGGGCTGAAGGGTCCACTCTTCCAGTCACAGTTCAAGGTATTCGTTCCCCTGGCAACCAGCCCCCATCCCAAAGTCACCTCATTAACATGACTGAGGACAGGAGACCCGTTATAATAAAACATGCTCCCATTGCTCTTATCTCTCAGGAAATTCCAAGGGTTTGGGAGCTGTGAGCCAGGCACCATGGACCAAGACCAAAGATACATTTCTTACAAATTACAACAGATTAACAAGAGAAAAACAAACAGAAGTCCATTAACATGTATACATGGGAGATACCCAGAGAAAAATGAATAACTCCCCGAGGCACTCAGAATTCAGGATTACACATCATCTTTTTTTTTTTCAGATTTTATTTATTTATTCATGACAGAGAGAGAGAGAGAGAGAGGCAGAGACACAGGCAGAGGAAGAAGCAAGCTCTATGCAGGGAGCCCTACGTGGGACTCAATCCCGCGTCTCCAGGATCAGGCCCTGGGCTGCAGGCGGCGCCAAACCACTGGGCCATCGGGGCTGCCCAGGATTACACGTCATCTTAACAGGGAAAGGGGCAGAGGATGTAGACCTCTTAGGGGAGAGGAGATAGTTTTTAGGAAGATGAATGGGCCCTTAGAAGACTAGGTAGGAGGAATGATGATTTGTGACAGTCTGTCCATGTGCGGTGTTGACTTCTAGTCTTCTCTCCAATGATAAGAGTCAATCTTCCTTGGTTTGCTGAAACTCATGGGAAGGGGATTTATAACCAGTGAGTTCCTTTTGGAGGATAACTGTTTAGATAGTTTAGATAATTCAGAGAAAGCATCTCCCTGCATTTGCTTGTTTTCAAATACCTACAGCTCAAAATAATCAATATACCAGAGTAACATATTTTGGGGGGTGTTTTCTGTTACCCTTCAAAGTGGAGGCGAGAGGGAACAATATCTGGTAGCTGAGCCCTAGAGTGTGTGAGCGGGTGTTGTAGCAGGTGAATTCAACTGTTCAGGTAAAGCCTGGAGGCCCAGCTTGATTTCTCCCCAGAGCACAAGCCTAACAACTGAAGATAGGGTATGGGGGGAGGGCTAAGAAGGCAAGCCCTGGTCATAGGCCAGTAACCTCACCTATAATCTAGGCACGGACCACAGAACACTCTGAAGGGGTTGGTACTCAGGCATTTCCTTTATCTTTTGTCTATTTTTAGCTTTTTTAAAACAAAAACCAAAACAAAAAACCTTCTGTAAAGTGCCTTGTATGGAGTGCTTAGCTTAGTAACTTGGTTGAAAGGGGCAGGCAGGCCAAGGAGAGCTGAAAAGGGCTGCCAGTCAAGTCCCTCAGGCTAGTCCACAAGCCATTCTGCAGGCCTGAGGTACCCTCTGCATTTCCACAGCTGCAGAAAGGAGGTAATGATGCTTACTGCCCAGGGGTTTTGAGCACATTAAATAAAATCATTGTACCCTGTCCACATCCAAGGAAGGCCCTCTCTTGAAGATTGCATAAAAGGAGGAGGTTTGAAACAGATGAGCAAAGGAGAAAAAAAGAGAGAGGCAAACTATGAAACAGACTCTTAACTATAGAGAACAGACGGATGGTGACCAGAGAGGAGGGGGGTGGGGGGATTGGTGAAGTAGAGGGCACTTTTGTCGTGATGACCATTGGTGTTGAATGGAAGTATTGGATCACTATGTTGTACACCTGAAACTAATATAACCCTGTATGTTAACTAACTGGAGTTTAAAGAAAAACTTAAAAACAGAGATTCAACAATTAAAAAACAAAAGGAGGGGGTTTGAGCAAGATGCTCTCTGACGCCTCTTCCATCTTAAACATTAAATGATCTGTAACAACACCCATTCACCCCATCGTTCTTTAATTAGTATTTATTTCAGATTCTGGAACCCCTCTGAAGAGCCAAGAGCTTCTCTGTATATGACCAATTGCTGTTCTTGACACACAGTGTGCTCAGGGGATGTTTGTCACGTCAAGAAAGTATATACATGGTGCCCCAGAGATCCCAGCTCCATAGCAGCTGCAAGAGTGATCAGCAGCTCTGAATAGGTGTCACCAGAAGAGTACCTGCTTCCTCCTTAAGCTTTGGACAAGAGGTACAAATACATAGGATCTCTAGAGTGAAAAAGCTGCAGGATGTGTGTTAGCCTGGGAGTCCCACCAGTGGCTCCTGCCAAGTGCATGAGCTGGGCAGATGCACATGCTAGCTTTGAGTCTGGGAGGGACAGAGATGTGTGTTTCATTGCAGTTGAAGAGTCTTTTGTGGGGAATGACATTGTTGTGGGTTAATGGTGGGTAGTGCTTTTCTTCCTTGAGTAATATCTTTGAATATTACATTAAATTGTTTTTAAGCCACCAGAATGGTTATTAAATTAGTACCCTTTTGGAAAACAATCTGGCAGTACATTTCTAGTGCTATATCCTTTGGCACATGGCCTTTTCTATTTTATTCTATCCATTATCTTCCCCAGCCATGGCAGGATGCCAGTTGGGCCCCAAATCTCCCATATATCCAGAAGATTTAAATTTAACCTTCAGAAGGAGGGAGTAACTTAAGTAAATGTGCCCTCTCATCTAAGATTCTTGTTTTGTTTTTTTGAAGATCTTTTATTTATTTGACACAGAGAGAGAGAGAGAGAGCATGTGTGCAGGAGAAAGCTAAGCAGGGGGAGAGACAAAGGAGAGGGAGAAGCAAGCTCCCCACTGAGCAAGGAGCCAAGTCAGGGCTCTATCACAGGACTGAGATCATGACCTGAGCGAAAGGCAGATTCTTAATGTACTGAGCCCCCCAGGGACCCCCTAGGATTCCTGTTTTATTTTTATTTATTTATTTATTTATTTATTTATTTATTTATTGGATTCCTGTTTTAATCACACAATGAATCATAGACAAATATTAGGCACAAAGATGTTCACAATGGTCTTATTTATAAGAATGAGAATTTGAAAACAATCTAAATGTCAACATTGGGGGAAAAATAGGTAAATTGTGTTCCATCAATTGAAAAGAATATTTAGTAGCCATTTATAATGATTGTTATAGGCTGTGGGGAAATAAGCATGCTCTCATTCTTTATCAGAGGGAGTATAAACTGGTACAGATCTTCTAGAGGTAAATTTACCAGTACATATCAAGGGTCTGAAAATGATATATACATAGGATTCAATTTTAGAAATCCCTCCCAAGGAAATTATTAAAGTGGGTTCCATTTATAACAGCAAAAGATTGTGGAGGAAAAAAAAGACCCTAGATTTTCAGTAATAGGGAATTGATTCAATAAATTATGGTACAGCCTTCAATAGAATACACTGCAATTACTTAAAAAGATGTAGAGCTTTATTTTTTTAACATGGAAAGCTGTTCACCACTCAAAGTTAAGTGAAGAAAAGCAGGCTAGAAATTAATATGGGCATTGTGACTCCATTTTTGTTTATCTGGATGTTCTAATCTGTCTTAATGAATAATTATTACCTGTGAAATCAAGAAAAAAATAGCATTAACAGTATTAGCTCTGAAAGCTCTGGAGCAGCCCAGAAAAATGCTAGTAATGGGAGGAGAGGGAAAGGATATAAATCGTAGACGCTTGGTGACTGCAGCCTTCTGAAAATGATGGAGCTTGACCAGAAAGGCGTACTGAAAAATAGAAATAGTGGTTTGTTAGGAGGGGGAGATTATGGATGATTTTCTATCCTTTTGGTTATTACTATGTTTATGTAATGTTTATTTTTAAGTGGAAAAAAACCTCCTTTGAGACTTTTTCCTCTGTGGCCTCTCCCCTCCTTGGAATGGTTGTCTTTATGGAATGCAACCCTGCTTACTAAAAATAATGCCTTCAGTGGGGCTAGTTCTGTACAGCTTACTTTTCCTTCTCCGGGGTCAAGTGTGTCACGGTAACCCCTTCTCTTTTTAGGCCAGCACATCTCTACCCTGTCTCTTTACAGCCCTAACTCCTGACCCCAAGCACCCAGATGCCGTTGGACTAACCAGCCCCTTCTAGCTATCCTAGACCAAAAGACCAAAGGATCAAACTTGCCAGCCTTGAAGCTTACTGTCTCGGGGTCTTGCTGGAGCAGAGTGAACCCATAACACTAATCACTAATAATGGATTGATGCATATTTAACTCTTCTAGAAACAGGCACTTGCATGCACAGCTCTTGACAGTACCTTTTCCTTGGTGGGAAACAAGATGGCACATGTATCAAAAGCCTTTCAAGTGTTTACCACCTTTTGGTCTAGCAATTCTGATTCTAGGGCATTATAATATAATGAGTCTACGAAGATGTGGGTACAAAGATATACCACTCAGGTTTTTTTGTACTATTAAAACATTGGAAATAATCTAAATGCCCAACAATAGGAGCTTGGTTAGATAAACTATGGCACATCATAATGTTGCCATGTAAATTACAGGATGCCCAGGTAAATGAGAATTTCAGATAAACAATGAATAATTATTTTTCATGTAAGTATGTTCCAAATATTGCATGGGATATACTTATTCTAAAAAAAAAAAACCCTCACTGTTGCTCTGAAATTCAAATTGGAACATGGTTATACTAAAAAACTATTCAATGTTTATCTGAAATTCTCTTTTACCTGGATGTTCTTATATTAAATTTGCTAAATCTGGCAGCACTACACACCCATATGATAGAATACTATGTAGCCATTAAAATTCATTTTTAAAGTTTTCAAATCGTTTCTTCTCTCCCTGTGCTTTAGTGAGAACTTCACATCTTTTATTTCATATTTTAGACTTCTGCATAAGATTTGGTTTGAAAATAAGGGCTCCAGGGACACCTGGATGGCTCAGCGGTTTAGCATCTGGCTTCAGCTCAGGGAGTGATCCTGGGGTTCCAGGATCGAGTCCCACATCGGGCGCCCTGCACGGAGCCTGCTTCTCCCTCTGCCTGTGACTCTGCCTCTCTCCCTCTGTGTCTCTCTTGAATAAATAAATAAAATATTAAAAAAGAAAAGTAGGGTTCCATCCCTAGGAGAAATTTGAGAAATACTGTTTTAGAAAACTAACAGGTGGGCAGCCCAGCTGGCTCAGCGGTTTAGCACTGACTTCAGCCCAGGGCCTGGTCCTGGAGACCTGGGATCGAGACCCACGTCAGGCTCCCTGCATGGAGCCTGCTTCTCCCTCTGCCTGTGTCTCTGCATCCCTGTCTCTGTCTCTCATGAATAAATAAATAAAATCTTTAAAAAAAACACTTAAAAAAAGAAAACTAACAGGTGACAGTGCTCATAAAATAATAAGTAGAAAAAATCATGTTGAAAACAGTATGATTCAAAGTTTTCATATACACATGCACATACATGGAGAGGGAGAGGGAGAGAAAATGAGAGACAGACAGCAGACATTCTGGAAGAATTCTTTAAAAAAAAGTGGGAGTTGGGATTATAAGTGAGTTCTAGAAGATTTCTAGAAAACTTTTTTCAGCTTTTCTACAATGATTAAGTGTATTTACATTTTGAAATAAAATTTCTATTAGCCATATCTATTCTCTCAGATGACATTAATCCTTTAATTTCGTTGAGCTTCTTTATCTGTGATTCTTAAATTTGGGTGTTATGAACCCTATGGGGAGCTACTGAAAGCTCTATATTCTATTATTAGAAGGGGTATTCACACAAAATTTTGCATAGTTTCCCCTCCCATCCCTTCTTATTAAGACCCTATCCTAGATTTCTAGAATACCATTCCTTTACTCTGCTTGCTTATAAAGCTACTTACCCTGTCCTCATGGCAGTGGTTATTTTTTTTGGGGGGGGGGGGATAGGGAGTGGTCACATCTGTTCTGAGACCCTGTTAAAAGCTAAGGACACTCCTCAAGAAAAAAATCACACAGATACCAACATGCTGCTGCAGGGATGTTCTTATGTTCACAGACTCCCTGAGGTCCATATCTGAACTCTGAGTTCAGAACTCCTTGGTGTAATCCCAAGCCTTTGACACTCACTGGAGCCCTGACTTGGCTAATTCCCTTTAGGGCCAAACTGGTTAAATATAGATTTTGAAAAAAGAGACAAAGCCAGGGATAGAATCTGGCTCAGCACTCCCAGGGCTCTGTCACACAGCAAATACTTCTAAAGCAGAGGGGCAGGAGGGGCTGGGGTGGGGGGTCAGGGGGTGGGCTGTGATGCAGAGGAAGAATTACTGCTGGAAAGCATTAGAGCTGGCAGGGGTTCCACAGACAGGAAGCAGAACCAGAAAGGAAATGCAAAGTTGGTGCCTCCGACTTGGTGATCTGTGCCTTCGGGAGATGGCTGAAGGGGCAGGGAGGAGGTGGGGTCGATAAAGGAGTATTGTGTCAGCACCAGGTCTGCCGCCCACTCTCTTGAGTAGCTCTCCTAAGCAGCTCTACAGTGAGCCAACCCAGATTACACCCTGAGAACCAAGCAGGAGCCAAGGAAAAGATGGGGAGACTGCTGGGAGCCTAGGAGGGCAGCTATTGAAATGTTAAACGTGCACGCCCTCCCATCTAGCAACTCTCTCTTGGCATCTCTTAAAAATGAACAAACAAAATTTCCCTACATGCCCAAGAAGACATGTACAGGGCGTTTTTGGCAGTACGTCAAGCAGCACAAGGTTATCTCTGATCCATTATTGGTTTTAAACCAAAACATAACCATCAAACCCAATGAACATAATAGGAATTTGCGTCTCTTTTCCCAAGGAAAACACAACAATACTCTGCAGAGGGGAAGTTCCAAGCTCAGGCTAAGGCTGCCTTTATCTTTTTCCCTGCACTCCTATGTGATCCAGGGATTGCAAGGCCAGCCAAGGCCGGCGACAGCCCTGTACAGTGGTGGGAGCATGGGCTTCCAAACCCATGCAAGACCCACACAGACACCCTTCCAGTGGGAGGACCAACCGTCTTCTCTTTTTTTTTTTTTTTCGTCTTCTCTCTCTTTAGTTTCATCTTGATAAAAAGATTTGAAAGTTCCTCTGGAAGAACAAATCTCTGAAAAGAGCCTAACATCTCCATCCCACCCTCTCCACCCTAAAAAAAAGCAAAACCAATGAAGAGACTTGCCTTGCCAGTTATGAAACCTAACCTAAAGCCTCTATAATCAAAATGATATGGTGCTGGCTGAGGAAAAGACAAACAGGTCAGTGGAACAGAATATAATCTAGAAATAATATATACAAGAACTCAGTATATGACAAATTGGCATTCTAATTCAGTGAGGAAAAGATAGTCTGGCATAAATAGTGTTGGCATAACTGGCTATTCATATGGAAGAAAACAAAATTAGGCCCTCACGTCATAACAGATACTGAAACAAATTCCAGATGAATTTAAAATATACATATGATAAGAGACTCTTAAATATAGAGGGTTGATGAAGGGGAGGTGGGCGGAGGACCGTTTAGATGGGGGATGGGCATTAAGGAGGGCACTTGTGATGAGAACTGGGTGTTGTATGTAAATGACGAGTCACTAGTTCTACTCCTGAGGGTACCTGGTGGCTCAGTAGTTGAGCGTCTGCCTTTGGCTCAGGTCCTGATCCCGGAGTCCTGGGATCAAGTCCTGCATTAGGTTCTTCCCACAGGGCCTGCTTCTCCCTCTGCCTATATCTCTGTCTCTCTCTCTCTGGGTTTCTCATAAATAAATAAATAAACAAATAAATAAATAAATCTTTAAAAAAATCTACTCCTGAATCCAATTTTACCATATATGTTAACTAACTAGACATTAAATAAAAACTTGAAGAAAAATATAATAAAGTAAAATATACATATGAAAAAGAATATATTGTGGGCAGCCCGGTGGCTCAGCGGTTTAGTGCCGCCTTCAGCCCAGGGCGTGATCCTGGAAACCCGGGATGGAGTCCAATATTGGGCTCCCTGCATGGAGCCTGCTTCTCCCTCTGCCTGTGTCTCTGCCTCTCTCTCTGTGTCTCTCATGAATAAATAAATAAAATCTTAAAAAAAAAAAAAAGAAAAAGAATATATTGTAATAAAATGTAGTTGAATAACCAAACAATGAGGAAGATCCTTAAGGAGGACAGGAAGCCCATAAACAATTAAGGAAAATGTAACTAGACTGGGTAATACAAAAATCAAGAATTTTCCCACAACAGAAGTACTATTAACAAATTCAAAATAATAATATCCTATTATTTAATAAGTCAATATTTATACATTTGACAGAGAAAAGGTTAATGCCTGAAATATGTTAAGAGCTCTGCCAAACTGATAGGAAAAAGTCAAACAGGGGCGCCTGGCTGGCTCAGTCCATAAAGCATGTGGTTCTCACTCTCCGAGTCTTGAGTTTGATGACTGTGTTGGGTCTATGAGCTTACTTAAAAAAAAAAAAAAAATGGGACACCTAGGTGGTTCAGTGGTTAAGCATCTGCCTTCAGCTCAGGACATGATCCTGGGGTCCTGGGATCGAGTCCCACATCGGGCTCCCTACGGGGAGCCTGCTTCTCCCTCTGCCTATGTCTCTGCCTCTGTGGCTTTCATGAATAAATAAATAAAACCTTTAAAATAAAAAAATAAATAAATAAATAAATAAATAAATAAATAAATAAATAAAGGAAAACAAGCCAAATAATAAATGGGCAAAGGACATGGACAATTCCTCAAGGAAGAAATGCAAATGAACACATGAAACAACTGAGAGAGAATCAGAATAAAAGAAGAGGCCGTCTTCATCTATCGGATGGGCAGGCATGAAAAAAGAAGAGCACGGTCCGCGGCTGGTCAGGCTTTGAACAACACAGCTAGCAGAGGTATTCCTTTCTAACACTCTGGGGAAAATAAATTGGCAAGGTGTGTTTAAATGGAAAACATACGGAGCTTAAAAAAAGCGTCTTTAATTAAAAAAATAAAACATACAGAGCTTTGAGTGGTAACCCTTGTTTGGGAACTCTGCACAACAGAAAGAAAAGCACGAGTGTGTAAAGTCCCCTGTATGAGTGTTTCCTCTAGCATCATGTATATTGGCAAAGGCTTGAAATACCCTGAGTGTCCGTTAGTGGGGACCCATTATACAAACTGTGGTAAGGCTGTTTTACAGAATGAGGCAGATCCAAGCCAGCACCCTGTCTTGGAAAGATGTCCCCAGTTTTTAAGGGGAAAAGCACATTGGATAGATCATGTATAAGGGTAAGATTCCATCTTCTGTGTAAAGAGAGAGCAGGGGAGAGGAGGCTAGCTATGTATGTGTGTGTGTATTTCTGTGATCATGGGGCAAATAAAATTACATGGCAGGCTGTGACTGTTTAGCTCAGGTAGATGGTGTTGGAGCGGGGTGGCAAGAAGGGGCAGGAGGCGAGTTTTAACTTCTCCTTTAGATAACTCTGTATTATATTGCCTTTGCTAAAACAGGCATGTGTAGCTTTTGTGATTGATTGATTGATTTTTAAAGATCTTATTTATTTATTCATGAGAGACACAGAGAGAGAGGCAGAGACACAGGCAGAGGGAGAAGTAGGCTCCATGCAGGGAGCCCGACGTGGGACTCAATCCGGGGACCAGGATCACGCCCTGGGCCAAAGGCAGGCGCTAAACCGCTGAGCCACCCGGGCTGCCCTATTTTTTTAAATATTATATTTTATTTATTTATTTGAGAGAGAGCAAGGTAGCACATGAGAGAGCTCGGGGTGAGAGCAGAGGGAGGGGCAATGGGAGCCTGCTGCCGCCCGGCTTGATCCCAGGACCCCAGGACCCCAGGATCATGACCTGAGCAGAAGGCAGACGCTTAACCGACTGAGTCACCCAGGCTGCCCACACTTTTGTGATTTTTTTAAAAATCTAATCATCTTTTTTAAAGAAAGAACATGGGCTTTCATTCTTGATTCTGCTATTCATGAGCTGTCTGACCCGATGTCCTCTCTGTGAAATGGGGACAATGCCTGCCATGTGGCTCTTGCTCCTCTGGAGGGATCTGCCAAGCTCCAGTCCTTCCTGTGCTGTCTGGCTGGGCGAAGGGTAGGGGCACAGTCTGCAGCCCTAAAACTGACCACAGGTAGCTGGCTTTCTCAGGTACTGGCCAATTGTAGTCCTTGGCCTCTGCCATGGGGGCCATTCCTTTCCTCCCCGGTCTGGGCAGGACCCCACCCTACAGACTCCACAGTGGACCAGTGCCCTTCCTCCACCTCCAACTCCTACCACCCCACTAAGAGCCTGGTACTCAGCCCTCCTCCTGGGGGCCCCCATCTGATGTCCCCAGCACCTCAAAAGTCAGAGGAACCCAGAACATCACATCTAAAGCCAGTCTACTCTACTCTCCCTCCAGCCTCAGGGTGGATGCTGTGAAGATTCTGCAGATGCTTCCTTGGCCATCCCCCAAATCTACATGCAAAGCCTCTTCTGCACACTTCAAACATCAGCCCAGCTCTGAGTAGGCAAAAGCAAGAATGGTTTTCTGAGAGATCAGAGACGGTCGCCCAGCCCCTGGGGAACAGCAACTCTTGGAGGTGGCCTTGGCAGCAACCACAGCACCAACAGCAATGGGGAGAATGGCTTCATTCCAGTCCTGACTCACTCAGGTCAGGGTCTCCAGTTCTGGGTCTGTGTGCTTGTATGAGTACATGGGCACACTTGCGTGTATGCACGGGCCTACTTGCGGGCAGCACAGGTGTACTTACGCATATATATAGGTACAAGCTTTTGTGTGGATACGGGCACATTTGTGAGTGTGGGGCATATATGTGTGGCACATACACATATACTTTAAAGATTTTTTTTTTTATTTGAGAGAGAAGGAGAGCAAGAGTGGGAGGGAAGGGCAGAGGGAGAGGGAGAAGCAGACTCCCTGCTGAGAAGGGACCCAGATGTGGGGCTCCAACCCAGGACCCCAGGATCATGACTTGAGCCGAAGGCAGACACTTAACCGACTGAGCCACCCAGGTGCCCCGTGTCCTTTAAATATAAAAGCTCTTCAGAAAGGCAGAGGGGTTCATCCCCAAAGGTTAGCATTGCTTATTTTGGCATTGAACTTTTTTTTTCATCCTATTTCTGAACCATTTGTGACATATGGCAGTAAGATATGAAATGTGCCTCCCTGAAATCTGCACGCTGTCTGCTGAAAGCAGCCACTAGGGGCCTTGGGAAAAGAGGGGTCTGGCTCTCCGGGTGCTCATCCCTTCATCTTGCCTCTGGGGCTGCTCAAATTCTTTCATCAGCAGAGAATAGCACTGTCAGATCTGAAACACAGCAGCCTTGGTATATTAGGAGCAGATAGGGACAGAATCCGAGGGAGGCTCCTCTAGCAGCACCTTCCACCACCCCACCCCCAGCCTGACGGCAGCCAGCCCAGGGGGCTGTGAGTCATAGCACCTGGAGAAAAGGCAGGAAGGGAAGGATGGGGAGGTGGCGCACAAACTCTGCTCTCCTGCCCTCATTATGAGTCCCCACATCTACTAGATAAAGGGGTCAAGAATATGAGGTAATCCATCCAGGGAAGCACAAAGACATGAGATAATCACACTGCTTCTTCCTTTTGCTCAGGTATTTTGGAGAGCAGACATTGCTTTTCTATTAAACAAGCAGCAGGTACAAACTTCTCATGCATCTTTGAATGAAACAAGAGTCTCGCACAGCTTTGTGGGGCCTGAGGCCCTGGCTCAGACCTCTGGAGAGCAGCAGGAGGCTAGGGTTCTGGAAGGCAGCCAGACTGGGTCTGAGTCCCAGCAACTTGCAGTGAGCAGGCTGGATAACCTCATCCAGCCTCAACCTCTATACCTGCAGATGGAGACAATGACAAAACACCCTTCACGAGGGCTTTAGGCAAATTTAGCAAGCGAATTCTTTTTTTTTTTTTTTTAAGATTATTTATTTATTTATTTTTATTTGAGGGAGAGAAACAGATAGCAAGAAAGAAGAGGGAGGAGAGGGAGAAGCAGACTCACTGCTGAGCAGGGAGCCCGATGCTGGGCTTGGTCCCGGGACTCTGGGACCGTGACCTGAGCCAAAGGTAGATGCTTAACCACCTGAGCCCCCCAGGTACCCTACTAAGTGAATTCCTGCACAGCACAGTACCGGGCACTCCCTAGATCCCGGTGCTGTGGGTTAATGCCTTTGCTGCGACAGACACTATCACAGATCAACTTGTCCCTCTGTGCACCAGAGTCCCTTGCTCTCTTATAGGTATTCATCCGGAGGTGCTCCCAGTGAAGCCCGCAAGCAAGTCTCTGGCTCAGAGCCTGTTTCCTGGGAACCTGAGTGTCATGAGATCTCTCAGGGAACAAGTGGAGACTGAACAAACCCGAGGACCAAGCTCTGAGCCTGGGGCCCTCCAAAGCTAAGGGTCAGGGAGGAGGAAGCCCCAGTGCAGAGATGGGGAAGGAACAGCTGGTGAGTGTGGTCTCCCTGAAGCCAAGAGGGACAGGAGAAGAGAGGGTGACTAGCAGTGGCAAAATAAGCTGCTAGAAAAGAAAGATGTGAACCAAGAATTAAGGATGGGATCTGTCCGGAGGTCATCGATGACCTTGACAAGAGCATTTTAGAGGAAAGGTAGGGACAAAAGCCTGGCTGGAGTGGATCAGAAGGGAATGGAAGAGACGCCGTGCAGCAAGCCTCGACAACTTTTTGCAGGAGTTTTGCTCTTTTAACAGCAGCACAGACACAGAAACAGCGCACCGCTTCCCCCGGGGCCACTGTGCCTGCCCCAAAATGGGCTCCTAGGGATGGACATCTATCCTATCTGCCTCATTCTCAAACTCACACAGGCTTTTTAATGCTTTGTCCAGATTTTCCAGCGGTTCTCAGTGGGAGGGCTGCTCCAATACATGACGTGCAAGGCTTCGGCCTTGGGTGATGTTACAGCCGATTCTCAGGATCTCTGAGGACATAGTATGCACCCCTGGGCTGGTACCTCCTCAGTCACACCCCTGCATGCAGCCCAGCGCCACAGAAAACACCCAATAAAGCCTCTAGTAGATGCCCACTGGGTTCCCAAATTTATTTTTTTTTCCAAATTTGGTTTATTAAATTGTCTTCTGCCACAAGGACCACTTACTCACAACAGCTGTTGCCACGGCAACCAAGCAGCCAGCCTGCTGTTCTACTTAACAGCCAGAAGCCTCCCGCTGGCTATTTGGCTTAGCAAACTCAGGGCAAGATACCCCCAAAGTGGCTGTGAGGCTGGAACATGGTTGGGGGGATGTGGGAAATAAGAGCAGGGAACAGAAGGGTGTCCATGAAGTACAGAGTTCAGTGCTTTTACAATTGCTCCATAAGTCTCCACCAATGGGTTGGTGACTGTACTGGAAGAGGTCTCCACATCTTCTTGAGATGGGAGCCACTTCCCCAGCCACTCATCTCCTGACCCTCCACTCCCTTTCTGCAAGCTAAAGGAGCAGAGATGTCCACATGCAGCAGAGATGGTCCACAGAGTCCATGCGAGGCCAGGAGAAAATCCTGCAAATGTAAATGTAAGGCATTGTGCCTGAGGCAGCCCCATCTCCAGAGCAGGCCCTCTGGAGGTGGTGTTGGTGGGCCCCAGGCTGCTCTCCAGGGGCTGTAACCCCTGTGCCTTCTGACTTCCCAAGGGAAAAGCTGGTTTCTTTAAACCAAGCCTGAATGTCTTTAGTTTGAAGTACAGATTAGTCACCAGGGCTTCTGAAGTCACACAGAGTTCAAGCCATAGCTCCTTCACTTGCTACCTATTTAACATTTGGCAGTTTACTTAACTACTCTGAGCCTCAGTTTCTGTAGCTATAAAATGGAATGAGCAGGGGCACCTGGGTGGCTCAGTGGTTGAGCATCTATCTGCCTTTGGCTCAGGTCATGGTCCCAGGGTCCTAGGATGGAGTCCTGCATCTGGCTTCCCAAAGGGTGACTGCTTCTCCCTCTGCCTATGTCTCTGCCTCTCTCTTTCTGTGTCTCATGAATAAATAAAATTCTTTAAAAAATGGGATGAACATAGTATGAATGTTACCAAATTATCTTCAGGGTTCGTTGAGACTGAGTACATAAAGTGTGCAACAGCCAGCCCCTGGCACACAGCAAACTCACTGTGAGTGAGGAGGATTAGCACTGGGATTGTCATCATGATCGTAATGATGGTGCCAAGGTGGATTAGCAGTCCTAGAGGTTGAAGACCTGAGTGACAGAATTAAGGGCCTAAGAGTGACAAAAGCAAACCTCAGCATAGTAGATACATCAGGTACCATTTTTGCTTAAAAAGAAATGTTAGCAATGGATATGTTTAGGTGATGGCACTATTATTTTTCTTGGTGGCTTTTGTTTTTTCCAAGTTTTCTGAACTGAACAGGTATTACTTCTGTAATTAGAAAAAAAAAACACTTTTTTTTTAAAGGTTAGAGATGAGCATTAAAAATGGGCTACAGAGTAAAAACCATCGAGAGGTGTACTTTAAGTGAGTAAATTGTGTGGTATGTGAATTATACCACAACAGAGCTGTTAACAGAAATGCCTTAAAAAATGACTCAAGGGGGACGCCTGGGTGGCTCAGTGGTTGTCTGCCTTCGACTCAAGGCATGATGCTGGGGTTCTGGGATGGAGTCCCACATGGGCTCCTGCAGAGAGCCTGCTTCTCCCTCTGCCTGTGTCTCTGTCTCTCTGTGTCTCTCATGAATAAATAAATAAATAAATACATATTTTTAAAAATGACTCAAGGAGTGCAGGTAATAACCCATTCAAAACTTCTGAACATAAAAATGTATAAAGTGAAACAAGTGAAAGAAAGGAAGAAAGGAAAGAAAGAAAAGAAAGAAAATGCGGCAAGAATTGAACTATTATGTAAAAGTTAAAATATGGGGAATCAAGTACTTGCGTATATTGCATGGGGGTAGGGGATGTTAGTTGGTACAACTGCCAAGGAGGGCAAATCAATGAAAATCACAAATGCTACAAATGCATATACTCTGACCCGGCAATTCCTTTTAAAGAAATTTACATACAGATATTCTTTTATAAGTGAGAAACGATGTATATGCAAGTTTATGAACCATGGCATTGCCTATTGAAGACTGGAAACAGCCCAATTGTCCATCAGTAGGTGGCTGACTGAATACGTTAAGGCACCTTCACACAGTGGAATGATGTGAAGCTATAAAAATAAAAATAAAAGAATAAAGACATTATCTTCTGATTTGAAAGGTTTTCTAAACTATATTATTAAGTGAAAAAATCAAGGTGCAAAATAGTATGATAATATTTGCTACCTTTTGTGTAAAAAGTGGCTAAAGATGGTATACTCATATTTTCCTAGATATGCATTTTAGAAGAATCCACGAAAATAACAGTCTTTGAAAGGCACTGAGTGAAAACTGAGCAGATGGGGGATAAAAGTTTCCAGAGCGAAACTTTTCACTGTACATCTTTTATACTCTTCGATCTTAGAATCTTATGAATATATTCCCTATTCTAAATTAAATGAAAATTCATATGTTTGAAGGAAGAAGTTAAAGAGTGAGATGATAGGATATCTGAGGGGATCTACATGAAACCACATGGTAGGTGTTAATGTTCATGATGAAGCTTATTGATGGGTCTATGGGGATCGTTTGAAAAATTTTATTATGAAAAATAATAAATTATTTAATAATATTATTTAATAATAAATTATTAAAATTTAAAAGGTTTTCATCCTAGTTAAAAGGTACAAATAATCTAAATGACCATCAACTGGAATGAATGGAATGAATAAACAAAATGTGGTCTATCCATACAATGAAATACTATTCATCAGTAAAAAGGAACAAACTACCAATAAAAACTGCAAAAGCATCACAGGAAGTGAAAGAAACCAAACACATGACCCCCAGTGGAATGATTCCATTTATATGCAATGTACCATAAAGGCAAATCTGTAGACACAAAGAGTAGATTAGTGGTTGCCTAGGTCTTCAGGTGGGCCTGAGAAGTGACTACAAATAGGCAGGAGGGATCTTTTGGGGGAATCATAGAAATGTTCTAAACTTCATTACGGTGATGGCTGCACAACTCTATAAATTAGTAAAAGTTACTGAAATATACACTTAAAATGAGTGCATTTTGCAATATGCAAATTATACCTCAGTAAAGTGGGTTTTGGGGTTTGTTCTTTTTTCTTTTAAGATTTTATTTTTAAGCAATCTCTATACCCACTGTGGGGCTTGAACCCATAAGCTCAAGATCAAGAGTCACATGCTCCACTGACTGAGCCAGCCAGATGCCCCAGTAAAGTGATTTTTTTTTTTTAAGGAATGAACCTGGGGGCACTAAGAGGTGGTAGTGGTTAAGAGCACGGGTCCTGACATTAGACTCATTGGATTAAAGAGTCTGCTCTCCCACTGTAGCTGGGCAAGCTACTTGCCTTCCAATGTTCTCATCTGGAAAGTGGTGTGCAATAACTAAGGCTTACTAGAATGTCAGGCACTGTTCCAAGTACTTTACATAGTTAACCCATTTAAGCCTCACAACTCTCCCGTGCGGGTCATTTTACAAATGAGGAAACTGGGCACAGAGAGGTTAAGTGACTTGCCCATGGTCGCATAAGCCACAGATCAGGTAGCCTGATTTTAAGGGTCAAGTGCTTAACCATGGACTGCACTCACAATACCATCACCTAACTCAAATTATGAGAACTAAATAAAAATGATTAACATAAAATACTTGATAGACATTAAGTACTCAGTAAATGGTAGCCAAGGAAGAAACCACTGTCTAATTGACTCAAAGGGCTTGGGGTTGTCCAGTTGTATTCTGAAATGTTTATGGAGTAAACAGCCAAACCTGTTTAAGAAATAATTTGTCTCAGGGCACCTGGATTGCTCAGTCAATTAAGTGTCGGCCTTCGACTCAGGTCAGGATTTCAGGGTCCGGGGATTGAGTCCCTACATCAGCTTCCTTCTCAGTGGGAAGCCTGCTTCTCCCTATCCTTCTGCCCCTCCTTCTGCTTGTGCTGTCTCTCAAATAAAAAAATACAATCTTTAGGGGATCCCTGGGTGGCTCAGTGCCTGCCATTGGCTCAGGGCGTGATCCTGGAGCCTGGAGATGGAGCCCCACATCGGGCTCCCTGCATGGAGCCTGCTTCTCCCTCTGCCTGTGTCTCTGCCTCTCTCTCTCTCTCTCTCTCTCTCTGTCTCTCAAAATAAATAAATAAATAAAATCTTTAAAAAAATACAATCTTGAAAAGAAAAGCAATAGTCTGTCTGAAAAGAAAGTGCTAACTCTACAGAGTAGCCATAAAGAAATCATTTTCCTATCTGGTTTAGACATTAAAGGGTGGAGACAGTAGTGAGGAGTCAATGCAATCTCTAATGTGTACTTCAGTGCCTGTGTTTCTTTGCAAGGTGGTGGGACAGTGTGCTGAGGAATTTAGAACCAAGACTTTGGGGCAAGACAGAATGAGGTTTGGTCCTGGCTCCTCCACCAATTTTGGCCATCTGACGAATGATGATATACTTAAGTTCTGCTAAGTCCCAGCTTCCTCATCTGTAGAATGAGTAAGAAAAGAGAAGTACCAGCTTGGGGGGCGTGCGTGAGGGCTACAGTATGTGTAGAGGGAGCAGCACAGGTTCCCAGCAGGCACATAGGCCTTCCCGAATAGAGGTGATGTCTTCTATCTAAATTTCTTGTCACCTACAGATGAATTTCACATTGCAGATCATTAAAAAAAGCACTGCTCTTCATGGAGGAAGATGAGCCAAATGCTTAAACAAACATTGCTCCCAGCACTGTGATCTGACTGTCCACAATGGGTCCAGGCTGCCCAGCGGGCCAACCCGGTCTTCATACTGGAGGAACGTTGGGCACCGCAGCCACTGTTCCCCAGGAGGCATCTGCCAGCTTCCCCACAGGATGCCTGCCAACTGAATGGGTGAGGGGAAGCCAGCATCACTGAGGAGCAAAGGGTGAGGGACTTGAAGATTTGTGAGTCTGGAAAAAGATATAGATGGAATAATCCTCCCCAGGGAGCAGAGAGAGTGAGGCTGGGGCAGGAGGCCAGAGTTGAGGCACAAAGGACATCCTGCGGCCCAGGAGACCAGCACAAGGTGTGGAGTGAGCCCTGTCTTGGTGTCTTCAGGGGAATACAGTCAGATATGCTCCCCTGGAGCTCTAGGATGGTGCTCCCGCTCCCTACCCTGCCTCCCTTGGCTTCTGTCACAACTCCCAGGAGGAGCAGGGCCCAGCACAGGCAATGCCATTAAGGCAGCTGATCCACCTTCCTCCTCTGCCCCAGCACAGAGGTCATAAGGGAAAACAAAGAGGTGATCTGGCATACAGGCTAAGAGCATTAACTTAAGAAGGAGACAACCTGGTGGGGAGTCCCAGCTCTGTCACTTACCAGCCATGTAGCCTTGGGCAATTTACTCAACCCCTCTGTGCCCCAGTGCCTATCCTACAGGGATGCAGGGAAAAGAAAATGACATTGTGTGTGTAAATGCTTAGCGCGGGTGCTGAGCACTGAGTTAGTGCTCCACAAACAGCAGCCTCTAGTGTTGAGGCTGAGACCAGGCCATCCATAGGTCCCCTTTCCCATCCCAGGTTCCCATCTGGGAGACGGAGCCACCAGGATGCCTCGTGGTCTGAGCCTTGGAGGGACATCCACTTGGCTCCCTAGATAGCAGTGCCTGTGGCATCGCACCCATTAGAGGACTTGGGGTACCCACTACAGAAACGACTGTAGGTTCCTTACGACACCAGACAGTGTGTAAAGCAACTTCCCACGCACGATCTCATTTGATAAGCCTCTGTGTCTTACCACGATAGTCATTTTACAGATTAAAAAATTGAGATTCAAGAGGAGCTCCACAGCTATGAAAGAGGGCCTGAAACCCAACGCATCACGCTCCTGTTCCACATCATTCTGGGTCTTACTGGCAGAGACAAGGGTTTGACCTGGCCCGTCACCCTCACTCTCCTGTCTGAGCTTCTGGGCCCAGCAGTCAGCAAACACAGGCCTGGCAGGCCAGGGTCAAGTCTGGGCCTGGTGTGTGTCTGTGGAAGGCGTGGTCCTTCCCACTGCCCTGGCCAGAAAGAACAGGGCAGGTGCGGCAGGCTCATAGTCCCACGAGGCTTTGTCTGCACCAACCAAAGATGCTGTCGCCGCTGCCTGGTTTACCTGGAGTCAGCCAGTGAAGTGATGTCAGAAGGTCAGAGTTGAGTCTCCCCAAGAGACCTGGGACAAACCTCAACCCTTTCTATGAAAAATTTAAAGATATTAAGTATAACCAAACAAAGACTGGTCCTTCCAAAAAGAATCTCCCTGGGATCCCTGGGTGGCTCAGCGGTTTGGCGCCGCCTTCAGCCCAGGGCGTGATCCTGGAGACCGGGGATCGAGTCCCACATCGGGCTCCCTGCATGGAGCCTGCTTCTCCCTCTGCCTGTGTCTCTGTCTCTCTCTCTCTCTCATGAGTAAATACATAAAAAATTTTAAAACAAAAACAAAAAGAATCTCCCTTATCCCGTACCCTTAAGGTAAAAACCACTGAAGCTGAGAATTTAAACATGAAAAGAGGGTCAGGAAGCCCCATTGGGTGGAAGACCTCCAACAGCCTCTCCTGCCCTGTGGGCCACAGTTGCCACTTCCTCCGAGAATCACAGGTGTCCAGGGAGCTCCATGTGTCCTGAAAGCCCTGGGAGCCTTCCCAGGGGACGTCTGCTTCCTCTGACACCACCGAACTATCACCAGGAGTGGAGCTGGGATGGAGGGTTTGGGCATTTAATTCTTTCCAGAGAGGGCTGAAATAACATTTTCTTCCTCCACCCTCATTTTCAAGCCCTGGTGATTTTCTGAGACCATTACCATTTGGGCTGTGATTTTGTTCCCAGCCCAGAGGTAGAGCATACAGAGAATTTTCCCCAGCAGCTCCGAGTGCCAGTTGGTGCTCTTGGGAGTCACATTCTTAATGTGAATCTTTCAATCACTTTCCACTGTAGCATCTTGGGGTCAATGAGAACCTTACTCTTTTTATAACCTTCTTGTTTGCTTCTGTCAGTTTAAAATCATCAACAGTGAAAGCAAAGG
This sequence comes from Vulpes lagopus, assembly GCF_018345385.1. Lineage (NCBI taxonomy): Eukaryota > Metazoa > Chordata > Mammalia > Carnivora > Canidae > Vulpes > Vulpes lagopus. Next base: position 30,325,122 of record NC_054829.1, read on the forward strand.
GCAAAGCCCACACTGACGCTTTGTCTTAGCTCCTCCAGGGCACCAAAGACAGATGATGGTGGAGTCTGTCCCAGAGAGTGGTTCCCAGCACAGGCAGCCTGGGTTCTATGCTGAGGTCCTGGGACAGCTTTCTCTTCCCCCGCCTTCCTGTTTGCATGTAAGGCCATCCCAGATGTTGTTTTCCAGAGGCAAAGTGTCCTTCTCCTAGGAAGACTGAATGCAGTCCAGTAACTGCCTCCCAGGAACCTTGCAAAGATGGAGCAAGACGGTGTGGGCCAAAGTGCAAACTCAAGAGTTCCGACGCATAGGAGTTCTGACAATAAAAATGCACATAGGGGTGTGCACCAGTAATTAGCACTGTGGCGCTGTCTTCCACTTCTAAGAATCTTACATGTTAGATCACTGACACTGACCAACAAAGCATATGGTCATATTAAGTTAATTAACAAAAATAGCCCAGAACAATTTCTACACTGGCCATGGAACACAGTCTTTGTTTTGGGAAGCCAGCATCCATTTCTCCTTTGTTTTTGTTTTGTTTTGTTTTTTCATTTCTCCTTGGAAGAGCACCCTGGTTTCCTTTTTTTAAAAAAGATTTTTAAATTTATTCATTTGAGAGAGACAGAGAGAGTGAGCAAGAGCAAGAGCATCAGGGAGAGTTAGAGGGAGAGGGAGAAAGTAGACTCCCTGCTGAGCAGGGTGCCTGACACAGGGCTCGATCCCAGGACCCTGGGATCATGACCTGAGCCAAAGGCAGACACTTAATCAATTGAGCTAACTCTTGGAGAGCACCCTGGTTTCCTTTAATGGAATTCCCTCTGGTCTCTGAGGGCAACCTCACTGGGAGGGTAACTCTAAGGGTTTTCTCCCTCACCTCCTCCAACATGACCCAGGAAGCCAAAGGGGTCCTTGCAGGCTCCTTTGGAGGCATCTCGTTTCTTCCTACCAAAGGGTAACCACAGGACAGAAGCCGGGCAGCAAGGGTATTGTAGTCTAAGCCTTCCAGCAAAGTGAAGTCTTCAGAGGTTTGGATCACCTAATGTGGCTGGTTCCCAGCCTTCCAGGTATCCTAGCAATACATGGCCCATGACTTGTTTGTCATGCTAACTTACCACCAGAGACTCCAAATTGGCACTCCCATCAAAGTGATGACTTGCATACAGGCCCACCTACTTTCAGCCTCTCCAAAGCCTCCACCCCTCAGCATCCCTCAGGGGCCCCAAAGGAAAAGCAACTAACCACCTCTGTCCACTGGCCAGGAAAAAAGTCCCTGTCAAAATCAGATCCAAACATGAGCCTGGGCCAGGCATATATTCTCTCATTCTCTAGGTGCTGACTTTTCTAGACTCTGGGTTGAGTTTGTAAGTTTCTGAGGCTGTAGAGACTATTTTCCAATCCACAGATTTCTGGGTTGATGGAAACCGAATGGACGCTTTGGCCCTCCAGGATGTACCCTCTGAAAGGCCCATGAATCTCATCATGTCCGAATGATTCCTACTAAGGTCTGGAAACACAAGGCCCTGGGCCAGCGTAGGAGCTCACTCAATGCAGAAGTAACAGAGGCAGTGCCACTGGACCTGCAGGGCCTTGGCGACACTCTGGTGCTGGGGTCTCTGGCAGGGGTCCTGTGGTCCCGAGGGCCTGACATGTTGGTGCAGGTCAGGTTTGGTAGCATCTCTGCTGAATTCATTCACCACCAATTGCATCAGAGGTCTCTTCACAGCTGGCTGTCAACCGTTCCAACTGCCTTCTGGTTTGCCCTAATGCAGAACAACTGTCCTGTGGCTTTGTGAAGAGGCAGCATGGTGTAGTGGGAAGACTTGTGGCTGGAGACGGGAGGCCTGGATCCCAGCCCTGTCTACTGGAGCCAGCTGTGACCTTCCCGCCATCCCGTAAATCAGATCACTAGGTGGCCCTCCAGGTCACTTCCTCAGACCCTACTGGCCCTTCTCTGAGGCCCTGCTGGGAAGCAGGGTGCTGGGGCTTGAGAGAGGTGTGGCAGATACTTTGGCTAATTTGCTTTCTTTGGACCTGCAAGGTCACTGAACCCAAGGAACATTTTGGTTTCTTAGCACCACAGTCTTTCAGGACTCAGGAGACCAGGGACAATTCAGAGCTCCAGGTGCCATGGAGGGCTCTCTCTGAGTCCTCAGAATTATTCACTCAGATGAGGATCAAATGGAGAATTTTCTACTGGATTTGGGCCCCACAGTGAGGATTTTTGGTTAACACATCTCACTCAGAGGCAGTTGCATCGTTTCCAGGCTGTGGCTTTGCCTCAGATCAGAGCACGAGAGGCGGTGTGGTCCAGGAGAAAGAACTCTGGAGGCTAGAGAGGCGGGATCTGGGTTGGCTCTGCTGCCCAGCCGACTGCTGTTTGCCTTTGGGCAAGTCACTAAACCTCTCTGCATCATTTTCCTCAACGGCAAAATAAAGGAACTGGACTTGACATTATTCATGTATTTTTTTTTAATTAATTAATTTATTTATTTATGATAGTCACAGAGAGAGAGAGAGAGGCAGAGACACAGGCGGAGGGAGAAGCAGGCTCCATGCACCGGGAGCCTGATGTGGGATTCGATCCCGGGTCTCCAGGATCGCGCCCTGGGCCAAAGGCAGGCGCCAAACCGCTGCGCCACCCAGGGATCCCATTATTCATGTATTTATTATGCATCCCCTGTAGCTTTAGACATAAAGAGGCAAAAACTCCAGAGTCGCTAAAGGGAGGGAGTGGGTAGTCTTCCCACTGCCAGTGAGGGACCTCAGGCCACCAGAGCAGCTGTAATTGCTATATTGAATTTCTAGCCACACCAAAAGGGAAGTGCTATGTGCTGCTTTGTCCTCGCTGTTTGCTAAGAGAAAGCTTACCCATCAGTCAGGAGAGAGAGGCTTCTTTCCTGCACTGAATTCTACAATTCACTCATCCCTGCATGTAGCCAGTAAACATTTACTGAGCATGTGGGAGAGGCCCTACCATGCTGGCCTACAAAAGCAATCAGACCCGAGGCCCTGGTGACAGGGGTTTTATCTTGGAGACTCTCACGCTGTGGAAATACAACAATGATGCCACTAGCAGTGGCACAAGAGATGCTCACTATAGAAGTGAGGGTGTGGTACAGAGCTGCAATTCAAGGAAGACCATCCAACAGGGAGCAAGATCCCAAATCACCACCAAATGTATGCCCCTTTCCAATGACCTGGCTTGATGTGGGCCTGGTCTGGAAAAACAGGAGTGGTGGGTGACTCACACATATCCTAGAGACTCTCTTAATTATTCATCAACTCATCTCAGCTTCTGATGGGAGTGAGATACTGGTCAAGCACTGCTGAGCCTTCTGTGGCCAGGATGGGGCACCAGTATTCTGGGAGGGGCACACTGTGTTGAGACATACAGTGCCTGTCTGCTCACCCTCCTTTTCTTTTTCTTTTTAAAAAAGATTTTTTTAATTTATTCATGAGACACACACAGAGAGAGAGAGGCAGAGACATAGGCAGAGGGAGAAGCAGGATCCCAGCGAGGAGTCCAATGCAGGACTGGATCCCAGGATCCTGGGATCGTGCCCTGAGCCGAAGGCAGACACTGCTGAGCCACCCAGGTGGCCCTCTTTGTCTTTTTTTTTTTAAAGATTTTTTATTTATTCATTTGAGAGAGAGCGAGAGCATACAAGACATGACACAGGGAAAAGCAGACTCCCTGCTGAACAGGGAGCCTGTCGTGGGGCTCGATCCCAGGACCCTGAGATCATGACGTGAGCCAAAGGCAGATACTTAACCATCTGAGCCACCCAAGTGCCCCTTCTTTTTCTACTAAAGCTTTCACATTTTATCATAAAAATTTTTGAATGTACCAAAAGGTTGAAAGAATTATATGGGAACCCAACATACCCCCCCACCCCCATATGGATTTCACTATCAGCATTTTGCTCTGTTTGCCGCATCATAGATCCATCCTTCTGTCCAGCCTTTCGTCTGCCCATCAGTCAATCTTCATGGTTTGGTGTATTCAAAGGAAGTTGTGGACCTCAGTGTATTTCACCCCTAAATACTTCTGGCACACACATCATTAACTAGAGTTCAAAATCTGTTTAAGGTTGTGTGTGCAAGCGGATGTAAAATGCACACATCTTAAGAATACCTTCAAATGAATTTTGATAAATGCATACACCTGTGTAATCCACATCTCTACCAAGAAATAGAACATCCATATTACTTCGGAGAGTTTCCCCATCCACTCCTTCTTAAGGACTCCACTCTGCCCCTTCTCTCCACCCCATCCCCATGCCCCTTGCTGCTTTAGTCTCTGTGTTCTGTGTCCTGTGCCTGAACGCTTTGATGCAGCGATTTGCCCAGGGTGGGCACCTGACCCAAAGGAGCCCCTCTAGGTGTTCGCTAGAGACCTTTCACCTCTGTGGCCTGGACAAGCTGGGTCAATCAGGGTCTCTCTCAGGAGGTCGGAGAGTGGGGCTGCCCTGGTTGGGCAAAGACACTGAGCAGATCTGGGGCTAGAGTCACAATGGTCACAAGCCACATGCCAGCAGAGGTACAGAGAAGCCAGGGCCAGTGAGGAACGCGGGGTTGTGTGCCCAGGAGACACAGCACCTCTGTGTGAGGGACAACAGGGTCCCTAAGAGAGGGACAGGAGAGAGAACCTCAGTTTCCCTTAGGTGCCCGGAGTCTGAGGCAACCTGGATGCATCTCTCCGTGCAACTCCCACAGCACCCCCTGAAAGAGAAATACACACAATGGTATATAGGACAGTTTGTTTTGGAAAAGAAAGATCTTTCTTACATGACAGCCATCCTATGTCTGTGTGGGATGAGCTCTAGGTATGACCAACATATCCCTGGAAAATGAGAACCATAATAAATGGTGTCAGCATAATAAATGGTAATAAAGCCAAGTTCAATACTGCACGTTTTAATGCATAATCTCAGCTGATCCTCCCAGTAATCTTTTCCAAATAGAGGCACTTTGCTCCCATTGTCCCCGCTCTGCAGTTGAAGAAGCAGACACAGGACGGAGACATCATTTGCTCAAGCTCACTGAAAGCTGTGGAAGCAGAGCTCGCTGCATTCAGGAATCATCCATCCTCACGTGTGTCTGAACAGGTGCTCAGGGAGGCCCCAGCATCAGGTGCAGGATGGGTGGTGAGTTTTCTACCCTGGAACATTTGTCATAAGTGAGCCCACATGCAAAGAGCCTCCTTGCCCTAGCTCCTAACCATCACCTTTCTTGGAACACACCAGGCAGGTGAATTACCTAAAGTGGCATGCCCAGGAGCTGACCTGGGCCTTCCTCAGGTCTACCCATCTGTGTCACTGTGTCTCCCAGAACAACACTGCTGCTCCACCCCCATTCCCGAGACAGCCATGTTGATCTGTCCTTGCTGAGGGTGACAGGCCCCGGGGCTCTTGAGGCTGCATGGTGGCAGGACACTACACTGTCAGCATCAAGGAGGCACCTCCACCCCCTGTTCCCTGTAGCTGAAGAACAGGCATCCCTTCCTGGAGGAATTGCAGCAGGTATTCGGGTGGAAGAGGAGAACGAGGTGCAGGCTCTCCATGGCCCCTGCCAGCTCTGAGAAGTTAGGATTCTAGTCCCAGAAGAGGGCCAGAGAGATCGTTCAGCAGGCAGGTGTGAATACCCAAAGCAGAAATCCATTTTCCCAAAGCAGGAGGGCATGGCTGAGCTGAACATTTTCATTTTATTTTATTATTTTATTTTTTAAAAAGTTTTATTTATTTATTCATAGAGACACACACACACACACAGAGAGAGAGAGAGGCAGAGACACAGGCAGAGGAAGAAGCAGGCTCCATGCAGGGAGCCTGACATGGGACTCGATACCAGGTCTCCAGGATTACGTCCTGGGTTGAAGGCGGTGCTACATCTCTGAGCCACCTGGGCTGCCCTGAGCTGAACATTTTTAGAGATGTCCTCCCCTAGCATTTATCCATGCCCCTGTCATCTATTCCCCCACCTGGAGGACAGGGGCCAGGATGTCTCATTCATCTTTGATTCCCTGGCACCCTGCACAGCTCGAGACACATAGTGGATTCCTAATGAACAGATCTTAAATGTATGAAGACATGACACAGGGAAGCCGAGAAAACAGAGGGATACTGATAACAAAAGCCAGGTAGCATTACGAAGTGCCAGGCACGATTCTAAGAGACTATGTATAGGAAGGAATCAAATCCTTGTATTACCATGTGATGCAAGTACCGAGGCCCAGACAGGTGAAGTAACTTGCCCAAGACCACACAGCCAGTAAGTAGTGGAGCTAGATTTGAACCCCAGCAGAGTCCATGGTCTTAGCTCCTGTGATTCCCATCACCCTAGCTTTCCTCTCCTGGAAAAGCTTCCTGGCATATTATACCAAGCTTCTCACCTGCCCGAGCCCAAGAATCGGGACCTGTAAGAGGCCAGGTGTGAACCTGGCAAACACATTGTCTTGACAACCCAGACACGGGTGAGGCAGCCCACAAAGGGCCATGTGGTGAGCAAAGAAACAGCAGCCATACCCCAAATGGTCAGCCTCCCTCCAAATCTGTGAACATTTACTGCATGCCCATTAGGTGCCAGGCACTGTCTGGCACAGCAAGATGGACAGTCCTTGGCGGATGTGTCTACTCTGTGCTCCCCCCCAGGTGCAAGGTAGAGCTCTTTTAATGCGGCCCTCATGAGCCTTTACACCCACTGCACAGATGCAGAAACAGAGGCAAGTCATGTGTCCCGTGGTGAACCACACATGTTTACAGGTGTCTGCTCGGCAGGCCCTGCCCCAGCGGTACGGAAGGGCACAGCACACCGTCTCTCCTCTCGCCCCGCGGGCTGCCTGTGCCAGTGGAGCAGGTGAGACAGAGCACAGTAAAGAGCACCCGAGCAAGAGCATTTCCAGGAGCCATGAGTCTGTGGAAGGCAGTAAAACAAGGTGAAGAGCTTGGAGGGTTGGAGAGGGTTTGAGAGAGGAGCCAGTGTGGGGCGCTGGGGAGCCAGGGGTAGAGGAAAGGAGGCACTGGGTAGAGGGGAGGACCTGCCAGCTGGCTGGAGGCAGGACAACTTGGGGTGCCTGTGGGAAGACGGGAGGGCCGTGTGGCTGGGGTGCAGCAAACAGGGGGAACGAAAGGGCTCAGCAAAGTGGAGGTCTCGAACCAGGCCTGGCTGACCGTGCGCTCCGACACGCAATGCTGTGTGCAGCAGGCAGTGTGCAGGAACTACACAGAATTCGGGTCTGGACGACAGGGGCAGTCTTGGGCTCTAAGCCCCTCTGAAGGTTATAAAACCTCATCGTGCAGCTTGAGTTGTCTACAGGTAAAGAAAAAAAAATCAGTGAGTGTGGACATAAACTTTGTCAATTCTGACATCTCCTAGAGGTCCTTTGGGGCAAATCCCAACACCTAACTTAAAAAAGTCATAGTCCAAGCACTTGGCCTCTGAAGTGCTCTGTGTATGCAAGCACTTGCCAGCAGGAAGTAATCTGAGAATGAATATTGTTTTTCTAACGACTATCATAGCGGCCTGGGATTTAGACAGACTCGGCTCCTACCCAGCACTCCTATGTCTGGGCAGAGGGCTACGCCCGGAGTGAAAGGGGACTGAATCAGGCCTGAGAAACATCAGGTCTCAGAAATGCTGCAGGCCAATGTCCTGGGAGGAGAGAAAGTGAGGTTATCGTTCTCAAGCAGGCCTGGGCTCCCCCAGGCCTGGGCTCCCCCGGGGTCACATGAGAGCATAAGGAAGCCCAGGAGGATGGAGGGCTGGTGGCATGACCACACAGCCCTGTTGCCAGCAGCAGAGGGGAGGAGGCATTTGCAACCCTGGAGCTCACAAAACACTGAAGGGCTGCGAGGGCAGACAAGCAGAGCACTGGGGTCCACTTGCTTGGGAACCGCCTGTTTCCTCCCATCCTTTTCCTCCCTCTCATCCCAGGGGTCCAAGGGATGCCTCCGTGCAGCCTCCCAAACGGGACAAGGTCTGGAGCTGAAGTGGGTTTCCCTCTCCTTAGATGAGAGTATGCTGAGGAGCCCAGATGCCTGCTTCCTGCCCCAGCACCGGGACTGACCGGCTGCAAACATCAAGCAAGTCGCTCCCTCTCAGGGCCTCAGTTTCTCTATCTGTTCAGTGGATATGGGGATGTCCCTTGCTCATAAAGTTAAATCCAGGAGCGTGTGGCAAGGACTTCCGGGCCTGGCATACAGTAGGCACCCGGGAGGCTCAGTCATCACAGAGTCCCTGAGTGCTCACCATGTACCCAGCCCTGCAGAGGTCACACACAAATGCCGCCTCTGGCCACTGGTGTGCACAGAACAGCTAAAGGAAAGCAATCATAGTGTGGCTGGGCTGAGACAGAGACAGGCATGACCCGGGTGCAACTCAGGGAGTGGTGTGGGCCTGTGGTGAGTGCTCCTGGTTTCTATTTGTCAAGAGCTGCTCAAGCTGAGATTTTCTCCTGAACTTGGGGTGACTGAAATTGGACCCGTCTGCCCCTTTCTTTTCCTAAGAGTAGTCATGGTCACTGGCAACTTTTGCAACCATTGCTCTGAAGCTTGGGGGCTCCCTAAGGACTGTATCCTCAGCTTCTGCCCCAAGGGGAGGGAAGCGGGGAGTGGGGAGCGTGAGGCTTCTCCCAGGGCTGATGAGAGCCTGGAGCTCTCACACAGCAGGTGCAGCCTGGAAATAAAGAGCCTTTGGCTCCTGGGGCTGGCCCCTGGGTTCCAATGTGCTCTGTGCCCTCTCCTCACCTCCAGCTGTGGGGCCTGGGGCGAGTTACTCAACCTCCAGGAGCCTCACCCAGGCAACCAGTGTTCACTGCACACTCTAGGGGCAGGCACCGTGTTGGGTGCCTCAGCTGACTTATCTGGTAAAAATAATAAGAATAGGCAAACAGTACAGTAGTTCCTCAAAATGTTAAAAATGGAATTACCATGTGACCCAGCAATTCCATTTCAGGGAATACACAACCAAAATTGAAAGCCGGGTCTCAAACAGATATTTATACACTCATGTTGACAGCTTCATCATTTCCAACAGCCCAAAGGTAGAAACAACCCAAGTGTACCCTCCTTGAATGAACGGATAAGCAGAATGTGGTATATGCATACAATGGACTATTATTCAGCCTCTAAAGGGCAGGAAATTCTGACATGTGCTACAACACGGCTGAACCGTGAGGACATTATGCTAATGAGATAAGCCAGTCACAAGAAGACAAGTACCTATGATTCCACTTATATGAGGCACCTAAAATAGGCACATTCATAGAAAAGGAGGTAGAATGGTGGGGAAGGAGAGGTTGGGGCATTAGTGGTTCACAGGGACAGCATTTGGGTTTGGGATGATGAAAAAGTTCTGCAGATGGACAGTGGTGATGGATGTACAACCATGTGAGTGTTAATGCTACTTAATGACACCGTGTACCCTTAAACATAGTAAACATGGTACAGTGCATGCTGTGTATATCACACCACGATTAAAAAATAAAAAAATAAGAAGAAATCAATGTTGGGCATCCATGTCACCCTTTTCTGTTACACAGGAAAAGTGGCCCTCCAGACTGCGAGCAGACCTTTGGAGGCTGGCCTCCCTGTAGTCAGTGTGACTTGGGAACAGATATGGGGCTCTGGGCACAATCCCAGGAGCCCAGGGTCTCCCCACCGTCACCCAGGCTCATTCTTGGCCTGGCCCTCCTCCCATTCCAGGCTATGACTTTCCTAGCAGAATGGCTTGGAACTGGGCTTCCCATGCTGCCTGTTGGCTCGGGGCGCACCTCCTGCAGGATGCGCCTTTTGCTTCATGTGCAACTAGCATGCGCCCACATTATCACCCCTCAGTGTATGGGGCAAAGACTTCGCTGTACCCAACACACGCCCTGCAATGGCACCCACCACCTTCCTCACCCCGGCCGGCCCCCTTACACTCCCAAGCAGCTTGAGGGCAGGAACTGGGTCTTACTCACCCTGGCATCCCAGCTTCTAGCTTAGAGCTTGTCATATGCTGGATGACAAATGTTTTCTGAGAGGAGATAAACCTAACACTTACTGAGTGCACTTACTCTGGACGCTGTTCTGAGTAAAGCCTCACTCACCATGACAACTCCACGAGGGAAACAATATATTGCTATCTGGGGCCAGAGCAGGGGGAGGTAGTGAGGCCCTTATGTTGAGTGCAAAATGCAAGGGGGCACCACACAAACTCCAGAACCAAGATAGATATTTTAATTTATTTTTTTTAATGATTTTATTTTGGGAGGTGCCTGGGTCGCTCTGTCAGTTAAACATCCGGCTCTTGATCTCAGGGTCATGAGTTCAAGTAACGCACTGGGCTCCATGCTGGGTACGGAGCCTACTTAAAAAAAATTGTAGACTTTTTGCGTGTGTGTGTGTGTGTGGGGGGGGCGCCTGGGTGGCTCAGTTGGTTAAGGGTCTGCCTCCGACTCAGGTTGGAGTCCCAGGATCAAGTCCTAAGTCTGGATCCCTGCTTAGCAGGGAGTCTGTTTCTCCCTCTGACCCACCCCTGTTCATGCTATTTCACACACACACACACACACACACACACACACACACACACTTCTCTCTTATAAATAAATAAATAAATAAATAAATAAATAAATAAATAAATAAAATCCTTTTTTAAAAAAATAAAAGACTTTTTAAAAGGAAGCTCTACACCCAAAGTGGAGCTTGAACTAACCACTAAGACTCACATGCTCTACCAACTGAGCCAGCCAGGCACCCCGAGATAGATACTCTATTAAGATTTTTATCTATTTATTTGAGAAAGAGGGAGGGAGAGAAAGTGAACAAGTGCGGGAGGTGCAGAGGGAGAAGCAGACTCCCTGCATGGCAGGGAGCCCAACCACGAGACTTGATCCCAGGACCCTGGGATCATGACCTGAGCCGAAGGCAGACGGTTAACCAACTGTGCTACCCAGGCGCCCCCAAGATAGATATTTTATTTTATTTTTTTTAAAGATTTATTTATTTATTTATGATAGACACACACACACACACACACACACACAGAGGCAGAGACACAGGCAGAGGGAGAAGCAGAAGCAGGCTCCATGCCGGGAGCCCGGCGTGGGACTCGATCCTGGGACTCCAGGATCGTGCCCTGGGCCAAAGGCAGGTGCCAAACCGCTGAGCCACCCAGGGATCCCCAAGATAGATACTTTAAAGTAATATTTTTAAATCAAAATTACTGCAAAATATCCAGAATGAACAAAAACTAACATTTGAGATATGGACAAATCTGGCCCTGACTTATACCACTCATCCCACTCAGTGCTTCCTAATCCCAGCCCTATCTGATTCTGTCTTTATTAGAATTTTTGATATTTTGTTCAACAATTCCATTGCCAGGATTTTATCTAAGGAATTAATTGAGCCTATGTGTATGTGTAAAGGTGCACCTACAGAGATGTTCACTGTTGTATTGTTTATAAAAATGAAAAACTGGAAAACATATTTGGTTGAACCATTTGAAACTGCCAAGAGTTGACCATGTTTTACCTAAAAACAACAATTTTGTATTATCCAAACTAACTTAATCTCCAGTGTCCATGAACTGTGATAATATAATCTATGGAATATTCATGCAATGAAAATCTAGGCAAGCCATTTAAAAATATTTGGAAGAAGACTATGACAGAGAAAGGTGTTCATGATACAGTCTTAAATGGAAAAAGAAACTGAGTTACAAAACAGTATAAAATGTATGATTTCATTTTTTAAAACCCACCAAAAAGGATCTGAATTGATTATTCACCAAAATGTTAATAATAGTAAGCCCGATGGTAGGATTTGGGGTGATTTTCACCTCCTTTTCTATTTTCCGTCTTTTGTATATTAAACATGTATTATGTCTAAAGGGAAAGAAAAGAACAATAAAGAAAACTCTCATGACTTTGATCTATCAAAAGACTGTCATCCCCTCCACCCTTGACAGAGGTGAAGAGGCATTCATTTTTACTCTTAATGTCCTTTCATAGATGGAACTCCCAGGCCCTAGCTCTCAATCTGTCTTGCCTGGGCTCCCGGCATCCCCTCCCTGACCCTTTTTTGCCTCCAGCTCCTGCACCCCCAACACTTGGGATTTTGTTGGAGAGAGTGCTGTCTCTACCACCACTACCCTCAATGCCAGTCCCTCCTGGGTCGATCTTCAGGTAGAGAAGACACACCTGGGCCCGGAGAATTGAGGATCGAGAATTGCTTTGCTGCCCTCCAGGCAAGTGAAAACAGTGTTGCGTGGGTGACAGGCCTTCTGGGGGCCTGGGGTGCAGGTATCTTGCTTTCAGTCCTCTACTACCCTCTTTCTCCATCTTCACGCAGCTGAGACCCAGCAACCTCGGGGCACTAGCTCTTTCTTTCCTTTCCTTTCCTTTTAAAATGTTTTTTGATTTAAGGTCTTTTTTTTTTTTTAATTCCAAAATGTACAAAGACTAGGAATCACCTGCACAGCTACCAGAATTAACAACTTGTTAACTTTTTGTCAGATTGGCTTCAAGCCTCTCTTTTCAAAAAACAACCAAAATATGCAAATAAAGTCAAACTCCCTGTTGGTCCCCTCCTCCGTCTCTCTCCAGGAACATTCACTTCTCTGAGTGTGCTGTGCATCCTCTTTGTTACACTTTGAGCTACATATGCCCACATACACAAATTACAGTCAGGAACAATAGACACAACTGTACTATTCAAATTTGTATAAAAGTATCATAAAAAATCATCTCCAATCCCCCCTCTGACATCAGGTGGGATTTTTTGTTTTGTTTTTTAGAGGGAGAGAGAGTCCATGCAGGGGGTGAGGGGCGGAGGGAGAGGGAGAGAGAGAATCTTAAGCAGACTCCATGCCCAGCAGGGAGCCTGACTCAGGGCTCGATCCCACAACCCCCTGGCTCACGACCTGAGCCAAAATCAAGAGTCTGACACTTAACCAACCGAGCCACCCTGGTGCCCTTAATATCATGTTTTTAAGCTCCATTTGTACAGATATATCCTGGTCAAGCTAATTGATTTTACTACTGCCAGGTGGGAGAGCCTTCCCTCTACATGGAAATCCCTAGGGCTCAGGTAACACCAAGGCTTCCCTGACCTCAGAAGTTCTGCTAATTTGGAGAGCCAAGCCAAGTGTGGGCACTCTCCCCAACGCATATCTTTTGGCCCATATAATTCTCCAAACCTTGCCCCAGCCCCTTGATCATCCCCCCCAGCTCTGGCCGTTGCCAAGATCACTGGGGCCCCACTCCCCTCCCTTGTCTGACCTGTGAGTGTCTCTTGGCCTTCTCAGGTTCCTCATCCTGACTTCAAGAAATACAGGAATTAAGACCCTTGTCAAGTCTGTTTTCCCTTGTAAGCCATACCATCATGAGGTGGGCATCCTGAGAGGTTGTGCATCTCCCCTTGCTTTGGTGCCAGGCCAGCCCAGGTGAATCATGGCTCTGTTGGCAGGTAACCTGCCCTCTCTGTGTCAGGTTCCTTATCTGTAAAATGAGGGTAGTAATACTCAGGCCACAAGCCTGCTACGATGGATAGTAGGGAAAGGGAAAGTATATGAAACCCAACTGGTAGGGTTCTGGTACATACCAGGCAGTCAGAAAGTGCTTGTGACCTTGCCCTTCCCCTGTCTTTTCTCAAACTAGCAGCCACAGACATCCCTCAAAATGTGAGTTGGATCACATCACTACTTTGCTTGTGTGACTTCCCAGGTTACGTCAAGAAGTCTTTGCAATATCCGTCTTGGTCTCCTGGATGGCTTGCTTCAGGGGGAGCCAGCCAGTGCACCATGAAAACACTCAAGCAGACACATGGAGAGATCCTACAGAGAAGGACCAAGGTCTCTGGCCAGCAGCCAGCACCAGTCAGCCGCCATGTGACAGAGCCACCCTCACTCCTGCTCCTTCGGATGCCTGCAGCCCCAGCTGACATCTGGCTACAACCTCACTGAGAAATCTGGAGCCAAGCCACTCCCAGAAACAATGACAGAGAAAAAAATGCTTAGCATTGTTTTCAGCCATTCAAGTTTTAGGGTGATTTGTTACACGGCATTAAATATGTAATACACAAGCTAACAAATGATGACAATTTACATTGTAGTTACTAACTTGTACACTAACGCTAGTGTAGCACTTAACTATGTGGGAGGCATGATTCCAAACACCCTATGGGCATTAACTCATTTAATGTTCATAGCAACTGTCGGAAATGGGAAATGCTAGTATCTCTATTGCACATATAGGAAAACTGAGGCATAGCATGTTTACATAAGTTGCAGGAAGCAGCAGAGCTGGGACATGAACACTGACATGGTGTGACTCCAGGGGCTGTGCTCCTGACCACTCTCATGCTGCATCCTGAACAAAGCTATAACCAGAAATGTGGCATCAAGAAGCAGAAAATGGGGATGTCTGGGTGGCTCAATGGTTGAGCATCTGCCTTCAGCTCAGGGTGTGATCCTTGAGTCCTGGGATCGAGTCCCCTATCGGGCTCCCTGCATGGAGCCTGCTTCTCCCTCTGCCTGTGTCTCTGCCTCTCTCTCTGTGTCTCATGAATAAATAAATAAAATCTTTAAAAAAGAAGCAGAAAACATTCTAAAGTTCACAGAGCCCACTTTTAAGGGAGGGAAGATGGGGAGAAAAAGGAAAAGAATTGAGCCTCTTCTTTTCTCCCCAATCCTCCAGGTTTACAGCCTCCTCCTTGGATTTACAGCTCTGCATCCATGCTGCCAGTAGACTGGTCCCAGACCAGAGCCAACTCACCTCTCCTGAGTCAGTGAAAACGTGTTGCTAAAAGTCTGCACAGTGTTTTAAAGCTCAAGGAGCTTCACATCTCCTTGGTTAGGATTCTGATCCATTGAGATGACCAACTTCCCCTCTTCACATCTCTTGACTCCATGCAAACCTCATCCCTGCTTCTTCAAGGTGGCCAACTTCTTTTTTTTTTTTTTTTAAGATTTTATTTATTTATTCATGAGAGACACAGAGGCAGAGACACAGGCAGAGGGAGAAGCAGACTCTCTTTGGAGAACCCTATGCAGGACTTGATCCCAGGACCCCAGGATCATGAGCCAAAGGCAGACGCCCAACCACTGAGCCACCCAGGTACCTCAAATTGGCCATCTTCTTAAAACATGTCAGATCTTTAAAGTGGAGGAAAAATTCTCAAAGAAGACGACTTCATCAGGGCAGGACCGGGATATACAAAGCACAAGTTCTACAGTCCTAGTCCATGCCCTTTACAGACATGGCTAATCAATCGCTTCTTTCCCACTCTCCTTGCAAGGCTGCAGGCTGCCTTTCCACAGGTTCTGGGCTGGCAGTGGAGCTGAGACCTATTTATCATTCTGGCTCTAACAGGATAAAGACGAAACACTAAAAGCAACAGACTGGAACTAATCCCTCTACTTTCCAAGGGAGTAAAAGGCTCCCCACCTCCACTGCTCCTACCCCTCCTACCCAAAACCCATTTTCATCACAGTGAGAGCTTAGAAGGGATTTTGAAAAGAGAAGAGGCTGCAAGAAAACATTGACCTTGGTTTTAATGAAGGTATGAGGACGAAGGCCCATGCTGGGAGGTGTCCTGTGCCCATAGACAACTGTGCATTGGGAACCAAGGACTCTGCAGCAGTTCGACCAGAAAAGACTTAGCCTGAAGTCAAGGTAAACTAGGAATCTGTCACATTCTTTACATAAAATCTTCTGCCAACAACCTCTTAGCATTTTAGAGAGGATGACTGCAGCCCCAGCTGACATCTGGCTACAACCTCACTGAGAAATCCGGAGCCATGCCACTCCCAGAAACAATGAGAGAGAATAAATGCTTAGGGTTGTTTTCAGCTATTCAAGTTTTAGGGTGATTTGTTACACAGCATTAAATAAGTAATACACAAGTTACATGTCATGAACATGTGTAAGGACCCGCACAGCCCAAAGAAATAGAATGCTAGCCACATAGAGAATTTACAATATCTAGTAGCCACATTAAAAGAGTAAAAAAAAAAAACAGGTAAAATTAATTTTAATAATATATATTGTTTAGCCTAATATCTCCAAGTATTATCATTTCAAAACATAGTCTAGTCAATATTTTAAAATATTAATGAGGTTTTTTTTTTAAAAGATTTTATTTATTTGAGATAGAGTAAACACAAGCTGGGCGGGGGGAGCAGAGAGAGAAGAAGAAGCAGGCTCTCGGCAGAGCAGGGAGCCCTACACGGGGCTCTATACTAGGACCCTGGGATCACAACCTGAGCCAAAGGTAGCCACTCAACAATTGAGCCACCCAGCACCCCTGGTGAGATATTTTCATCTTTTCTTTTATTAAATCTTTGAAATCCAGTGTATTTTACATTGACAGCACATTTCAACTTAGACACTAAATTTTCAGCAGAAATACTTGATCCATATTGAGATTTCATAAAATTTACAGTTGAAAATGTAGATTCCACATATTTCAGTTCTTCTAAACACTCTTAAAAGTTTATCAATAATGGAAATGAGCGTCTGCTTTTCAATTTAAATCAACTAAAATTAAATAAAATTAAACCTCAGTTCCTCCTGTCACACTGGCCACACATCAAGGGCTCAGTAGCCACATGTGGCTGGTGGCCACATATTGGTCAGTGCACATCTGGACTGTGCAAGGTTCTCACTGCCTGAGGGCAGGTGCTGTCCTCCACCAGAGCCCCTGTGACTCTGCTCAGGGTCCCTGTGGCCTGACTCTTCAGAACACTCTCATTCAGGGATCCCAGGGATCCATTCAGCGGTTTAGTGCCTGCCTTTGGCCCCGGCCATGATCCTGGAGTCCCAGGATGGCGTCCCACATTGGGCTCTCTGCATGGAGCCTGCTTCTCCCTCTGCCTGTGTGTCTGCCTCTCTCTCTCTCTCTGTTCTGTGTGTGTCTCTCATGAGTAAATAAATAAAATCTTAAAAAAAAAAACAAAAGACTCTCATTCAGGTGTGTCACCTCATAACCACTTTCACTGTCTGACCGGGCCCAGGCCCTTTCCAACTCTCTCTGCGTGGCTTGACCTCAGCGGTGCTCCATCTCAGCCTTTTGGATCTCCCAGGCTCCGTGCTCTGCAGTTCTTGGGCTGGCCCACCCCCACCTGGCTCCCAGCCCCCGCACAGGCATGGTTCAGGGACCCTGCTTACCTGGGAGGCCTGAGTAGGTGATGTGGTGTTCTCTGCTATGCAAAAAACCAGGGGTTGGCAATCTTGGGGTACACTCAGGGGCAAGCCACTTTCTTTTTTAAGATTTTATTTATTTATTCATGAGAGATACCAAGAGAGAGGCAGAGACACAGACAGAGGGAGAAGCAGGCTCCCTGCAGGGAGCCTGATGTGGGACTCGATCCCAGGACCCTGGAATCATGACCTGAGCCAAAGGCAGACATTCAACCATTGAGCCACCCAGGCGTCCCAAGCCATTTTCTTTCCATGTATTGGAGACAGTCCCTGCCATTTTCATGCCCCTACAAGGTGGCACCAAGGCTGTAATAAAACATTACCATGGAGAGCCTCTGATCTCTACTTGGCAAACTCCTTTTGGTTTATGCCTCCAAAAGACTCCCATCACCTTCCCTGGCCCCTGCAGTGTGTTGCTCTGTCCCTTGGCTTCCTCTCTCCCTCTGGCCTCAGGTTGGTGAACTGTTTAGGGGATGGGGCTCAATCCTACCACTTGGCTCCTTCAAGGCACCACTACCGGGGATCCCTGGGTGGCTCAGCGGTTTGGCGCCTGCCTTTGGCCCAGGGCGTGATCCTGGAGCCCCGGGATCGAGTCCCGTGTCGGGCTCCCTGCATGGAGCCTGCTTCTCCCTCTGCCTGTGTCTCTGCCTCCCCCTCTCTCTGTGTCTATCATGAATAAATAAATAAAATCTTAAAAAAAAAAAAAAAAGGCACCATCGCAGACGTCACTAATGGATCACATGCCCCTTCTCCCTGAGCCTCGGGCAGGGCTCCATCCCAACCCCTGAGATAATGCCCCCAACCTGTCATGCTGCTCCCCTCAACCTTGCCCTGTCCCACTCCCTAGTGAGGAATTTCACAGGGAGGGGAAAAGATGGCTTCGAAGCAAGGAATCCGGTCACAGACTGAGGCACCAGAAGCGACCCCCCACCCCCAAATGGATGCAGACTTGGCAACGCGGCCACACGGGTCCCCTCTGGCCACGACCTCCCAGGGCCAGAGCTCCCTGAAATGAAAGCCCCGGGAACGTCAGAAATACTCCCCAACAGTTGGTTGAAAGAAGCTAAAAGCCAGCACCGCTGGGAAAAGATAAAGGGATGAAAATCTGAACTCTGAGAAGCAGCATCTGAAGGGGCATGACTGACTGTCTGTAATGGAGCGCGTGTGACCTGGACCACGGCGAGGGAGCGCCGGCAGCTTTCCGGGGACACAGGGGAAGCCACCTGAGCGGCAGCGGACACAGTGGCAGACAGGCCGGGGCGGGGCCGTGTCGCTCCTGAAGGCACTGCCTCCTGACAGCGGGCTGCGTGGGGGTCCTTGATCCTGCCAGGCCCTGGGTGCCCACCCGGTGTCGGAGGGAAGGCCCGGATGCTCCCGCCTTCGGGGTTCTGCTGCCACCGAAGGGGAATCGGTTTATACACGAAGGACAAGACTTCCAAGTTCTTGCACGGCCAGAAAACGTCCTTTCCAGAGTCCCAAATGCACAAGGAGGACACGAGGAGTGGGACGGGGCAACGGAGGGCCGGGGTCCATCAGGTACTCCGCAGAGGGTCCTCCCTCCTAGGAACTCTTCCCTCGAGACGAGACGGAGCCCTCCCCCAGCCTGCTTCACTCCAGCATTTCAACAAGGGCCCTATTATCTTTTGTCTTTTAAATCTCTTCAGACACCAGCACCCTCCATTCCCCCTCACCAGCCAGAGAGAGAGAGAGAGAGAGAGAGAGAGAGAACACACAAGTACCTCATTGATCTCACATTATAAGGAAATGAAGTGTTCCAGCCATAGAATATTTTTCAAAGAACTTAGGTTTACCGCTTTAAGAATCAACACTTCCTATTATATTTGATCATATTTCTGGAAAATTTTCTGAACTGAATGACAGTCTGCTGACGTACCAAACCGGTACACTGAGTGTAATTTATCACTTCCTGATGACTCAGGGACATGTTTCTGAGCCCTCTTTACCACAGCCTACAGGCCTAATGATCTGGACTTCCACCTTGGGCCACTTTTACCCTGGCTGAGCCTACCCTCTGGCCAAGCGAAAGGAGCGCACACCCTGCAGAGATTGTGCTCTGGGCCCTGGTCATCTGGAACACTCTCCCGCTAGATGCCTGTATGATTCTCTCTTTTCCATTCATGCCACAGCTCAAACACCATCTTACCCGAGAGGCCTTTCCTGGCCATCCTTCTCAGCTCTCTGTCCCCTTTTGTGGCTTGATTTTATTTTCGTGCTCTTCCCCCCCTCTCCTGCCCATGCAATGCATTGTATATTTATCTGTTTATGGTCTGTCTCTCCCCCAAGGATGTGAGCCCCTCAAGAGCAGGGCTTTTACCCATATTGTTATCCCAGAGCCTGGAACAGTCCTGACACATAGTGCTCAGTAAATAACGGCTAAGTGAAGGACTAAATGATGCCACCGGCACTTCTGACCAGCGTGTGCTTGTTGGGGAAGGGGGGGTGGTGCTCCAACCTCCTATGGCACGTTCTGGTTGGTCTTTTGCTGTCAACTGTCCCTTCTCAGTATAGCAGCAGCTCCTAGCAATTCTCTCATCTTGCTTCTTCTCATCTGCTGTATTCGTAATGCAGGAAAACCTAAAGGTTGCCAGGAGATGGCCAACCCTCTGATGTACTTAAGCTGATTTTTACAATGTTTGTTTCCAGGCTGTGGCCTAAGGGCAATTCCACACCTGTCTTCTGGGTTAAGTCCAAGGGTGCAGGACTATTAGTTCTCTGCTCAGGGATCTTTGTAGCTTCCTTCTAGTCTGATGTCTGGAGTCCACCCATAAACTCTTCTACATGTGTGTCTTGAGCATCCCCAGACACATCCACAAGCATTTTAGGCTTCTAGTTTAGCAGAAGGGAAGCTGCATAGCTCCATTAGACAGTGTTTCAAGGGAAGAGAGTGGGGAAGGAGTAGGTCCAGTTTATTCTTTGTGAGAATTTTAAGGTTTCCCACTCTACTGAACACCAGTGGTCTGGGTCTTTGTACACTTCACCCTCTGGCCTTATTCTCCTTCATCTAAACACTTTCAGCCCTTCAGCTATGCTTGGGGCCACCTTACTTCTACAGAAGCAGGTCAACAAAATCAAAGATGGTTTGAGTTGGGAGGCACCTCGGAGATCCTAAGTTCAAGCCTCATCTAACAGATGAGGAGACTACGGCTCAGAGAAAGGAAGTGCCTCACCTAAGAAAACATAGCCCCTTGAGGGCAAGGCTGAGCCCTAGAAGTGGGTCAGTTGGTTTTCATTCCACACCATCTCTCCATCCCCCCATACCTTCATCCCCGGTGGCCAACATCTGTTCCATCTGGGGCCACTCTGTTCTGCTGGTCCTGGCCTTGCAAGTGCCAGAAGGGCAGATCTCACGCTCTGAGCATGCCAAGAGATGTCCCCCACCTCTGAGCTCTGAGACAATGTTGCTCGTGTTGTACACGCAGCCACACCTCGGTCGTGGGATGGCAGGAAGGAGGCACTGCTGCCCTTGAGCTACACTTGGAGCTCTTCCTGATGGGTCCAGAGGAGCAGAAAGGGTATACCTGGGGCAGACTTGCCTCCGTGTCTCTGAAATGTGGCCCGAGCCTTATCTTGCTTAGGGAGTATAATCAAAAAGGGTTCTTCCATTTGCCCCCACTGTTCCAAAATACTCCAGCCTGCCACTCCTACCTATTCTGATGTGTTCACAAAAGTCCTCCGGGTGGTCACTCTGTCTCTGGCCAGATACTCTTACAGGGTATAGCTGAAATTCAGGGTGTGGGGGAGATAGGCAGGACTGGGCTTCAGTCGGGCAGCAAAGCTTTGTGCGCCTCGTTCTGAAGAGCAGGAAAGACGCTAAAGATGTTTGCTATTTGCAGCTTTGCCTCTGACCAGCCTTGGCCCCGTCTGCTTCCCTGTTTGGCGGCTCCAAAGGAACAGGGAGGGGACAGCACAGCAGCAGTTATGGGTCCTTTAGTCATCCTCCTCCCTGGCCTGCGTCCGTGTGCTCAGCCAGCCCTGCTTCCCAGGGCGCCAGGTCTCTCGGGGTGCAAAAATTGGACCCTATTTCAAACCCTGTTACAGAGCTGCCTGATGTCTTAGGGGATGGGTGGGACAGCAAGCCTCTTCTCACCCCCTTGCAACTGCTGCTGGAAGGAAGCACTGACCTGTTGACGGGCGCGAGAAAAGAAACCCTGGCCAGCTTTGGACTATCCCAGTGATGGATGGTTCAGGGACAAAGTTTTCCTTCTCACTCTCTGCAACTTCTACTCACTGGCCCCAGTTCTACTCCTTCACACCCTACAGAATAAGTCCCATAAGTCTGCTGCTTCTTCTGTTGGCTCAATGCTAAGCACTGATGGGAGATTCAGAAGTGTGAGACATGGTTAAGAAGTCTACTTTCATTGAGGAATCAAGAGTGATTCTATTCAGTCACTGAATACTTTTAAAAATAATTATCCTGATGGGCTTTATCATTGTAATGTTAAGAGATGTTTATTATAAAAATGTTGAGGGGTGCCTGGATGGTGCAGTTGGTTAAAGCACCGGACTCTTGGTTTTGGGTCAGGTCTGATCTCAGGGTCATAGGTTCGAGCCCCGCATCTGGCCCTGCGCTCAGCTCAGAGTCTGCTTGAGTTTCTTTCTCCCTCTCCCTCTGCCCCCTATCATGCTTGCTCTCTCTTTCTCTAAAATAAATAAATAAATCTTTTTTTAAAAAAAAAAAAGGTGAGGGGCACCTGGGTGGCTCCGTCAGTTAAGCATCTGATTCTTGACCTCGGCTCAGATCTTGATCTCACAGTCATGAGTTCAAGCCCCACCCTGGGCATGGAGCCTACTTAACCAAAAAAAAAAAAAAAAAAAAAAAAAAAATGCTGAAAAAGCCAAAAGACAGAAGGGGAGATTATCCATAACTCTACTTTCCTACTGCTAACATTTTGGTCTATATGGTTTTTGCATTTCTTCCCCCCACAAATGTTGATGGAGTAAACCCAAAGCAAGATGCTGATCTAGGATCCAGGAAGGACACGCAGGTACGTCAGACTTGGATCTTGCCCTAACGATGCTTCAAGGGAAAGAAGACATAACATGGGCCGCAGAAACAGAAACACTGGGCAGTCCCGGTGGCTCAGCGGTTTAGGGCCGCCTTCAGTCCAGGGCGGAATCCTGGAGACCGGGGATCGAGTCCCACGTTGGGCTCCCTGCATGGAGCCTGCTTCTCCCTCTGCCTCTCTCTCTCTCTCTGTCTCTCATGAATAAATAAATAAATCTTAAAAAAAAAAAGAAACAGAAACAGAAACACCTCCTTTTAAAGGCACTTCTTAGTTGCCTGATCATGGATGAGTAAGCCTCAGTTTACTCATATGTTCACTGGACCTGGTAATGGCACCTACCTTGTTAGGTTGTTGGAGGGAATCAGAGAGGTTAAAGTTTGCGAGACATCTAAGTATCCAATGAATGTGGCCTCCATAAAAATACAGAGGCAACGGCTATCACAGAGGCCCCACAGGTACAGATCAAAGAGCACAAGTATCTGTTTTGCGGAGAGACACCAAGCCCCTGCAGACCGTTTCCAGAGCCAGTTGCACACCGCCTGTGAGTGTACTGCGCAAACTGTCTGATTCAGTGAACACAACTGCTGCCCAGGCCTGATCATCAGTGACTCCAGTCATTGCTCCCTGCTCCTCTCAGAAGCCCTGGGTTTCCCATCTAGTTAGCCTCCTTATGTCTTTGCCCCCAAGTCACAGGGAAGGTGTTTCAGGTCTTCTCCAGAAGCAGACAGGGGCTAAATCTTCAATCTTCTAACTGTAATGAACTGCTCCGATACAGGCTCACCTCTGACCCCCCGGGTGGTTTCCTCTGCTACAGCAAGACAGCTTCCTGGGTGGTTCTACCCTGCGTTGCCTGCCAGTGCCCTCCACATCTCTTGAAATGACATTTCCAGACCTGAGGGCTTCTTCTGCTTGCAGAGCTGATAAACTCTGCGAGCCAGAGAAGAAAGACAGGCCCAATGCCTGGAGCAGCCAGTGGCGAAACTGCTGCTACTACACAGAAATATAGGGCCCATCAGAAGAGTGAGCATCACCGTAAAACGAATCCTGGAACCTTGGGCCTCAGGCCTCTCAGGGAGGGGACTCTTGGCCTGTCAGGCCTTTACCAGTCCTGGCGCCTCTGTGCTGTCCCTATTGGCAGGTCCTATTGGCAGGCTTCAACATGACCCGGGATGGGGCCCCAGTGACAGTGACGGGAGACCAGGCCCTGCCCATCTGAGCATTTTGGCAAGGGGGAGCTGTGGGTGTTCACACATCTCTCTCCCCACCCTCTTTCTGGTGTGTGGCACCTAGACAAATGAAATATAAAATCATTTTCTGTCATTTAGGCAAAGCATATTCCCACAGTTCCGAAATGCACACATTATAAATAAAATATAAACCTATCCAGATCTGATTGAAGTCCCTGCTCTCAGAGAATAGTACCAAAAAAGCACCAAATCTGTGTCCTCTCTTGAGAGGTGAGCAGGGATCCCTGCAGGGCCGGGGGCAGTGGAGGGTGTCATTGCAGGACCTTCTCCTGACAGAGGACTGTCCCTCCGCAAGCAATAAACCTAACACCTTTCAGGAAAATTCCCTTAAAGCCATTGATTTGCGGGGTGCCTAGGTGGCTCAGTGGTTGAGCCTCTGCCTTTGGCTTGGGTCATGATCCCGGGGCCCTGAGATCGAGTCCCTCATCAGGCTCCCTTAGAGGAGCCTGCTTCTCCTTCTTCCTCTGCCTCTGTCTCTACTTCTCTCTGTGTGTCTCTCATGAATTAAAAAAAAAAAAAAAAAGCCACTATTTGCTTCTAGAAATGAAGTTCTCATTAGCTTGTCTAAGGATCAACAAACCTGACAAATCATTTAACCCCAATTTGACATAAAATAACCAAGGTCCAGACATACACATATTTTGTCCACGGTCATCAGCAGTATTGCAATTGTAGGTTAAGAAAACCCTAGTCTAAGAAAACTCATGCCTAAGACTTTAACAGTTCCAAACAGGAAGTGTTGCAAATGAGTACCTCTATCCGAAAACATTCATAATGGACAGTCTTTTAAAAATATGTCTGCAAAGTGAAATTCCGTGTGGCACCTTAGCATCCCACCCATGCCTCTTAGAGAACTAGCATATGGAAAACCTGAGTGCCAAACCAATCACAAATGTTCTTCCCAACTGTGAGGTCTGAAGACTGAAGGCCGGCCGTGTCTGCTCCGCCGCCCGCATTAGCTGCTGTCCAGGGCCAGCGTGCATCCATGTGGACTCAAGTGGATTTCCCCACATGCATGCCTTGCCCAGAAAATACAGCATGGAAAAATCACAAACGCTGCCACATTGTAAGCAGCCATTTAGGGATGGAGTCAGTATCTCCCTGTAGTTTTTACATGTTCCGTAACCAGTTTTTCACATCAAAATTTGTGACACACGGGCTGACAGCAGGACAGAGTATTAAAAATCAGGACCTCCCTGAGAAATCCGGGCCATACGGTTGCTATGCCGACACCCCACAATGCCAAACGGCGCCTCCAAGGTCTAGAAGCAACTTGGCTGGCTTCGAATAGCCCAGACATTGTGAAGGCAGAGCTGCCCCCCTGGCCCAGGCTGTTATGCAGACCCCCCCTTCCCAGCCCTGCTCTCTGATTCCCCAGGGGAGTGATGATGACGCTTGTCTGAATTTTCTCAACCTCTGTCAGCAGGGCTGGCCACATCATTCCCTAAGAATTTGAAAACCCACATGCAGCGTCCTGGCCCAACTAGACAGGGACGTGTTTTGGAATGGCAAGAAGACCAGGGAGAGGTTCACCACAGCGTTCCGGGAGCAAGCAAAGCTCAGCTGCACCTGCCTCTTTTAGACTGGACACAGAGTTCAAATTCTGGAGAAGATGAACATGTATTCCCCTATAGTCAGGTTGAAGCCAGGAACAAAATAGTCGAGGGCGGGGGAGGCAGGTATGAAGCTTGGCTACTCCCAGAGATGGGCAGAAATCCGACTTCTTTCGCCTAACAAGTACTTATTAAGTCTTGCTGTGTGCATCAGTATGGAGATGTAAGAAGCTTCCAGCATAGTCGCTGTGTGACAGCGTATATGACTAAGAATCGTCAAGAAGTCAAATACCTCAGGAGGTAGGAAGACAATGCAAGGCTGTATCCAGGGAGGTGTGGGGACCGGTGCTCATGAAACAGACACCCAGGGCTCAAACTTAACAGAGAGGGAGCTGGCCATGCCCCCCGGGGGCCAGAGGACTGTCTGCGGCTCACTCCCCTCACTCCCGGGGACTCCCACTCTCCCTCTTCCTGCACAGGTCCTCCCTGGCTCCCTGGGATCTTCCACATAATCCTTCACACTTTAAACTTAGCTTCCAGTTCACAGCCCTGTTCCAATCTGCAGCAAGTCAAACCCCACGGGAACAAGGAGCGGGCCAGAGGATGCTCACTGGAGCGCCCCCAGGACCTCCAATTTCCACCCTTCCAAACAAGTGCCACATGCCTCCAGCAGGGCCCACCCAGCCACGCCAGGGTTCTCAGTCTGAGTGGCCTTTCTGGCAGATGTCGCAGGCTAAGGAGGAGTGAAGAGAGGCCCAAGAGCAAGGTCAGGATTCTGAAGAAGAGACACACGTGAGAAGACCCGGCCTCCGGCGCTGCTCCGAGGAGCGGTCACCCTGTGCTCGTTCCTTGGCATTCCCCTTTCATTCTCCCCTGGAAGCTCCCCTCCTCCTCCCCCTCGGGCTCAGACCCTCCTCCCAACACATCACCGACACTGTCACCGTCACCGAAGGACAGACCGCCTGGCCAGCCCGCCTCCGCCAAGACCTGGCCGGCCCTGTCGGTGTAGGAGCTGTAGGAGCCGGCGGGCAGCCCGTAGGGGCCCCGCCTGTGGAAGCTCCCTGCCGCCTGGGGCCACTACTGGTTTGGCCAGATCCCACTCCAAGCTGTCAGCCTGCCAAGATCCCAATACCCTGGGGTCTTCACACGGGAGGCTTTATCCTCATCGGCCTTTGGGGCCAAATACCCTCAAGTGCTCTGGAAACTGTTCCTGGTGACAGGGACCCTCAGCTCAAAAGGGAACACTCCGTCTGATCAGGCTCATCCCCGGAGTTCAACAGGCCAGGGATCTGGGAATGGGGGGGGGGGGCTGGGGAAAACCCATAAACCCCAAGGTCGCCGCAGGCAAAGCTAGGAAATGCGGTTCCTTTGCAGAGGTTTTTTTACTTCTTCCCGGGGGAGGAAGGGGGGTAAGAAGACACGGCATCTGGGGCAGGTTGGGAATATAAGAACGCTTCCACACCGACACCCGCCTCCACCATATTCCCGGGGCTCAGCTGCCTTTGCAGAAATATCCCAGATCCTACTCCACACGAGCCTTCGCCCTCCTGGACCTGCACCTCCCGGGGGAGCTCCACGCTCCTCCCTCCCGGGGCCCAGCTCTTTCCCATCAGAACGGCCCCCCAGCTCCACTCTGGGAGGCCCACACTGGGCCCCGCGCTTTGCTCCCCCTCCTCCTTCCCGGGGCGCTTCTGGCCCAGCCGCCCCAGCCTGGCAGCGTGTCCCAGGGTCGCCCGAGGCTCTCGGCCGCCACCGGCCCGGGTCGGGAGAGCGCGGCCCGCCCGCCCCTCCAGCCTCAACAGGTGCCCCTGCCCCACGAGGCTGTCACCCGGGCCCGGGCGGAGGCGGGGGCAGGGACGCCCCCTGCAGGGCGGAGGGGGCTCCGCACGCCCAGCTCTGGTCCCCGGAGCGCCTAGGGCCCGGGCAGAGGCGCGGAGGCCCCCGCCGCGCTCCGCCACCTTTGTTTCCCTGCTCGCGCGTCGCGGGGCTGACCTCGAGAGAGGAGATCTCCCGGCCCGAGCGCACACACCGCCGGCTCGCCGCCGCCGCGGACCCTCGTGTTGGGGTGAAGGGCGCGCACAGGACCCGGAGCATGCCGAATGCCGCGCGTGCGAGTGGGGGAGTCGGTCCTCCGCGCCAAAGAAGCAAGTTCAAGTTGATCCGGGCTCAGCCCCTAGCGACCCTCCCTTGCCCAGCGCCCCCACCCCACGTCCTCTGCCCCCGGAGACTAGAGAGGGGTGCGCGCGGCCACCTACGCGCTCCGCCGCGCGGGGTTCCCACTGCCGGGTCGCCGTGCGCGCGGTCCCGCCGCCTTCCTGGGGCAGGCGAGGTGCGGCCGGCCCGGCCCCGGCCCCGGCCCCGGCCCCGGCCCCCGCCCCGGCCCCGGCCCGGCCCGGCCCCCGCGGCGCGGCGCAGCGCTCCGGGAGCCACGTTCCCAGTCGCGCGCGCACGCCGGGCCCACCAAACTTGCAGCACTTTCTCCCAGCCCCCACCCGCTGTCACCCTCCCTCCGTCCGCGCGCCCCGGCCCGGCCGGCCCGGCAGGGGTTGCCATAACAACGGGCAGGAATGCTCCAACAAATACAAAGCCGGCAGCGCGCGGCGGGCACGCAGCCCCCGGCCCCGGCCCTCCGCAGCCGCGCGGGGCTCCGGACGCGCGCGCCTCCCCGCCGGCCGCCCTGCGCGCGGGGCGTACTCACAATGAGCGGGATGGTGCGGTCCTCGCGGAGCTGCTCCGGCCTCCCGCCGGCCCTCTGCGCGCCCCGGCCGCCGGACGATGCTGCGTGGGCTCGGTTGTCCTGCCATAAGTAGTAGAAAGTGCCCAGGATCCAGGCTACGGTCAGGATGGCGATGGCATTGGCGCGGATCTTCCTCATGGTGGGCGGGCGGGCGCCCCGAGTGGGGGCGCGGGCCGGCTTGCTCTGGGGGCCGGAGTGGGGGCGCTCGCAGCCCCAGCTGTTTGTTTTCGCTCGCGCCTGGCTGCTCAGTCCTGCAGAGCAGAAAAGGGAGAGAGGTGGGGGGTGGGGGGTGATAGGGAGAGACAGGAGCGCGGAGCGATCCTCACGGTCCTAATGCCCTTCAGCCTGAGCGCGCGTCCCCCGGGCGCCCATTCATTCGCGCGCAGAGCCCGCCCCGCGCTCCAGCCCCCGCCGGGCCGCGGGGCCGCCGCGCGCGGGGAGAGGAGCACGGCGGGTGCCCAGCGGCGCGGGAGCAAGGCCCCGAGAGCCGCCCGCCCGCGGTGGAATGGCGACGGGCCAAGCCGGCCTCTGCTCCCACCGCTCCGCGACCGAGCGCCCGGCGGCTGCCCCCGCGCGGCCCTGGCCGGCCCCGCCTCCCTCCACCCGCGCCGGCCCGAGCGGCCCTGAGTCACCGGCTGCAGCCCGGGCTGCGCTCGCAAGTGCGTTCCGGCGCGGGGTTCAAGGTGTGTGCGGCGAGGCCTCGGGAAGGGACGGCTGGGCGGAGGACAGTCTGGAGTTTGCACGGGGACCCTCCGCAGCCTCGGATGCCGAGCCGGCCCGGGCCCGCGCGGAGGAAGGATTGGCAGCCGGTGCACTTGACGATCGCAGAGAGCGGAAGGGATGGGGCTCTGCTTCACAGCCAGTGAAAGAAAGATGGGGGTACCGCTGCCCCACAGCTTCCTTTGGCCCGGGGCTCCCAGCTTTCCTGAGGCTTCCCTCCAGACCTTTCATTGTCCTCTGAACAACCGCGGGGTATCATCACCGCTATTTGTCTAGGGAGGAAGGAGGCCAGAGGAGGCTGGAAGACTGGCCCGAGGCCACACACTACTAATTAGTGGGCAGAGCCTAGCCGAGAAGCCACCTCTCCGTTTGCACTTTCCACAAAGTGCAAAACACGGTGGTGAGAGACGGACACAGAAATCACGGAGATTTTGCCCCAGCCCTGGAGGCATTGTTCAGAGCAGAAGGCAAGGTGGGCTGAATTAGTTCTAGGAGAGCAGCACAGTGTCGGGCACAGAGGAATAAATACCGTATGGCGAGGTAGTCTTAGAGAAGGCTTCTCACAGGAGGTGGACAAACCTTTGAATAAATTCTTAAGAGGCGGGGCAGGGGGAGGGCAGGGTAAGCATTAGATGCATGGAATAGCCAGAGCAAAGGTCTAGAGGATGGCAGTACTTGATGTGCTCCAGAAAAGAGAGCTGCCTGGCATTGCTGGGGCCCAGGATGCTGGAAAGGGCTTGGTGGGGCTTGACTTGGGCAGGCTGAGCCCTGGAATGCCAGGGGCAGAGCTGGCAGGGAGCTTACTTCTTGCTGTTGCTGTTGGACACTGGCTCTCACGGAGGGTCCTGGCCCACATAAGGTCCCTGACTCTAAATATGAAGCTGCCTCAGGTATCAGGCAAAGGTGAGGTCACCGCGCATGCCTTCCCCAACCACCTCCATCTGCACCACTTGTTTTTTCCCTGTTTCTCCAGCATGAAGGACTGACCCATGCATGTAATAGACCCTCATTATGTTGCTATTGGAAAGAAATAAAATGAAGGAAGGAAAAGCCTAATGAGTTTTTGCTGCAGAAAGATCATCATTGGCACTGCAGTACCCTCCTCCTCACTCAGAACATGAACCTCGAGGACACGTAGACACGTCCAAAAATAACCCCACCAAGAATACGACCCTGGAAAAGGAGTGTACAAAGAGGGTCTCAAAAAGAGTAGCAGAGAATCCGAGGCCTGAGTGTGGAGATGCCACTGGCCCTGGAGCTGTGGGCCAGCCTTGCCCTCCTGGGTGTCTCTTGCCTGGGGAGTTTAATTAGACTGCAGTAGGGGCAGGATTCACTCCCACAGATGGAGAAAACCACTGTTAAGCCATAGCCTGGTTTCCACTGGAATCATGGAGCTGATCCGGTGGCCATGTCCTCCATGAGAAGTGAGAAAAACCTTGCTGCTTAAGAGTTGGGCCCCACAGGCATTTCCAAACATCAAGAAAAGGTACGGGAACTGCCTTCTTGGAGTCCCCACTTCCACACAGGCCCTCAGGCCAGCGAAGTGGAAAGACTTGGGGAATGGCCCTCTGTTGCCACTGGCTGCTTCCCTCAGCCAGGCCTGGCCTATGCATATGTAGTTGCCTCTGGTCTTGGGAAAACCAGGTGAGAGGATGTGGGATCCAAAGACATTACATCAACTCCTAGTGAGGAGCTCCAAACTCACCCCTAGGCATTGGGGGTGGTGGGGGTGGGGGTGGAGCTGGAAACCAAAATCAGACTGATGGGTTTTCTGATGGTTCTAGAAGGAGGAGGACTGTGTGAAGAGAGGGAGGGAAGCAGAAGCTGGAATTTGGCAGGATTTCTACATGGCTCTTCTCTTCCTCCTCAGGGGTCAGTGGTGAGGATGCTATAGCGCTGTACCAACTGTCACTTCCTGGGAGCTCTGTCCCAAAGAGAAGGCTGTCCCCCAACACACACACCCATGCCACCACCACCAGAAAAACCCCATAACTTCTCTGTGATGTTAGACTTCACAGCCAGTCTTCCCTTAGGGTAGACGCAGTAAACTTTCCCCAGGGCAGGGCCAGGGTGGGGGCAGGGGTCGGGAGGCAGGTCATTACCATGCTCATTTGGCCAACAGAAATTTGACCTAGGCAGGAGTTAGGTGATGGGGTCTCCAGCCACAGGTACATCGCAAGAGCCTGGGAATACGGGCTGTCACCTTACCTACAGCCCATGGGCTTTCTTCCAGATTTGAATCCTAAATAGGTGCATGGCTGAGGCTCAGCCCTCCCCGAGATGGCATTTAGTGTTCAGATATGACAGTGAGCATTGTTTTCTCTCTGGTCCTAGGAATGGAACCGTAGAATCATAGAATCAAAGCAACACCTAAGAAACTTGGTGTTGCCCAGCATCCATTGAACAAGAGTGGTGATAGTCGCTGTAGTTCACTGGGCACCCAGCAGGTGCCAGCTGCTGAGCTGGCTCCTCACATATGTGATCTCTGAAGCGCCACAGCCTGCAGACCCGGGCTTGGGGAAACTCTTATACAGCAGGTAAGAGGTGGGCTGGATTTGAGTCCATTCCCTATGCCAGTGTCTGGGCGCCTGTGCAGGGCTTCTGAGCACCCTAGGTGGTCTACAGGGTGGTCAGAAGTTCTGTAGGCTGGGACCTCACCTCCAGGTTGGGGCCTCCATTTTGTCCTCTGGAGAAGGAGAGATGCGCGGAGATGACCTCCAAGGTCCCTCCAAGTGTGCCTTTTTGGACTGCTGGTTCCTTGGGCACTTTCTTTCAAAATGTGGCATTGTTCTCCGTCACCTCCCTTTCTCTTTTGAAGCCATTGAAGCCAGCAGTTGGGCAAAGCCACGTGCCCTTGGCACTCCCAGAGGCCCCAGGGAACACTCTGCCCCTGTGCATTTGATGTGGGGATGGATAACAGGGGGAAAAGGGCATATAGTCTGGGTGGGATCCTAGCTCTGGAGCTAGGTAACCTGCATTCAAAAGCTGTTAGGAGAGTCACCTATTAGGAGAGTGGCTTGGGCATATTCCTATCCTGTTTCCTCAAGGGGCATTGACAGCGCTTAACTTGCTGCACTGTTGGGAGAGATAGGAAATAAAGTACGGAAAGTCCAGTGCTGGTCACCACTCCAGGCACCCACCTCACCCCGCCCCTCTCACAGGCACTGCTGCTGGCTGCTGGCACCAGGGGCTCTCGAAAGGCCTGGCCAGGGTGCATGCAGGGGACGGCTCACCAGGGCTGTGAAGGAGAAAAGACCCCAGACAGGCCCAACAAGGATGACCGTCCTGCCCCAGAAGTGTGTGGCTGCCTCCCTCTTTAGAGCCTGTGCTGAGCAGCCCCGAGGGGGCAGGGGAGACGCAGAGTATGGGCCCTGGCTGCTGCTGGGTGTCCATTCTTGTCAGCATACCCATTACCCTTGAGACTCCATCAACTCGGAAGCCTCTTGCCCTGTTTGCAGCTGCAGCAGGGACCCGGATAGTGAGGGAGGGGGATTCGTTAGACCGCCGTGTCTGCCCTCAGCAGAAAAGGAGGCAAACATGGTGAATAGAATGTGTGTTACCATGCAACAGGCACTGTGCCAAAGCAAGATCTCAGAATACTCACGATGACCCGGTGACGAAGGTGGGACCCTCTCCATTTCACAGACGAAGAGACTGGTGCCCGTAAGAGGTCACCCAGCCATCATAGGATCACCACTGTCAGCTGGCCACACTTAAGGCACCATTGTACCTAAGGGAATGTTATTTCTAAGTTTCTATAAACCATCAAGGAGAGCACCTGGCTCTTTGAAAGAAACTCCAAGAATCTTCTGATCAGTCATCGTCTCCCCCTCCCCTTTTTAAAAGATTTTATTTATTCATGAGAGACACAGAGAGAGGGGCAGAGGGAGAAGCAGGCTCCCTGTGGTGAGCCTGATGCAGAACTTGATCCCAGGACTCCAGGATCACAATCTGAGCTGAAGGCAGAAGCTCAACCACTCAGCCACCCAGGCGTCCCAGGCATTGTTCTCCCATTTGGCTTTTCATATCGATTTCTGCCACTGGAATGTAAGCTCCATGAGGGCAGGAGTTCTTGTGTGTTTTCTTCACCACTGTCTCCCCAGCACTTAGAACAGCACTTGGCATATAGCCGCACACAGTACATGCTTGTTAAGTACTTATTGATGCAAGGAAGGGAGGGAAGAGAAGGAATGGGCGGCTGTGAGCACCATCAGTGCAGGACTAGAGCCCAGAGAAAGGGAGTGACTCATCTGGGGGTCAGTCAGCGTGGGCCAGTGGGGGGAGTAACTCGGTTCCCCAACAGTGCCTCCCCAGGAGCACTGTTCCCCTTCCTGCAACCACGGGACCAGGGGCCAAATGTTGCTGCCCCACAATGGTGGGGCAGGGGGTATGGTGTATGGAAAGGTCCCCTGTGGTCCCATCAGAATTTGGGAGGAGTGACCCTGGTTCTGGTGGATAACTGCAGGAACTACGTATTATTACTGATCATAAAATGAGCCAGCTGTTGCATTTGGGGATAATAAGATTGCAGTGGCTGAGGGTTAATTAGAAATGTGTCAAATGCTTTTTTTCTTAACAGTAAGGAATTTCTACAAAGGAGAAATGCAAAAATAAAGCCAGCTGGTCAGCAGAATTGGTCCCAGAGGCAGAGCCCTCTGCAAGGCCTCCCTGCCCTCCTCATCTCTGCAGTGCTCTCCTTCATCCCTTCCCCCTCTCCACAGCCTCTATGGAGATGAGTGGCAAAGGTCCTCAGAGCCAAACAGATGGCCCGAAATACCAGGGCAGTGCTTGTTATATGTCCGTCTCTCACCCTTGAATGAGAGTTCCTCTGAGCAGGGCCTGGCAGCCTTCTTTTGTCACCAGTTTCTAGCAGTTTTTGAGCATCATGGCAGCACTCCTTGAGTATCTGTGCAATGAGTGGATGAGTAAATACCTAGGGTGGAGGGCTGCTGTGACTCCCCCTTCTGTCCCATGAAAATTCCACAAGCCTGCTCAGAATGCAAAGGCTGCTTACCCACAGGGTGCTGTTCCTGGTCCTTTTCTTTCCTTTCCTTCTTGAAGCCTACCACACCAGGCAATTTTACATTCCAGGGATACAAAAATGAGCAAAACCTGATCACAGCTTCAGAGGAGCCCAGTAGCTAGCTGATCATGGGGAAGTACACATCAATTGCCACAGAGGATATAATAATAGAATTCTATTGAAGCACAAAGGGGGCTTCTTAGAGTAAGAACTCATCTGGGAACGGAATCTCTAAGGGTAGGCAGGTAGGCAAGAGGTGGAAGGGTGTTCTGGGAAGAAGAGGCAAACAGAGGACACTAGGATGTGGAAGTGCACGGGAGCCCAGGAAACAGGGTAGGGGGCAGTGACAAGGTTAGAGGTGTAGGCATCAACCTGTTAGCAGGTATCTTTCATGTCTTTATAGGACATTTGGACTGACTCTGGTAAGCCATGGAGAACCATCTAAGATTTTGAAACAGGGAGTGACATGATCAGTTATAAATTTTAGTGAGGAGGCTGGAGACTAGCAGAAGATCACAATGATATAATAGTCCAAGCAAGTCGTTGTTGTGGGCCTGGGTGAGGACAGAAACAAACTCTGGAAGAGAGGGAGAGGGCAGACTCAAAGGATGTGGCAATCAGTAGGAAGTGGGGTTAGAGAAGGGAGTTAAGAAGAGCATGCAGATTTCTTGTGTTAAAGACAAGTGCTTTGGTGTAAGGTCAGGAACCATTCATTGAAATGGGAAATACAGGAGGAGGAACAATTTGAGAGACATGTTCAACTGAACCTGAGGTCTCTGTGGTCTGCCCAGAAAGGTTGCTGAAGTCCAGGTCTGGTGCTTAGGAAGAGGAGTGGAAGAAGCTGGTCAGGTGGTCAGGTAGAGAAGAGAAAACCAGAGGCACAATTGGGGCAAATGCACTCCTGGGTGGCTGCCCACTGTGCCCAGCATCTAGGTCATAGGAGAGAACCATGTGCATCAGAGATTAGGACTTCTGGATCCCTCGAGTGAAAACGAAGCCACAGAGAACTGGCAGTTTTTTCCCCACTCCATCAGATACCCTGTTTCAAGGCCCCAGACCTAAGCTCTTGGGAATACTTGTTTCTTTATCAAGGACCTCATCACCTGGCACATATTAGGATGGACCCCTAGACTTAGGGCTGGAGCAAACTTTGGCTGAGAAAGAGATTATGCAATAAGACCAGATAAAATTGAAATGCAAAGGGACATCCCCCTCCCTCTGTCCCGGCCCTGCTCCTGCATCTCCTTTGGTCTAATTGGGCCTGCCATTGATACCTCCATTTTCCCTGAGAAACTGGAAGTTGGAAAGAAAGGGAATGTTCCTGGGATTGGTACATATTTTGAAGCTCTCAGCAAGGCTGAAAATATCCATCGATATATTTTGAAGTGTAATTTCCACTCCCTTACCAGCCAAAATAATTGAACAGGAAGAAAAAGCTGTTAATGCAGGAGGCGTGTAACATCAGATCCACATTGCCTGGAAATTTACCATTTCAAAGCAATTGAGGGTTTTTACTGCCAGTGTTTACAGTCATACATGTCCCCTCTCGCTGAAGCCATCAAAAGGCCCATCAATCTAGTTTGGACACTGAAGTCATTCACAGTGTCTGGAGCAAATGTCAAAGCAGAGAGAATTTTAAAAAATTATCCTGCCGTTTTGTCAGCATATAAATTGTGGGGTGTCTCCTCCCAGGAGGTGCTGTACACAGTTGGGGCTGTCAGTGCTCATGGATCCAGTGGTGCCAGAGCTCCACAGTGGCATAGCCAGGCACACCCTCCTCACACCTTAGGCATCTCCAACCTGGGGTCCATGCACAGACTCTTACTCAAGTCTGGGTGGGCATTTCTCCCTCCTGCCCAACAAAAGATACCTGCCTCTGCCTCCAGCCTAGTGCCATGAGCCCAAGGGGTGCGGATTCCTCAGCAGAGTGACATCATGCTGCCTCTAACAGCCTCTGCCCAGCTCAGCAGGACAGTAGACTCAGTTGACTTTCATCTTCTGTCCGCTGCCAATGCTTGAGTGTGTGCGTGTGTGTGCATGTGTACACAGGTGCACATGTATGCTGTTTTTAACTAGCTGTAACTTCAGGTTTTTCCTGGAAATTACCAATTTTTTTCCCTATATTTGTATCCAATTAAGGAAGTTTCTAAACCCATGCCCAATCATTTGTCTTTCATTTGGGGATCCGTATCTTTCCAAAGGCCACCACCTAAAAAGTGCCATTACCTCACTTGGTGACTCTGGAAAAGTCACTTTCTAGGACTCTTTCTTGTGTTTGAAATGAAGGCTTTGGTACAAGGTACTCAGAAGGTCCTATCCAGTGCTAGCATTTTAAGACTCTATTTAGTTATTTTAATATTTTAAACCATTCCTGCCCCAGCAAGAATTATTGGCAATAAACCGAGATACAGTTTTCTTTATTAATCATTTAGTCCCTCCACACACATTACATAAATACATATACATCCAAACAATTTAAAATATTCCATTGGGTCAAGAATCTAAAAACTTCTGGATTACAGCAGACCTAAAAAAGGAGAAGTAAGAAGAATGTACAAGAAATTGGTACATCCAGGATGCCTGAGGAGGGGAACTTGAGAACAGAAGTGGGAGGCTTTTCATCATTTATTCTTTTGTATCTTTTGAATTTTTTTGCCACATGCATTTATTACCTCTTCAGTTTAAACATTTTTTTAAGCAAGAGAAGAGTTTTCCTTTCTTTTTCTTCTACCAAAGCCTCTCTGCGGCTCATTTCCTGGGGGTAGAGGAGACTGTGCTAGGACTGGCATCATGCACTGGAAGCCACCCCTCAGCCCAGGCCCTGCCCAAGACCAGTCCTAGCCCTCCAGCTGGATTGGCCAACAGCCCTGCTCCCCTGCCTGCCCCATGTGCATGGAGGGGTTCTGTGGGTGGGCACCACTGCTGGCTGCCCTTGCCACTGGCACTCCGGCTGTCAAACTGGTATAGAGACTCCATTCAAGGCATTCCAGGAAGGGGCTAGCCCTCCTGGCTCCAGCTGCCTGGTGGGCAAAGGGGCCTGAGAGTCCAGCAAATGGGGAAGTATGTACATCCAGCTTCAAATTCTCCAGATTTTGCCATTCACTTTCAAAGATAGACTGCTTTTTGTCTTGTTTTGTTTTCTGTTGCTAATATAACATGAGGGCAGGAACAGGAAAGGAAAATAACAAAAGGACCAGAGATGCACAGGGAGAAAAGGTCTTTAAAGCTCCCCTTTCTCCTGGCCCTGTCCCCATGCCACTGGCCTCTGCTGGGCAGAGCTGGGCTGCAGCATCTCTGGCAGGTCCCACTCCCCTGGTTTTCTCCCCTCATGGAGCTCCTGCTCAGCTTTCCCTGGTGACATCTAGCTGCTGCCCGGCCTTCTTTCACCTCCTTCTCTGATTATCCCCTTCGATGAGTGCTGGCTGTCACTTCTGTGTCCCCTACTTCCCTCCACCCCTCCTCTGACTTACCTATTTCACTGCCACACTGCCCAGAGACAGCCGCCATCTTTGAGGTCATTGCCCAAACTGGTGCTGTCACCTGCCCCACAACTGGGATTGCTCAAGGTAGGGCTCTTCCACCAACTGTTCAAATTCCCCGTACCGACTTCTTTCCAGGGTCAGCAAAGCCCAGGTGAGGGCAGGTTGTCCCCCAGCAGGCTATACGAAGGTGCAGGCAAGAGGACATTCTGAGAAGCCATGACAGAGTCAGACAAGGAGCAGCAGATGGAGACACACACTTGATAGAGTGGACACAAGAGATGAACAGATACAGAGTTATGAGGAAAAACAGCTTCAGGGAAAGAAAAAGCAGAGAGTGAGAACCAATAAAAGTGTAATGAGTACTAAAACCAGAAAGGCCTGAAGAGAAACCATCCGGGGAGCAGCAAGAGGACAGCTGACATGAGTGGAGTCAGGTCAGAGAGAAGGAGCAGGAGGGCTAGGGCAGGCAGTGTGTGAGGGGCCGGAGGCCGGATGAGTGGCGCAACAGAAATCTCTTGGGAAGGGTCATTCACCTCCCAGACTATTGGGCTTATTGGCTGCAGCGAGCAGAATCTTTTTCAAACACAGCAAGCATTTTACCTTGGTCTGCTTCCCTGTCTAGAAAAGGCTGGAGCCAAAGGCTGAGGGAACCATTCCAGGATTAGGACCCTTCATGGACAACAGAGCCAGGACCATGAGATCCTGGCCCCCTCTGGGAATCAGCCTGCCTTCCCCTGACACAAGCTGCCAGACCACTAAACTCACAGTGTATTGATCCAAGTCCCAAAGGCTGTTTGTGTTCTTCACTTCCACTGGGAAAGGCTCAACGACTTCCTTAATTCTGTCTTCAAGCTTGTCAGAAAGCAGATGCTGTTCAAATGTGACAGCTGCTCTAAAGGGATGCTCCCTGGGAGCTCCCTGACCAGTGGGAATATTTGCAATGATGACTGAAGAGGCCTTGGGTGACCCGGTAACAGCAAGACAAAGAAGAGAGCACCAAAGGACATCAAAAATAAAATGGCCCCAGGCAAACCATATGGGACTTGAATTGGAAAACACCAACAGCCTCGCTCCTTTCCCTAGACTGTGTATCTTTGGGGAAGACCTGACTCCTTAACCACCTGCCAGGGAGGAGTACAAAATTAGGCTGGGAGGTAAAAGTGGCTGAGTGAAGCCAGCCATCCATCATGCTTTGGTTTCTGTCTGACTGAGAGGGTTGGGCACGAGAGGTCTTCCTTCCCTGGCTCTTGAGCCTGTAAATTGTGTAAAATATGGTTCCAGGCTGAGTATAAGTCCTCTGCTCTGCATGACATTTATACTCTTGAAAAACTTAGTGTATCAATCAAATCAAATTTTGCCTGCCAGAGAAGCTGGCTTTTCAAAATAAATTTGAGGTCAATCCTATGTTTAAAGAGAAGAACGGCTTGTGAAGGTGAATAATCATCCCAGTTCATGTCTGTAACTTTGGAATTTTGAATGTCTGATTTGAGTGGCTATGGGGGTAGGGATGAGACTGTCCAGAGATCCACCTACAGTTTACTTGTAGGTTACAATTAAGTATTACTTTAAAACAAATAAAAAACTTAATCAGATAGGTGTGTTGCAGGAGCCCCTACTAAAGAAATATGAATTTTTAAAAATTGATCATGGAAAATTT
This sequence comes from Vulpes lagopus, assembly GCF_018345385.1. NCBI lineage: Eukaryota > Metazoa > Chordata > Mammalia > Carnivora > Canidae > Vulpes > Vulpes lagopus. Next base: position 30,363,750 of record NC_054829.1, read on the forward strand.
CAAATATGTATTTTAAAAGTAGCAAGCCTAATTAAAAAAAAAAAAAACTCCAGATATCATCAACTCCTGGCCAATCCTGTGAGAAACATGGACTTATGCGCCAGGTGACAGATATGGAGAATGAACTTGATGGGACAGGACAAATAGGATTAGTCATACAAAGCTACAGGTCCAAGTCTCTGCATAAATGCCCTAGACTAGAGCCTAGAGTGTAAAGAGAAGAGAAGAGAAACATATTCCTGGTTAATAACCAAAGAAGAAAGTTGAGACTTAAAAAAAAAAAGAAAACAAACTCAGCCCCAGCCCCAAGCTGAACAACACCTAAGTAACAATAAAGTCTAAAGTCATTACCTTCAAGGAAGGAAAGGACTAGGGGTGGAGGGAGGAAACTCCCTTTCCATTACACAAAATTTTTTTTTTGTATTATGTGCATACATTACCTGTTTTCAACAGTAACTTGTCAAAAAACAAATATGAAGCTTTGAAGTAACCACATCTACTAGATATGACAAAAGAGCAAACAGCCCACATTCAGACCACCAAACCTTCATCCTGTTTTGACCTGGATTCTTTGTCTTATTACAGTAATTTGCTCCAGTAGATGAATGCACAACCTTCCAATCCAAGGCTGTACATAATCAGATGTTTTATTTATTTATTTATTTATTTATTTATAGATGTTTCATGTAATATAAGAAACCCCAGCCCTGAGAGCTGGAGTAACTGGACTCAGGCCATGGGTTGCAGCAGTCCTGGAACCTGAGGGATTGGCATCCACGCTGAGCCCAAAGCCCTGAGTGGGAGCCTGGCCAGAACCCATGCACCATGCCCTATCTCCTCATCAGCACCCACATCCACACAGAAGTGCGCCCCACCCTGGTGGGCAGTAAATACTCAGATCTAGAGCAGGTTCAGTATCTGGGGGCCTCAAAGAGAAGTGTCTTGGGAAACAACTTTTGTTAGCACTTTATTAATAACCCTCCTCGCATAGTCCTAGATGAGCTGAAATGCAAAGGCTTCCTTGTGCTGAGCATGACAGAGATGGGCCAGACACTGGTGTTGTGGCTGCACAAGGGTGACTCTCTCACACTGAGGAGCAGACAGGGCACCTCTTTTTTGCATGGTTCCCAATCCTCAGTGTCCATTTACTCACTGCCCAGCCTCTTTCTTCCCAAATCGTTGTTTTCCTTAGCCCAGCACCCCTGCACTTTTCTGAAACCTATTGCAGCCAGTGGGAGACAGCAGGGCCCTTGCCCTGCTGTTTCCAGTTGCCTCTCCAGCTTCAGGCCTGGCCAAGGGCCCTAGAGGAGGTCATGTTCTATGGGTAGGCTGGGAGGCCCCCAAGAACCAAGCCATCCTTGGCCAGGAACTGGGAGCTCCCAAGCAGCATGGCCCCAGGACTGGGTGGCAGGGTCCGGCATAGTTAGTCTAAGCCAGTAAGGGGCTATGATGAGTGGCTGCTCCAAAAAAAAAGAAGAGAAGAGAAGAGAAGAGAAGAGAAGAGAAGAGAAGAGAAGAGAAGAGAAAGAAGAGGAGAGGAGGGGAGAGGAGAGGAGAGGAGAGGAGAGGAGAGGAGAGGAGAGGAGAGGAGAAGAGAAGAGAAGAGAAGAGAAGAGAAGAGAAGAGAAGAGAAGAGAAGAGAAGAGAAGAGAAGAGAAGAGAAGAGAAGGAACCACCAGCCCTGAATGGTAACATGGATGCATACAATTTGTCAAAATTCACAAGCAGTGCTCTCAAGATTTGTACTTTATTGTATGTTCATTATACTGTGCTTCAATAAAGTATTATTAACAACAAAAATCCTAGCTTTTGTGAATGAAAGAGTCAAAAATCGTCATTTCAAGGTTTACTGGGTTGGTGGTTCAGAGAAAACTTGTTTTGAGAGGACAACATGATGTAGACGTTTTGTAAAAACTTGCTTTTTGGAAACCATCACTACAGCATGTGCTTTTGGTTAAGCATTCCATGGCTGAAACGCAACTCTATGCTGAAATGCCGAGAGGATGAGGCAAAATCTTGGCCAAGGTCAAGCTCTGCTGATGGTTTGAGAGGGGGACGGCAGCCAACTGCTCTGCACTTGTATAACATTTAAGAAAGAAAAACTAACCACAAGCCATCTTCTGTCCCTTCTTGGAGCCAACATTAGTCCTGTTCATTGTATCCAAGAACACAGAGGAAGCCATATGTATGTGGCTATAGCTCAGACCTACCAAACCTTCAAGGCCAAATATACATACTTTAATTTGAAAAAACTAAGCTAGCTGACTGGAGCTCTAGTTAGCTCTATGGGATATAACAAAAGATGTCAGAATTTTAGATGAAGTTAGGGTTCATCAGAGGGCAGAGAAATACACCTTAGCCTTCCTTTTGGCTATCTTTTGGAACTACAGCAACAAAATGACCCTAATTTGGTAGAAAATGGGGGCTCATGTCTATATCTGAACGATTGTTATAAAAAGAGCTTCAAGTTTAGCATATTTGGTCCAAATCTGTGCTACACAAAGAAAAGCCAATATACCAACACCCTCTTTGGGACTGAAACTAAGCACAAGGATGAACTGGGAAATGTACTCTCTGTCTAGTCATAGGGACATATATATAGAGAGAAATGTCTTTTGATAGCTTATAAGATATAAACTTTATGTTTTACAAATGTCTGTCTTGCTGGTGGCCAGATAAAGGTAAGAGGGACAAAGTCCAAGGCCAGTCAGGGTTATACAAGATGCAGGCCCCCAAAACTTCCCAGTCTCCCTGTGAGTTGATCATGTCTTAGGACTTACGGGTGGATAACAATGTGTTAACACTGTGGATCCCTCAATTTTCTGAGGCAGTCATGACAACATAAAAAGAGAATATTTTTAGCTTATTGATTTAATGTTTTCTTTTTGAAGTACCTAATTCTATTCAGTCCTCTATAGTATAGTCTTAATTTCTCCTATCCTTAAAATGAGAAACACTTACTCCTTCTTTCTCAATATCTTCCCATCTATAATACTTGGCAAACTTGCCTCATTTCCATTCTGTGCTTATCTCTTATTAAACCTTACAGCACTAGCAATGCAGTTGAAGATAAATATTTCTCTTCTTTTTTTATTGTTAAATAGTGAACTAAGTAGAAATGTGAGTTCCCTAAGGCCATGCACAGCATATCTCTGGTGAGAAGTATATTCCGACCCCAGGTGGAACACCAGATGGAGGAAGCAGGCTTCTCTCTAGTCAATGAGGCCAGGAGGACATGGTGTGGCATCCAGCTTTCCTCATTCCCCCTCTTTCCATGCACAGTCTCCATTCCCAGAGCTGGAGGCGGGATGAGGGTGTGCAACGAAGCAGAAGGTACACAGCTCCAAAGGGAAAGTGCCACATAAGAAACAGTGGGATGTATTACAGAACACTATAGCTAGGAGGGTCCTTACAGCACATCTAATTTCAACTTCTAACTTTATTGGTAAAGGAGCCCAGAGAAGTTAAGTGATTAGTCCAAAGATACACAGTTAATGGCCAGAACCAAAACCTAAATCACCAGCCCATTCCTCTGATCCAACACACAACAGAACTGAGTATAGAGAAAAGCAAAATAGAAAGTTAAATCCATGGGCTACACCCCCATCAATTCACTAACTAAATAAACACACTTCTTTTAAAACTACCCAGGTCTCAGTCTCCCATTTCTTTTCAGCTGTTAGCTTACTAAGCTCAAATGCTTGATTCTTATCCAAGACTTAATGGATACCCTGGTGACCTGAATAGTCAGAATCCAAACTCTGCCCCAGCATGTTGAAGTCTGAAAAGAGAGATTTTTGGGAAGCAGGAGTAGAATATAAGCCTCCCCAACTCAAGAATATTTTGGACCACACATCATGCTTATAATAATGCTGACTACAAACTCAGCAGCTTTTAGAGCTTATGAAGGCAGAAAAGCAACAGACTACTCACTTAGCAAGAGGAAAATGCAAGAATTGATAACAAGGAAGCTAGAAGGAGGGAAAATGCTCTGAGTTCAGTCTGGAGGGTAGGAAATTAACTACCTCCATTCAGAGTAGAAAATGACCTTTCCTACATTAGAAGAGGATACAACCTAGGATGTCTGAACTAGTTTGATATTCCCCATTCTTATGCAAAGAAAGTTCCAGATTATCCCCCAAATGATTACCCATTTGGTCCAGTTACCCACAGTGTCTAGGGATCTCCAACAAGACTGAACGATAGACAGACCTGGTTAGATGGAAATAATAGTCTAATGGACTTCCCATCTTCCCGAATAACATGCTGGCATTAGCAAGCAAGCATTGGAGCCTTGAGCAAAGGGGAGTGACTAATGCATCTCCTAGCAGGTTGGTGGGATGGGTAATTTGAACCAGCAGGCTCCCTGGCTGCATGTAAGCCCTGTGGCATCACCTGAAGTGAAACTGCTCCAGGACTGGGGACAGGCAGAAGGTATAAGGCTGCAGCATGAGGAGGTAACTTGGTGAATACCTAAATAGACTGCTGAGTTCCAAAGCAAAAGTATTCTGAGGACTATGTATTATATTTTTGTTATTCAGATCAAGAGTTCATCATAACAAGATCATTCTTACACCCTCATTCAGCTTATCTCATCCATGAAAAACTGATACCCACTGTGTTCCTAAAGGATGAGGCATTCCAAAAATGGCCACTAAGCAACAGAAAAGATGAAAGATTAGAAAGAAGGACCCTTTTAACATATGTAATAATTAATAGACTAGCAAGCCAGGAAACTATCTTTTTTTTTTTTATTGAAACTATCTTCTTTAAAAGTAAAAACTGATACCTTCTATGACAATGAGACATAATGAAGGAAAAAGAAAAGGAGGAAAGGATAAACGAATGAAAAACTCAGAGAAATACGGTAAACTCAGAATTTAGATTATTGTCAAATGTTAGGGCCCCCTGGTAATAGGTAGAAAAGGAAGCTGCACAAGAGCTCTTTCTGCCTACTGAGTTCCTAAGAGTCTAAAGTGAGGGATTAACATGGCTTTATTTCAACAGAACACATTTTGTCATCTGACCTCCATCCGTGACATGGATAAGAATAAGTAACTTATGGCTGCACTCTTAAAAAGCAACAAATCCCTGAATATTGTGCCTTGTTCACTTTAGAATAACAAATCACTGATTGCTTGTGTATTGTACACACAAAAATATTTATCTGTAACTTTTATTTTACGTTTTTAAAATAGTGTTTCCAAAAAACATTGGCTACAAGAGGAAATAAGCCAATAAAGGGTAAGAGACAAGGGGAAGCAGAGAAAAGACTCTGAACCTCAAAACACAACAATCAGGGCACAGAAAGGCCCTTGCCATGACACTGACCTCTCACTACTGTTCACATGGAGGCTCAGCAAATGCACTGGGACATGAGCTAGAGGGTCAGAGAGAAGCATTTCCCTGATATATACTCCTAAAAGGTGATATCAATTGGTACTCCTCATGCCAATGTGAAAGTTCCCCTCTGCCTCATCTAATTTCTAGGATCCTATCCTAAGTTATCAAAGATATAGTCAGTCAAAGATTTATACAAAAGATAGTTCATCACAGCATTACTGATATTAACAAAAGATTTGAAACAACCAAAATTTTCAACAGTATGGGAATGAACTTTAAAGTACTATAGAGCCACTAGAAATATACTTTTAAAGATTAGGGGCACAGGAAATTAATTACTTGTGGTACCATGTTAAGTGAAGGGGGAGGAAATAAGATGCCAAACTGTATATATGTAGGACTCTGAATTTTGTTTGTATTATATGCATTTTTAAATACTGAAAAAGAGATTCATGGACATACCAGCAAAGGTTAGCTCTTTTCTAGATAGAGGGAAGATAGATGGTTTTTATTCCTTTTTTAGACTAATCCTCTTTAATGAACATATACTACGTTTCTATCAGCAAAAAACAATAAGCATTTCTTTTAAAATATGCCTGTCCTAAAATATCTCATTTGAGATCACAATTGTCAGTCTTCCGGAAAGGGTGCTAAAGGCTGACTCAGAGAACAAAGAGTCAAATCTACACAGGAACGTCTGGGAAGGGTGAGAAATCTCATGTGCCAGTCTAGCTTCTTTCTCTACGGTAGCTGCTGGCTCTGTAACTGGGCTCTGCAGGAAGCTCTGTTGGAAACTCCATTTCTTCTTCCCACAGCAACCATTACACCTAAATGACCTTGTGTTTCTTCCCTCTTAGCATGAGGATCACAGGGAAAGAGAATGCAGGCACTCTACTCCCTGTTTCAGAGGAAGAAGTTTTTCTTTTAAGCCTATCCAAATGATCCCAAATCAGCTACACAAATTTGGAAATATAAGTCATCAGTTATGTTCAGGAACCACGTATAAAAGCCCTATTTCTCAAGAATGAATATAAAACAAAATCTGTGAGTGCCACCTTGTGGCAAGCCTGCCTACTTTAAGGACCACCCATCAATCTCCATTGTTTCTGGACTCTCAAGCCTGGGGTTGTCACTGAGGCACATGCCCCACAGTTACCTACCACACTGAACATACTGTCCCCAAGGTGGCTGGTACTATTCATTTTCAAGGATTTCTAGTTCAGATCCCAGAAATACCTGGTTGAGGACAAGAGGAAATGAAGGAGCAGAGGAATAAAGTACAAGATGTGCACATCCATCTGCTGACCATGTGTTGATGGGCTATAGTCACAATGCACATGGTATGTCTGTGCGCACGTCGTGTGTGGCACATCTGTGCATGGTATGTCTATGTGCATGCTCTGTGCAGTACACCTGTGTGCATACCATACCACTGCCACACGGCACAGACCTGAAGGATAAATATTTCCTCCTCCAAGAAGATTTACCGATTTTATAAAGCTGTGAAGAAAAAAAGTTTTTACATTTACAGTGAGCTTTGTGCTTAGAAGAAGTTTTATTTATCAGTGTTAGAATAACTATCACCAACCTGGGCACAATTTCAAAACTGTTAGATTCTGGTCATAAAATTATTTTTTAAAGTTTGCTACGATCTTGTAAAGTAAAAAAGTTCTCATAGTTTAGAAAAAATACTAATCGCTAATAACTTGATATCATGCTCAAAGTGGTGGCTTTACTATAAAGAGATGAAACACCACCATTCTGAACATGTAAATATATGAGTTAATCTAGGAGTCCCAGGCATGAGAGCAGGTGGAGAAACCAAAGGACTCCAAGAGAGAATTAAGTGTTTAAAAAAGGTCAGTATTACAAATCTGATGGAACATAGACACAGAAAGGACCTGACATTGATTCTGAAAGAAGATAATCTTTGTCTCAGAAAGGGATTAAGCTAAAAACCTTGTACTTCTGGACAGGAGGATTGCAACGGACAGACAACAAACAGCATGAAAGGGAAAGCTGAGCAAATATCAAAGTTCTCTTGAGAGACGGTGCTTATACTTCTCTCTGCCCCACCCAGTTAGAAGGCCTATTTCCAGAAAAGGATTTCCTCCAGTGTTAGGGTGGAAGCATATGGCAGGAAGTTGCTGCTTTGGTCCTGGACGTGGAAAGGGGAGCATTCTCAAGTATGGAAATAAACTGAAGTGACCTAGATGGGATGGATCTCAACCAGGTGAACTGTGGGAGAGCCAAAGAGTTTGTAATTATGAGCTGGAACTGGGAAAATGAATCCGACTCCTTGTTCACCTCTCCAACCTCTAGAAGCATGTTTTCTCCCATCCTAACCCAATGGGATTAAAATACTTGACTTCCCCCTGTTTGAGAAAAACCAACATACTAGACAGGGAAGAAATGTATTAAAAACCTGAGCGTCTTAACAAGTCACTTCAGGGAGACTCCTTCATTTGCTGTCTGCACAGGGAAAGCAAAAGAAGGAAAGTAAAATGGAGGCCAAGGCCCTTTTGTCCATAAAAATAAAATAAGGAGGCAAAAAAGAATTCTTACCCTGCCCAACTAAAATCCAAAACCATAAGCTCCCCTTGAAGCAACAGCCTCGCTCCACCAGAAGCATCCTGGGATCAGCGTGGGTTAGCATTCCAAGTTGTGACACTAGGCTCTGACAATTAATGATACGGGAAGAGGTGACTTTCCCACCTTGGCTCAGCTTCCCAGCTGTCCTAACCTGGGAGGAAAGCCGCTATCACGACAGCTTGATGGGAAGGTCTTCCCCATATTTCCGGAGCAGCTTCTGATGGTTGTGGTCCACCGACCACTGCTGGGGCAGGTACCTGGGCTGCATGGAGTCCAGGAAGTGCTGGCGCCAGCGGCTCTCCAGCTGCATGAGGGAGCGCAGCCCGCCCTGGCTATGGCATTGCACCACCTTCAGCCCATGAGGAACGTAGTTTTCATTGGAAATCCTGGCAAGACACAAAGGAAAAGGGTCTGAGGGAAGACTAGCACAGGATGGTCCCACAGATGGCTCTGGGTGCTGCAGGCCAATACATATACAAGGATATATGAGGAAGTTGCGAGACTTCTAAAGGGCTGGTTGCTTTAATGTTTGTTTGTTTGTTTGTTTTTTAAGATTTTATTTATTTATTCATGAGAGACTCAGAGAGAGAGCAGCAGAGATACAGGCAGAGGGAGAAGCAGGCTTCCTGCAAGGAGCCCAATGTGGGACTTGATCTCGGATCCTGGGATCATGCCTTGAGCCAAAGGCAGATGCCCAACTGCTGAGCCACCCAGGTGTTCCTTTAATGGGTTTTTAAAAAAGATTTTATTTATCTATTTGAAAGAAAGAGAGCATGAGTGGGAGGAGGGGCAGAGGGAGAAGGAGAAGCAGACTCCCCACTGAGCAGGGAGCACAATCCCAGGACTCCAGGATCATGACCTGAGCTGAGGGCAGACACTTAACTGACTGAACCACGCATGTGCCCCTACTTTGTTTTTAAATTTTTTTTAAATTTTTATTTATGATAGTCACAGAGAGAGAGAGAGAGAGAGAGAGAGAGAGAGAGAGAGAGGCAGAGACACAGGCAGAGGGAGAAGCAGACTCCATGTACCGGGAGCCCGATGTGGGACTCGATCCCGGGTCTCCAGGATCGCAGCCTGGGCCAAAGGCAGGCGCCAAACCGCTGTACCACCCAGGGATCCCCCCCTACTTTTTTTTTTTCCTACTTTGTTTTTAAAGCATCTTTCCTACACCTGCCTTTTAAAAGAAGTAGTTTGGACATATTGCACACAATGCAACAGAAAGTATTTGGGGATTCTGAGCTATATTTGTGGGAAGGCCACTGCACAATGCTCAGCCCCCACTATAGGGGCTGTACTGTCTGGCTGACAATGAGTGAAGAATGTTGGTCTTTTATTTATTCCAGGGTTACTTAGGTACCAGCTCGCCCTTATTTTAAGTTATTCAATCTGAACCATACTCAGTATTTATATGGGGCTGTTAAATCACCCTACATGTTCCAATGTTTCAAACACTGAAATACCTACATTTGAAATGCAAGGTGGTACATTTCTTTAGTGCCTTCTTTCTCACAGAAAGAATGCCAAACCGTATGGCTTAGGCTGTACAGTTAATGGTATTGTGATAGCACTCTGTGGTGACAGATGGGAGCTACACTGGTGCTGAGCATAGCACAACACATAAACTTACTGAATTCCTGTTGTACACCTGAAACAAATGTAACATTGTGTGACTACATGTCAACTACACTACAATTAAAAAAATAATAAAAAAAATATGGGGCACCTGGCTGGTTCAGTCAGTAGAATATGTGATTCTTGATCACAGGGTCATGAGTTCGAGCCCCACATTGGGCCTAGAGATTACTTAATAAATAAAAAAATTTTTTAAAAATTAAAAAAAAAAATATCTCAGGGCACCTGGCTTGCTTAGTTAGCAGAGCATACAGCTCTTGATTTTGGGGTTGTAAGCTCAAGCCTCATGTTGGCTGTAGAAATTACTTTTTTTTAAATAAATTTATTTTTTATTGGTGTTCAATCTGCCAACATTTGGAATAACACCCAGTGCTCATCCCATCAAGTGCCCACCTCAGTGCCCGTCACCTAGTAGAAATTACTTTTAAAAAAAGAATACAACCACATCCACGAAAGTCATGTTTTGGTCCTGTGAAATACTCCATTGTGCAGCTAGGGCTGTTTAATGTGAAGATGAATCCCTGCCTTCTTCCTAACCAAGCAGAGAGGCCTTAAAAACTGCTCTGATGCCAGCCAAACAATGCTTTCACCTCCTGTGAGTAACAGTTTCTCTTTTCTAGGAAGTCCTTCCCCATTGATCAGTTCTCCTCCTTCCATCCACACCCACACTCAGCCCTCCCTCCCAAGAACCCCTCCCCCATTCTAGCAGGGCTAGTGCCCTCTGGGTATCCACAGCCACTCTCCTGCTTAGCTCACTAACTTGCCTATCTTCCCCCAAACAGTTGTTCTCCTCGGCCCCAGACATCCAAGTCCAGCATCCTTCTGTACCAGTCAGCAAGGTGATTTGTTAGAAAAGTCTGTGGCTGAAAGGGCAAGTTCAGTGGTTTTAGCAAAAACATAGAGAAACTAATTAAAGGAACCAGTCTCATTAATTTCTCATGGGACCTTGGCAAGTCACTTAACTTTAGCCTTGGCGTAGCTAACATAAAACTTAGAAAATAACATCTATTCTACAACCTCATAAAATAGTTATAAAACTCACTAGTAATATTTTTTTAACTTTGAAAGATTTAAAAAATGCAAGATATAATGCTAGCAGTTACCAGTAAAAAATCAAAATCCCATTTCATAGGGTTGTTATAAGAACCAATTAAGGCAATTGATAGAAAGTTGATTAGTTTGGTTAAATAGATAAGAATATCAATAAATATTTGATAAATGTTTGCTGCTATCTTTAAGATTTTTTTGGTGACAAAACTATATAGGCAACCAGCATCGCTCTCACAGTTTTATGAGCTTATCAGTGCAATTATTTCAGTCCTGTATTGGAAAAGTGACAATGGGAAGTAAAACTGTAGCAGGTGGCCCAGAGTCCCTTTCACCTCCGTCATTTCTCAGGACCATAGGCTTCTCATTTAGAAACACTGAACTGAGTCATGAGTTCAACTCTGTACTGATGGGGAAGGAGAAAAAGCAAGAATGAGGGAAAAAGGAGAAAAGTTATTTGAATGGTAAGAGCAATTCTAGCCAGTATTCCTTTTTTTCCCTAAGATTTTATTTATTTATGAGACAGAGAGAGAGAGAACAAGAGAGAGAGAGAGAGAGAGAGGCAGAGACACAGGCAGAGGGAGAAGCAGGCTCCATGCAGGGAGCCCGACGTGGGACTCAATCCTGGGCATCTGGGATCACGCCCTAAGCCAAAGGCAGATGCTCAACTGCTGAGCCACCCAGGTGTCCCCTGTAGCCCGTATTCCATTCAGTGGGCCAGGACCCTGAGTACAGGTTAGACAGTGAACATGAGTCCACTGGTCTCGGGTCCCACATACCTGGAAAAGGTAAGAGACACAAAACCACATACATCATACTCATGGGCAACTTCAGAGATTTGAGGGTATTTTTTGAGTATTATTTTTATTTCCCGTGTTGTCTTCAGGATTTACTTCTGTATAAAATCTGTAAGGCACGACTACACTGCATTTGAACTCACCTGCTAACCATGAAAATGATTAGGCATATATGACCCTAAAGGTCTAGGATAGAAGGCAAGTCTCCTATGGAAAGGCAATTCCCAAACAGATTCTTCTATCCCAGCCCCATGGTACTGTAAGCCTTTACGCTCCATGGGATAGCAGGAGGCTAGGCACCACACCTGCCCGGCAAGCACTGTCACTAAGTAGTCAGGGTTAACATCACCAGGTTATTCCTCAATCCCTTCTCAGACCAGAACTGAACACTGTACCTTGTCTCCAGGCTGGCAGCCTCTTGAAGCATCTCATCTGTGACTGTATCTGTGTTGTAAAATTCTCTGAGTGCTTGTAGCAGCTCCTCCTTCCGATTAGCAGGCAGGCTCTCTGCGTTGAGCAGGGCCCTGGCCCCAGACCGTACCTGCCGGCGCTCAGGATCTTCCAGCAGGCGCAGACCCTCCTCAGAGCCAATGGGGGCCTGGAACTCCCTGGCCAGCTGCTGCTTCAGGTGGTTGTCATAGTAGTTAGAGATGGCGTGGCAGGAGGTACAGAGCAGCAGCACATCATGGGAGTTGTGGTCCTTCATCTCAATGGGGAAGTGCTTCCGGTACTCATGTGGAATCACATTCTTCCTGCCAAGCCCAACCAGAAGGCAGTGCTCATTAGCATGTGACACAGAACACAGGTGGAACTAGCAGGCAGGCTACTGGGATTCTCGTCTCGGCCTAGACAGGATTGAGAAGTCTTGGACACCACAACCCAACAAAGATTACATAAAGGCAATACTGCCTCTTCCGCTCTCAGCTTACCTACCTAGCTGTGCCTTAGTTTCCTCTCTCCTAGGAGCAAGTTCATATGACCTGCTAGCAAGAGTCAGCAGAAGGCCAAGGGCAGGGGGAGGCTATCAACCTTTGCAAACACTATACTCCCAGAAGGAAAAGTATCAGAGAAATGAAAAAAAAAATTCTAAGAACTTTTAACGTCTGGAAAATAACTCTCTCAAAGCATGTAGCAGGTAACCTCTACTCCTGAAATTTTGGAAGCCTGGTGAGTTAAAAAAAGCCGACTTCCTTCATCTGAGGAACCCCTTACTCAGACTATTTCTGTGGCTCACCAAGACCCATCGTTATTTATTTATTTATTTTTTAAGATTTATTTACTCATGAGAGACACAGAAAGAGAGGCAGAGACACAGGCAAAGGGAGAAGCAGGCTCCTCACAGACAGCCTGATGCAGAACTCGATCCCGGATCCTGGGATCACACCCTGAGCCTAAGGCAGATGCTCAACCGCTGAGCCACCCAGGCATCCCATCATCAAGACCCATCATTATTTTCTAAGGAGAACCGAGCTCTCAGGGAAAATCTCTTGGCAGCAACGATTATTTGTCTAGCTTTGTAAGAGGAGAGTAGGAAAGTGAGTTACTCCACTGAAGCCGGGGAGTACAGTGCCTTCAGGTCATCCAAATACAGGCATACCTCATTTTACTGTATTTTGTAGATATTGCATTTTTTACAAATTGAAAGTTTGTGGCAACCCTGCAGCAAGCAAGGCTAGTGGCCCCATTTTTTTTCCAACAGCATTTGTTCACTTTGCATCTTGGTGTCACACTTTGGTACTTCTCACAACATTCCAAACTTTTATTATTATATTTGTTATGCTGATTTGTGATCACTATCATAGGTGTCACTATAGTAATTGTTTTGGGAGGCCATAAACCATATCCACTAAGAAAGTGAACTCAGTAGAGAAATGTGTGTTTTCTGACTGCCTTATCATTCCCCTCTCCTGGGGCCTGCCTCCCTATTCCTAGAGATGCAACGATATTGACATCAGGCCAGTTAATAACCATATAGTGACCTCTATTTGTTCAAGTGAAAGGAAGAGTGGCATGTCTCCCCCTTTAAATCAAAAGCTAAAAATGATTACTCTTAGTGAGGAAGGCATGTGGAACGCCAAGACAGGCCAAAAGCTAGGCCTTCTGCTCCATTAGCCAAGTTGTAAATGCACAGAAGTTCTTGAAAGAAATTAAAAGTGCTGCTCCAGTGAACACATAAATGCTATGTAAATAAAACAGCCTCACTGCTGATCTGGAGAAAGATTAGTGGTATGGATCAAAACAGCCATAGGGTTATAAGCCAAAGCCTAACCCAGAGCAAGGTCCTAACTCTCTTCAATTCTGTAAGGCTGAGACAGGTGAGGAAGAAGAAAAGTCTGAAGCTAGCAAGGGGTTGGTTCATGAGGTTTAAGGAAAGAAGCTGTCGGGCAGCCCTGGTGGCGCAGCGGTTTAGCGCCGCCTGCAGCCTGGGGTGTGATCCTGGAGACCTGGGATCAAGTTCCGCATTGGGCTCCCTGCGTGAAGCCTGCTTCTCCCTCTCCCTCTGTCTCTGCCTTTCTCCCTCTGTGTCTATGAATAAATAAATAAAATCTTAAAAAAAAAAAAAAAAAGGAAAGAAGCTGTCTACATAACATAACATCAAAGTGCAAGATGAAGCCCCAAGTGCTGAATTAGAAGTTGCAGTGAGTTATCCTGAAGATCTAGATAAGATCATTAATGATGGTGGCTACACTTAACAGATTTTCACTGTGAATGAAACAGCCTTCTATCCGAAAAAGATGCCATCTAGGATTTTCATAGCTAAAGAGGAGAAGTCAATGCTTGGCTTCAAACTTTAAAATCCAAGCTGACTCTCTTTGTTTGGGACTAACGCAGTTGCTGACTTTAAGCTGAAGCCAAAGCTCATGGACCATTCCAAAAATCCCACAGCCCTTCAGAATTAGGCTACATCTACTCTGCTTGGGCTCTATAAATGAAAATGACAAAGCCTGGATGACAGCATATCTGTTTACGACAGGATTTACTAAATATTGTAAGCCCACTGTTGAAACTACTGCTCAGGAAAAAAATGAACCCTTTTAAAATATTACTGCTCAGGGCACCTGGGAGGCTTGGTTGGTTAACTGTCTGCCTTCAGCTCAGTTCATGAACTCGGGGTCCTGGGATTGAGCCCCACACCGGGCTCCTTACTCAGTGGGGAGTCTGCTTCCCCCTCTTCCTCTGCCTGTCCCCTCACTTCATGCTCCGTGCTCTCTCTCTCTAATATATAAATAAAATCTTTTAAAAATAAAATAAAGGGGCACCTGGGTGGCTCAGTGGTTGAGTATCTGCCTTCAGTTCAGGTCGTGATTCCAGGGTTCTGGGATCGAGTCCTGCATCGGGCTCCCTGCAGGGAGCCTGCTTCTCCCTCTGCCTATGTCTCTGCCTCTCTCTGTGCCTCTCATGAATAAATAAATAAAATCTTTAAATAAACAAACAAATAAAAAAATATTACTGCTCATTGATAGTGTATCTGGTCACCCAAGGCCTCTGACCGAGATACACAAAGAGATTTTGTTGCTTTCAGGGCAGCTAACATGACATCCATTCTGCAGCCCGTGGGTCAAGGAGTAATTTTGAATTTTAAGTCATATTATTCAAGCTATATTTCATAAGGCTCTAGCTACCATAGACAGAGATTCCTCTAACAGACCTGGGCAAAGTTAATTGAAAACCTTCTGGAGGGCAGCCCAGGTGGGTCAGTGGTTTAGCACTGCCTTCAGTCCAGGGTGTGATCCTGGAGACCCGGGATTGAGTCCCACATCAGGCTCTCTGCATGGAGCCTGCTTCTCCCTCTGCCTGTGTCTGTGCCTCTCTCTGTGTGTCTCATCAATAAATAAATAAATCTTTAAAAAGAAAAGAAAAGAAAAGAAAACCTTCTAGAAAGGATTCACCATTCTACATGCCATTAAGAACATTCATGATTCATGGGAAGAGGTCAAAATACCAACATTAGTTAACAAGAGTCTGGAAAAAGGTGATTCCACCCTCATGGATGACTTTGAGGGGTTTGAGACTTCAGTGGAGGATGTAACTGCAGATGTGGTGGAAACGGCAAAAGAACTGGAATTAGAAGTGGAGCATGAAAATGGGACTGAGTTACTGCAATTGTCTGATCTCATGATAAAACTTAGAAGGATGAGGAGTTGCTTCTTGTGAATGAGCAAAGAGGTTTCTTGAGATGGGATCTACTCCTGGGTGAGGATGCTGGGAAGATTGCTGAAATGACAACAAAGGATTTAAAATATTACATAAAAAACTTAGTTGACAAGGCAGTGGTAAAATCTGAGAGGACTAATTCCATTTTGGAAGAATTTCTGCTGTGGGTAAAATGCTATCAATCAGCATCATGTGCTATAGAGAAATTCTTCATGAAGGAAGAGTTAATTGATGCAGCAAACTTCGTTGTTTGTTCTATTTTAAGAAACTGCCACAGCCACCACCCTGATCAGTCAGCAGCCATCAACATCATGGAAATACCCTCCCCAGCAAAAGATTATGACTCACTGAAAGCTCGGATGATGGTTAGTATTTTTTAGCAATAGAGTATTTTTATTTATTTATTCATTTATTTTTAAAGTAATCTCTACACCCAGCATGGAGCTCGAACTCAGGATCCCAAGATCAAGAGTCACATGTTCTGGGATCCCTGGGTGGTGCAGCGGTTTGGCACCTGCCTTTGGCCCGGGGTGCGATCCTGGAGACCCGGGATCGAGTCCCACATTGGGCTCCCAGTACATGGAGCCTGCTTCTCCCTCTGCCTGTGTCTCTGCCTCTCTCTCTCTCTCTGTGTGACTATCATAAAAAAAAAAGAGTCACATGTTCTACTGACTGAGCCAGCCAAGTGCCTTAGCAATAAAGGTTTGTTTTTGTTTTTGCTTTTTGTTTTTAAGAGAGGGGGCAGAGGGAGAGGGAGAGAGAGAAGCTCAAGCTGGATCTCACAACCCTGAGATCATGACCTGAACCAAAATCAAGAGTCAGTCACTTAACTGAGCCACCCAGGTACCCCAGTAATATTTTTAAATTAAAGTATATACATTGTTTTTTAGACATAACATTATAGCACAACAGTGTACAGTATAGCATAAGCATTATTATATTCACTGGGAAACACAAATAATTCATTTGAATCACCTTTTTAAAAAGATTTTATGTATTTATGTATTTATTTATTTACAAAGAAAGAGATAGAGCGTGTGTGGGGGTGGGTAGAGGGAGAAGGAAAAAGAGAATCTTAAAAAGGCTCCATGCTAAAAAAAAAAAAAAAAAAAAAAAAAAAGGCTCCATGCCTAGCATGAAGCCCAATCCAGCTTAATCTCACAATGCCTAGATCATGTCCTGAGCTGAAATCAAGAGTCGGCCATTGAACAAACTGAGCCACCCAGGCATCCCTAAAGATTTTATACTTAAGCAATCTCTACATCTAACAAGGGTTTCGAGCTTACAACTCCAAGATCAAGAGTCCCATGCTCCACCAAGTCAGCCAGGTGCCCCGACACACTCACTTTATTGCGGTATTTGCTTTATTATGGTAGTCTGGAATCAGACCTGCAGTCTCTTTGAGGTATGCCTAGGTATGCATGTACTCCACGAACAGTATCAAGGCTCAGAAAGCTGTGAGCCACTCCGGGGAGGATTATAAGGATGTACAGAGAAAGGCAGCTTCTGAAGGGAATAGGTCACCAGTCATTCATGAGCAAAGGGGAACCACTCTCCTTATAGCAAACTGTTACTGAGAAGGGTGTTGCCTTCTTGAAACCAAGAATGGGGCTCAGGATAGGTGGGGGACACTATAGCAGGACCACACAGAGGGCAGAAGTTCTCAGGAAAACTGGGATGACCCGTGGGGACAAGTCTCTCAGCCAAAGTGGGCAAATTCAACCAAGGCCCCTGAGGGCTCCACATGTGGCTACTAAGGCAGTTTCCATCAGAGGCAGGGAATCTGTGTGGCCCAACCCCACACTCACCGAATGTATGAGTCCTTTTTGCCACAGACTACACACAGGTTCTCCTTAACCATCAAGTAATAGTCTCCTGGAGATTCGGGTCTTCCTGCAGGTTCAAACTGTAGCTTGACCACAAAAGGCTCCTCACTCACCAGCTCTTAGAGAAAAGATTAAAGATCAGTGTTTACCCACCGCTCCCTCAGGAAAGAAGCCCCACCTGAAATGTTCCCTGGGCAGAGATCCAGATTTCTGGGTTTTGAATAGCCATGTCCCACTAGTCTCAGGGTCTATCTGCCTTCTTCTATCCCTCTCTACCCCTTGGCTCTCTCCCCTGCCTGTGCCCACATGCAGCTAAATGTAGATGGAACAGGACAGGGGAGTCTCACACCTCCAATGCCTTTGTCCAGGTACCACTGAGCTTTCCTTCGGTCACAAGTGCAGAGGGGCTGTCCATCAGGAGCATGGAGGAAGCAGTTGTCATAGAGGGGTGATTTTCTGCAGGGAAAGGAGAGATTAATCTAAAACTAGAAGCTAACTATGGGTCAAGGTATCAGTTGCTTTCCCACGTTGTCTGAGTGACTCCAGCTATTCCCAACCCTCGGCTCAAACATTACATTGATGGAAAAAGAAAAAGAAAAACAAATAAAGCAAAAAAAAAGATGTTTGTTCCTCCATCTGTATGAGGCTAGGAACTAAAAATGAATTCATTTGGGTAGTTTATATATATGTAACAAGGAGTGAGTTGGGTAGTATATACACAGCTCTGTTGTGAAAGTAAATAGAAGCACAGCACCAAGAAAACTGCTCTAGAGTAATCATCGGGTTAAACAAAGTAAATTAAAATTAAAGAACTTCAAGCTAAAGTAATGAGGGCCACATGGGTTTATTTCTGGCTCATACGCAATACTTGCTTCAATTTAATCATCTAATTCCTAAAGGCACCCTGCTACAGGGACCAAACTTCCACTCCAAACTACTTATTAGTCATCTTTCTGCAACAGAGGCATAAGTTGTGTGGAAAAACTCTCACTGGTTAGAGAATGATACTGGCTTAGAGCTGGATGCCTTTATAAATAATCAAATACCAAATGAACAGGAAATCAGATGATGCATTTCTCCTAAAATGTATGAGGCAATTCATGTTATTAATTTTCACAGCTATCCTGAGCAAACAAGGGGTAATAATTGTACCCTCATTTATAACTGGAGAAGTTACAGGGCCCGGGTCATATCAGGATCAGTGACAAAACTAGGTTAAGCTCTCCTTATTTCCACTCAATTCTAAAGATTAAAAAGTAAAAGAAGGAGGAAAGGAGGAAAATACACAAATAGATCAAAGGATAGCACTAAATGTTCTTGAAGGAAAGGAAAAATAAAATTAACCCCTGGAAAAAAATATTAACTCCTGGAGCACCTCTGCTACCCTATCACACAACTTTCTCCCCAGATTCAAGATGAGCACCCTTTTGCTGGAGGCTGGGCCCTGAGTCTCTCTCTGCCAGAGAACTCAGTTACCTGGCTGAATAGCCCACCCCCAGGGGCTTTCTTTTATGCCTTCTGGGGTCTCTCCCTTGGTGGTTGCCTAGCATCGTTCCATCCATCTTAGACTTCTTATTTCTTGGTTTCTGCTGAGCTTCTGCAGCTTCCCCATTAAACTCTTCCCCCAGTCGGCTGATTCCTTTGCTTCGGAATGGGATGTCTACCATATCTTGGCATTTCTCCAAGACTTTTCTCCAGCCAATATGGTCATCGTATCCATCTAGAGTTGAATTCCTAGAGAAAGGGTATCCAAGAAGATGGAGAAAGAGAGCCACTGAAATCTGGGCATCCCTGGCAGCATAAATCACCTGAAGAGAAAAGTCAGAGATCAGTGGAATCTGGAAGGCAAACCAGAGAGAGCAATTTCCAAGTCAATCACAAAGATGCAGACAACCATTAGGATTCTAATTCAAGATGTACAGTACCCTAAGCACCATGTACTTCTCAAAAAACCTTTTATGATGAGATAGTTCACATTATATGAAAGTAAACTGAATATTATAATGAATCTTCATGTTTCTTCTCTATTTTTTTTTAAATTTTATTTTTATTTATTTATTCATGAGAGACACAGAGAGAGAGAGAGAGAGAGAGAGAGGCAGAGACACAGGCAGAGGGAGAAGAAGTCTCCATGCAGGGAGCCTGGGTCTCCAGGATCACGCCCTGGGCTGAAAGTGGCGCTAAACCACTGAGCCACCCGGGCTGCCCCATTTCTTTTCTATTTTTAATGAAAGTAGCTAAAATAATGACTTATTCTGAATGCTAAAAAATCCTAAACTTTAGAAATAAGTGAATTTGGGACGCCTGGGTGGCTCAGCAGTTTAGTGCTGCCTTCAGCCCAGGGCCTGATCCTGGAGACCCGGGATCAAGTCCTACGTCAGACTCCCTGCATGGAGCCTGCTTCTCCCTCTGCCTGTGTCTCTGCCTCTCTCTCTCCATGTCTCTCATGAATAAATAAATAAGATCTTTAAAAAAAAAATCAGTATATTTTCTTCTATCTGTTACCAAACCTGACGGACAGATTTTTCTCAAATTTGGGTGAGTCACAAGTCTGACACCTAGTACATGAACTTCAACTAGGTCATCATTTAGAACACCTGAAAGCAAGATTTATTGAGAAGACTGCATGACAGTCAATCAGAAACAACCTGTCATACTTATTAATAAGATATGGAAAACAAATAGGTTTCAAAAAACAAAACAAAACAAATAGGTTTCAAGCATGGGCCTCAAATCAAAAGTCACAAGAGCTCATCTCTGGAATTTATTTATTTAATAATGATAAGTCATTCTCCCAAACAACTGGTGACAGGAAAGCTGGTCATAAATAAAAGTAGCCAAAACTATCATTAATAGCTTTTCCCAATAAAGTGAGTAAAGACTTTAAAATTCTCTTAATTCACGTTTAATAACCCAGCCTGGTAAATAAACTATTAGGAAGGATTTTTTATGCTTTTAGAATAAAACAGGTTTGGATAAAATTTTCCACCTAAACTCAACAATCTACACATCTATCAGCAGGTTGTCTCCCACAGGAAGAATGTGCTTGAATATGAAGAGTTTAAAGTATTTTTTAACAAACTATTTACAAATGATAAGGAAACCAAGGCACTTTCAACAAATGGTGTTGAGACAACTGGATGACCACATGTAAAGAATAAAGTTGGATCCCTACCTTGCATCATATACAAAAATTAACTCAGAATGGATCATAAACCTAAATTTAAGAGCTAAAACCTAAGACCTGTAGAAGAAAACAGGAGTAAATGTTCATTACCTTGGGGTAGGCAATGATTTCTTGAATACAACACCAAAATGATAAGTGACAAGACAAAAAAACAGATAATTGGATCTCTTCAATATAAAACCTTTTTTGTTTCAAATGATGGCCTCCTCAAGTAAGTGAAAAGACTACCCCAAGAATGGGAAGAACTATTTATACATACAGTATATATCTTTTTTTTTTACACATTATATATCTAATAAGAGACTAGTCTCCAAAATATATAAAGAACTCTTAAAATTGAATATAAAGACAAACAGTTTAAATATGAGCAAAGGATTTGTTTTTTTTTTAATTTTAATTTTATTTTTTTTATTTATGATAATCACACAGAGAGAGGCAGAGACACAGGAGGAGGGAGAAGCAGGCTCCATGCACCAGGAGCCTGACGTGGGAGTCGATCCTGGGTCTCCAGGATTGCGCCCTGGGCCAAAGGCAGGTGCTAAACCGCTGCGCCACCCAGGGATCCCGAGCAAAGGATCTGAATAGATATTTCTCCAAAAAAAAAAAAATATACAAGTAGGAAACAAGCACTTGACAAGATGTTCAGCATCATAATGAAATACAACTTCATACCTACTAGGATGGCTCTAATCAAGAAGACAGACAATAAACAAGCACTGGTGAGGATGTAGAAAATTGGAACCTTCATACATTGTTGGTGAGCATATAAAATGGTGCAGCTACTTAGCAAAAAACAATCTGGCAGTTCTTCAAATAGTTAAACATAAAGTTTATGACCCAGTCCTAGGTATATATCCAAGCTAAATAAAAACATATGACATATGTCCACACAATATTTTATAAACAAATATTCACAGTGGCATTTTTCATAACAATGAAAAAATGAAGACCATCCAAATCACCACCAATTGATAAAGGCAGTATATCCATACAATGGAGTATTGCATTGCAATACGAAGAAATGAAGTACCAATAAATGTTGCCACATGAATGAACCATAAAAATATGTGAAGCAACCAATCACAAAAGATCATATATTGTATGATTCCATTTATATGAAATGTCCAAAATAGACAAGTCTATAAAGACAAAAGGTAGATTAGTGGTTGCCTACTGTTAGGGTGCTGTGGGCAGGAGCTGGATGGGCAGTGACTGCTAATCAGTATGGAGTTTCTTTTTGGGGTGATAAAAATGTTCTAATATTAGTTGTGGTTATGGTTGCACAACTCTATAAAAATACTAAACTCCATGGATTTGTACATTTTTTAATTTTATTTTTTAAAGATTTTATTTATTTATTTATTCATGAGAGACAAAGAGAGGCAGAGAGGTAGACAGAGGGAGAAGCAGACTCCTCGTAGGGAGCCTGATGCAGGACTCAATCCCTGGACCAGGATCATGCCCTGAATTGAAGGCAGACACTCACCTGCTGAGCCACCCAGGTGTCCCTATTTATTATTTTTTAAGTAGGCTCCATGCCCAACATGGGGCTTGAACTCATGACCCTGAGATCAAGAGTCTTATGCTCTACCTACTAGACCACTGAGGTACCCCAATTTGTATACTTCAAATATCTGAAATTTATTGTATGTGAGTAATATTTCAATAAAACTGTTTTTAAAAAGAAAAAGAAAAAAGAAAGGAACCAAGGCACAAAGAAGTGACTTACTCAGAGTCACAGAAAGTCAGAAATAGCTGCAGAAAACAAATTCAGATAATCTGACTCCCAAAACTCTCTCATAGGATAATGTTAACCTGAAGATAGCAGCTAAATCTTTCCGATAACACCATTTTGGAAGGATGAACAAGTGGTAGCCAACTCAGCAAACAAGAGAAGGCTAAAATCTAGGCCTATGGGGGTGGTAAATCAAAAATCCAAGAACCAAGTTACTTTGAGCCACAGAGAATAGCAAAGCATAAGGAAAGTTAGAGTACAAGTAGGCGTGAAAACAAGAAAATAAGGTGAAAGCCTCCCTAAGGAATACTTAGAGCTCTAGATCTCCTCCTTTATACCACAGGGCGGGCAATAACTCCTCCAACCCCCCAAAGAGTAAAGTTTAAGTGATATAATGGATAACCGAGGATATGGGTCTAGTAATACCAGGCCTGGTGGAGGGTGGGGGCAAAGTGTCATCTGAGAAAGGGATTATGGGAAAGTCTACATAATGGATTGGTGAAACTACCAATACCTTTCCCTACTCAACAACTGGAATATAAGCAGAGGGACTTATACCTCTTGGGCAGAAGACCAGATGATTCATCTCTGAGAAACTGAGTAGCCTGAGAAAAAAGAGTTTCAGTTACTGACATGTGACTATAATCTATAGGAACTGATAATAAAGCTCACTGGTCCAAAAGCCCTGGCTATTTCACCTAAGATCAGGAACACGACAAGGATGTCCACTCTCACCACTGTTATTCAACATAATACTAGAAGTCCTATCCTCAGCAATCAGGCAACAAAAAGAAATAAAAGGCATTCTAATTGGCAAAGAAGAAGTCAAACTCTCCCCCTTTGCAGATGACATGACACTGTACATAGAAAACCCAAAAGACTCCACCCCAAGATTGCCAGAACTCATACAGCAATTCGGCAGGGTGGCAGGATACAAAATCAATGCCCAGAAATCAGTGGCATTTCTATACACTAACAATGAAACTGAAGAAAGAGAAATTAAGGAGTCAATCCCATTTACAATTGCGCCCAAAAGCATAAGATACCTAGGAATAAACCTAACCAAAGAGGTAAAGGATCTATACCCTAAAAACTACAGAGCACTTCTGAAAGAAATTGAGGAAGACACAAAGAGATGGAAAAATATTCCATGCTCATGGATTGGAAGAATTAATATTGTGAAGATGTCAATGTTACCCAGGGCAATTTACACATTTAATGCAATCCCTATCAAAATGCCATGGACTTTCTTCAGAGAGTTGGAACAAATCATCTTAAGATTTGTGTGGAATCAGAAAAGACCCTGAATAGCCAGGGGAATATTGAAAAAGAAAACCAGAGCCGGGGGCATCACAATGCCGGATTTCAAGTTGTACTACAAAGCTGTGGTCATCAAGACAGTATGGTACTGGCACAAAAACAGACACATAGATCAATGGAACAGAATAGAGAACCCAGAAATGGGCCCTCAACTCTATGGTCAACTAATATTTGACAAAGCAGGAAAGACTATCCACTGGAAAAAGGACAGTCTCTTCAATAAGTGGTATGGGGAAAATTGGACAGCCACGTGCAGAAGAATGAAACTAGACCATTCTCTTACACCATACACAAAGATAAATGGATGGAAGATCTAAATGTAAGACAAGAATCCATCAAAATCCTAGAGGAGAACACAGGCCTTTTTGAACTTGGCCACAGCAACTTCTTGCAAGATACATTCATGAAGGCAAGGGAAACAAAAGCAAAAATGAATTGTTGGGACTTGATTAGATGTTTATCTTGATTAGATAAAAAGCTTCTGCACAGCAAAAGAAACAGTCAACAAAACTAAAAGACAACCTACAGAATGGGAGAAGATATTTGCAAATGATGTATCAGATAAAGGGCTAGTAACCAAGATCTATAAAGAACTTCATAAACTCAACAGCAAAGAAACAAACAATCCAATCCTGAAATGGGCAAAAGACACAAACAGAAATTTCACAGGGGAAGACATAGACATGGCCAATAAGCATACAACCCTTGATCTAGGGGTCATGAGTTTGACCCCCATGTTGGCTATAAAAGTTATGAAAGAAAATAAATAATCTCTTAAAACAATTTTTAGGGCAGCCCTGGTGGCAGAGCGGTTTAGCACCGCCTGCAGCTCAGGGCATGATCCTGGAGACCCTGGATCAAGTCCCACGTCAGACTCTCTGCATGGAGCCTGCTCCTCCCTCTGCCTGTGTCTCTGCCTCTCATTCTCTCTCTGTGTCTCTATGAATAAATAAATTAAAAATCTTTAAAAAAAATTTTTTTAAAAAAGAATGAACAAAATGATTACAAGTTTCGTTTCAAATTTGGTAGCAATTAATTTCTCCTCCCCAACTTTTTATTTTAAAAGTTTTCAAACCCACAGAAAAGTTAAAAGAATAATAATGCCAACTCACATCCATAATTGTTAATATTTGCTTTATCTCTTTATAATATGGATACCACATACTTTTTCTTTTTGCCTGAACATATTTCAAAATTAAGTTCTAGCTATTATGATACTTCATCTCTAAATGCGTCAGCATGTGCTTCTAAAGAACAAGGACATTCTTCTACATGACCTCACCATTACCACAGCGAAGAACTTTAATGGTGACAAAATACAGTAATATACGGTTCTATTTTTAAGGCTCCAATCATTCCAAACATGTCTTTTACAGATAGTGCAAGATTCAGGATTTTTAGTAAACTTATAGAATTATGCAATCCATCAGCACAATGTTAAAACACTTCTATCACCTCAAAAAGAAACCTTATAGCTTTAACAGTCATCTTCCACTTCTCCTGCCCCTAAGAAACCATTAATTTATGTTGTCTCTATATATTGGTATATTCTGAACATTTCACAAAAATAGAATCTGATGTGTTCTTTTGCAACTGGCTTCTTTCACTAAGCATAATGTTTTCCAGACTCATCCATGTTGTATCATGTGTCCTTTTTTATTGCTGAATAATATTCCATTGTAAGGCTACGCCATATTTTTTCATTCATCAGTTGATAGACCTAATCAACTTTTTTTTTTCCTAATCAACTTTTTAATGTGTCTTTAAATATGAACGGACAGCCAAGGATCTAAACCTTGAAGAAAAATCTTTAATGTGAAAGACAAAGACCAAATCAAACATTTCAAATAAGGAACTCAGAAAAATGAGACAATATAGGGAGAAGAAAACCTCAGAAATCTTTAATACACTAAGACAACAGAAGATATTGTATCTGTTACACAAGAACAAAGTTATTTTAAAAGTGAATAGTCAGTGAAGACAAAGAATCTCTTGTCACTTAAAATTATGATAGGAATAATTAGGAATTCAATAGCAATGTTAGAAGATAAACTTGAGGAAATTTCCCAGAAGATAAAACAAAAAATACAGAAGGATGCCTGGGTTGCTCAGTGGTGGCTCCCTGCAATAAGCCTTCTTCTCTCCCTCTGCCTATGTCTCTGCCCCTCTCTGTCTCTCATGAATAAATAAAACCTTTAAAAAACAAAAACAAAAAATACAGAGACAGAGAAATCAGAAATAAAACATTTTTCCTAGGAAATCAGAGGATCAATCCAAGGGGGTCCAATATCCAAATAACATGAGTTCTAAAAACGAAAGGGAAATTTTCAAGTAAATATTATGAGAAGTTTCTAAACTGAAAGGCATGAGCTTCTAGATTGAAAGAGTACACTGGCTTCTAATACTACAATGAAAAATAGCCCACACTAATGTATATCATCATGAATTTTTTTAAAGATTTTATTTATTTATTCATGAGAGACAAAGAGAGAGAGAGAGCATGAGAGGTAGAGACACAGGCAGAGGGAGAAGCAGGTTCCATGCAGGGAGCCCGACATGGGACTCGATCCGGGGTCTCCAGGATCACACCCCGTGCTAAAGGCGGCACTAAACCACTGAGCCACCTGGGCTGCCCTATCATCATGAATTTTAAGAACTAAGAATAAAGTGAAGATTCTTCAGAAAGAAAAACAAGTGACATGCTCAGTATCAATACTGGAAGCTCTAAGATAGGGAAAATTACCACCTTCAAAGTTCTGAAGGAAAATGATCTTCACCCTAAAATGCTATACTCAGCCAAAATATCAGTTCATAGAAAGGGAAGCCAGTATCTTTTCAGACATGCAGGGTATCATAAATTAACTTCCTATGCTCCCTTTCTTAATGTACTCTAAGACAAGAAAGGGAAAAGACATGGAATTTGAAAGACAGAGGATCTACTCCAGAAGAAAGGTGAAGGGACTCGCTAGGCTTATGATAAATCCAAATTCCAGGGTCAGAGCTGAGCAGCAGGGCTCCTGAAAGGAACAAGATGACAAAGGGCTCTGTCTAGAAGGGACAGCTCCAAGGGAAAACAAAAGGAATATGTCACCTCATGTGACATGAACCAGCATGAAAAGATATAGGGTTCCATTAAAGAGTCTAGGGTTGAAACAGTTAATAGGTAGACAGAAAACAAAGCAACAAAAGTACAAATTATTACTCCTAGGAAAACAAAAAGTTATATAAGAAAAAAACCTAATTGCAGCTTACTATGTGGCTCAGCTATAAATAATATCAATATAAGTAGATATTAATCTGATAAAAATGAGGATTTACCTATATTGAGGAGATAGGGAAGGGAATAAGTATTTGGGGACAGAGGAACTGCAAAAGTACTAAATCATGTCTTCCACTGTAAGAAGTCAAAAGATAATATGAAAAATAACAAAGAGTAATATATGCATGTAATTTAAAAATATAATGGTAATTACCAGGAAGAAATGAAATTGGTTGCCACTGAGTGGGAGCAAGACAGGGAACTATTAACTGTTTCTTATTTTTTTTTAAGATTTTATTTATTTATTCATGATAGTCACAGAGAGAGAAACAGAGAGGCAGAGACACAGACAGAGGGAGAAGCAGGCTCCATGCAGAGAGCCCGACGTGGGATTCGATCCCAGGTCTCCAGGATCGCGCCCCGGGCCAAAGGCAGACGCCAAACCACTGCGCCACCCAGGGATCCCTTAACTGTTTCTTATAATAAGTTTTATAACACTTTGGTTTTCCAATTATCCATTTATATTTGTAATAAGAAAATTCTGTTTTCTGAAAAGTCTCGCATATAGTAAATGCTCAAAAAAATAAAACACAATAGGAACTCTTACTCTGTTATTTAAATACTATTTACAGGGGCACCCGGGTGGCTCAGTGGTTGAGTGTCTGCCTTTGCCTTAGGTTGTGATCCTAGGGTCCTGGGACTGAATCCTCCTGCGTCAGGCTCCCTGCAGGGAGCCTGCTTCTTCCTCTGCCTCTGTCTCTGCCTCTTTGTGTCTCTCATGAATAAATAAATAAAATTTAAAAAAAAATACTATTTACAAAATATAGACCAGTTATCTTCAGTGAGTCTATTTTAAGGTATTTCCACCCAGTAATTTTATTTGAAGATTACAATTACAACTATATTTCATGAGCAATGCCTCTTCCATTCTTCAGCTACACTGGTAAGAAGTACCTGGTCCTCAGTAAGATTCTCAGCATCCCAGTTGCTGCAGCGAAGCAGAAGGGACTTGTCAAGTGGAAAGTTCAAAACTGTCTCGGCAAGGGATTTCAGGCTGAGCCCATTACAGAGCAAATTGTTTCTGTAAGAAATAAGTAAGCCATGTATCAAAAATGGGCAAAAAAAGAACAGGCAAATCAAAAAAGACATAAATGGCCAATACACAGATGGCAGACACTCAAACCCACTAGACATTAAACAAAATAAAAAATGATAGGGATCCCTGAGTGGCGCAGCGGTTTGGCACCTGCCTTTGGCCCAGGGCGCAATCCTGGAGACCCGGGATCGAAACCCACATCGGGCTCCCAGTGCATGGAGCCTGCTTCTCCCTCTGCCTATGTCTCTGCCTCTCTCTCTCTCTGTGTGACTATCATAAATAAATAAAAAAAATTTAAAAAAATAAAAATAAAAATAAAAATTATAAATAATTTATCAGATTGCAAAGATTAAAAAAATATCTATATCTACTACTGGTGGAGCATACAGAATCAGACCTCTAACCTAAAATTTGTGAACTGTTGGGCACCTGGGTAGCTCTCTGGCTGAGTGTCTGCCTTTGGCTCAGGTCATGACCTCAGGATCCTGGGACTGAGTCCTATATCAGGCTCCTCATAGGGAGCCTGCCTCTCTCTGTGTGTCTCTCATGAATAAATAAATAAAATCTTTAAAAAAAAATAAAATAAAATTTATGACCTGTCTATTTTTACAAGCTTTACAGAAACTAGTTTTAACAATAAAGAGCTATCAAAACTTTGAATATGAAAATTCTCTGACTCAAGAATTCCACTTCTAGGAATTTATCCTAAGGACAAATGTACATAAAATGGTCTTCACTGCAGCACCATTTACAGTAGTAAAGAATTGGAAACAACCTAAATGCCCATCAACAAAAGGCTGGTTAAGCATCTATGCAATTAAATTCCACACAGCTATTCAAAATGAGGATATGGATGGGGAGCCTGTGTGGCTCAGCTGGTTAAGCATCTGACTCTTGGTTTTGGCTCAGATCATGATCTCAGGGTCCTGGGATTGAGCCTCACATCATTGCCCTGCTGGGCTCCATTTTCAGTGAGGAGTCCACTTGACAATTCTCTCCCTTTGCCCCCCACTTGCATGGGTGCTCTTTCTCTTTCTAAAATATATAAATATTTAAAGAAAACAAGGATGTGGATCTATATTGATATGAAAAGATGTCCATGACATATTAGTTATGTAAAAAGAGATTGTGAGAGAAAACATTTATGTTAATATATATACCACATTCCAGAGGTATGTGTGTGATTCTAGGTATGAGAGAGACAAAACACAGAGATAACTAGAAAGATATCAAACATATGTTAATGATACTATTTCTGGATATGGGGTTTGTGGTGATTATCTATCTTTATATATTTCTATATTTGCATTGGCCAGTATTCATGTAATTACTTTTCAAATTTGTAAAAATGATAATGGTATTTTCATTGAGCAAGTGAAGGTACAAAAAAACCCCAAACAACCTTTTTGTCCTTTAAACGCTTTCTGATGAAAAGAGCTGCAGAGTGGTGGAAAAAATTAATTTTGTCCAAGGTTTGGAGATTCCAAACAAGAAATAAATGTGAAAATTAAAAACACATTGGTGTACACAATTCTCTTGGAGCTAACTTCCTGGCTACCAAGTGAGAGACTGGAAGTTTTAAAGCAGGAAGCTGGAAGGTGAGGGTTCACATCAGGGTTACTGCAAGCAGGACTCCCTCAGGTACTGTAGGAAATGAAATCACTATAATGATGAAGAAAAGGAAGTCTTTCCCTACAAAACCCAGCAATAATTGATGGATTTCATTACCCCCAAAAGGTAGCACTGACTAAAAAGTAAAAACAGGTCCAGACATACTTAGGGAAAAATGCATAATGTCTTGGTTCAATTAGTGAAAGTTAAAGCTTTGGGAGACATGAAACTCTCTTTTGTTTTGTTGGAAATTATAAAAGTAATGAATGATTATTAAAAATTTAGACAACAGGAAAGTATCACAGGTGAAAAGTAACAGCCTATCGCCCTGTACTTCCACTCCTCAGGAATGACTCCTAACAATACGCTGTGATCCCTCCAGACCTTTTCTATGCACTAACAGATAAAGAGATGGCTAAGTGGAGAAGGAGATATCAATTTTGGGTACTTGTTTTGTATCTTGCTCTGCAACTTGCTTTATTATTTAATATAGCAGAGACTTCCATCCATGATAATAAGTATAAATGTACTTCTTTCATTCTTTTTAATAGCTGTGTAATTTTTCAAGCATGGATAGTCCATAATTCTTGAAATCATTACCCTTGTTGAAGGACAGTACTTAATTTTTAAGCTATTTAATTCCATTTAGGTCGTTAGTCTTTTCTTAAATGTCATATTTGGAAAGGTTGCACATTTCTTGAGGATTAATTAAAAATAAGATGCCATCTTTGCCATTTCAAAATTTCACTAGGAAAGATTCCAAAGTCATGTACAACAATCTCTATAATAAATCATCTTTGGTTAACATATAACACAAAATATAAAGAGTAAGAAGAAAAGAAGAGAGCATTACCCCCAAAAATGTGCTCTTCCCAACGTCAATTGAAAGTAACTTACGGCAAACGTCAGGAGCAACCTATAGCTAATAGTACAAAGTATAATCCTTGTACTCTAATGTCAAATTTCTTAAACTATGTCAAAAATGTTAAACTTTACTACTTAAGTGTTCAACAATAAAATAATTAAAGAAAAAATTTAAATCTCGTTAAAAGCTGAAAGGCCTGATAAATACTTCTTATTTCTAAAGAAGTTCATGGTAATATTCAGCTTTGGCCAAATCCTTATTTTGATGCATGGCCATTCTGCACTTAGTGAAACAGAATCTGCGCACCTCTAATTTCCATCTATTAATGGAGAGGACTGTAATTGCACAAAGAGATCTGGAAGGACACACTGATCAGATGATGGCTCTGAAGGAGGCAGTGACAATGAGGACAATGATGATGACAGTATTAGCTGAACACAGCAGTAACCACAATGTCTCTGTGTGAAATACTATTTCTAACTTTTTCACACAGTTTAACTCTTGGAATTCTCACTAATTCTGGGAGGCAGGAACCTAATTATTGCTGCAGATGAAGAAAGTAAGGAATAGGGAGGTTCAGTAACCTGACAGAGGTCACACAGCTGGTAAGTGGCAGCACTGAGCCACCACACAGCCCACTCCAGGGTCAACTCTTACCAGCAGAGAGTAATAGCAGACACCTCTGGGGAGATAGTGCCCAGGGAGGGAAGCCTGGTGAAAGGTGGCTGTTGCTGTGACACTCCAAATACTTTAACAGATTTAAAGTTTTTACAGTAAATATGCCAATGTATTTCTTGATAACACTGGATACAAGGGTTTTATTTACATAAGCCAAACTACTAAGCTAAAATAAAATTTCATTTCATACTGAGAAATGAGGGTGCTGGGTGGCTCAGTTGGTTGAGTGTCTATCTTTGGCTCAGGTCATGATCCCAGGGTCCTGGGACTGAGTACCACACTTGGCTCCCTGCTCAGCAATGAGCCTGTTTTTCCCTTTCCCTCTGCCTTTCCCCCTGCTTGTGCTCTGTCTCTCCGTCAAATAAATACATAAAATCTTTTTTTTAATGATAATAAATTTTAATCAGGCTTTCTCTTATTAGTTTATCAAATCCTCTGAACTTTCAATGTCACTGTCATTTGAGGCAGGGGAGAGGTTACTTCACTCCATATTATTAAAAGGAGTGTGTGTACACACACACACACACAAACACACACAAAGGTCATTGCCATTCCCTGAAAAACAAGTTAGAATAGAATTTCCATAAGAATAGAATTCTGAGGAAAAGGGAAATCTCTCTTTCTTCTAGTAACACATTAGTCTACCACTATTTTTGGCCTAAAGCAGGATTTGTAAACTCAAATGTTTATAAGGATGAGTTGGGGTTACAATGGGAGAGGCAGGGATTCTGGCAAATTGAACACAGCATATGCATCTAAGGAGGCCAACCTCTCTCCAGCAATTGTTACCATCTGCATACCACTGACCTTGCTTAGTCAAATCGTCTGATTTTTCAAAAGCCCCAAATACAGATTTTTACATTAAATCTTCTGGATTTAAACTAAAAATTCCCCAAAATATTATACAGGAGAAAAAAAATGAAAGCAAGACCAAAACGTAAAGCCCTAATTTAGCCAATGGTGCCATCAGTTTGCAACCTGTAGCTTATGGAGACACCTTAGCAATGTTTCATCTTAAGAGACCAATCCTAGGTAACTAAGGTTTTCTCAGAAGTTGAAATATTTTCTCACATATTCATATGCATCTCAGAACCTCTAGGCTTCTAAAAAATTTTAGATGCTTTATCACTGTCCTTGGTAATCGACAAATCTTGCTAAAATGTTTGGCCTGCAGCTACAGGAATCCCAGCATTCAGGCAAATCATACCTCTGCCTCACAGCTAGGTACCGGAGGTCCAGGCAGCCCTTAACCACAAGACCATAGTCCTGCAGAAGCTTGCTGGCATCTTCTGAACATCCTACTCCAACTTTCAAAATAGTGCCATCTGCCAAAATGTCCAATAATGTTTTTGGTAGTGTTTTTCCTCCACAGATCAGCTTTGGCAAGCGAACCAAGACACAGAAGCCACTTGGGGAGGCCATTTGAAGGAGTGACAGAGGACTGGCTCTGCCTTCGGAATTCACCTGCAACAGAGGAAAACAGGGTCACGGTTCAGGCACCAACTACAACATGAAACTGGCAAAAAAAAAAAAAAAAAGTCTAAGAGCTACATCTTTAATTTCCCAAAGGAAGCATCTGACCAAATTTTGGTTCAAATTGAAGGATGAGCCTATGGCAAACAAATGCAATGGGGCCTAAACAAAGGGCCCAAATATGGGCCTGAAATGTGAATAGCCGTAAATAGTGACACAGAGGAGAGCTAGCTGAGTCACATGAGACGTGTTGGTTTTAAAAGCCTAAGTGAAAAAAGGCTATGGAACAGAGTGCCAAATGATAAACACATACTTTTCATTATCCAGACTCTCCAACACACACACACACTAGGAATGTGACTCATTTACCTTATCATTACTGTCTCAAGATCCAATTTTTGAAAAAAGGTAGAAAATACAGTACTATAAGTAAGTGGTATCTGCCAATATAATATACTCTGGTAGCACAAAGTGCTTTCTCAGCATTTTATGATCACAAATGGTGTTCACTGAAGAAAAAAAACGTATATTGAACATAAGCTAAGATCCTTGTATCTTAAGAGATGAAATTAACCTTATATATTAATTGACCTGGTTTTAATCTTTTTAAGGTAACATATACATTGGAGAAAAAATGCTGAAAGCTAAAAAATTATTCTCAGAAAAATTTACATGTAAAATTCACATTAATGAAAGGTCCCCTAAAGCTATCCACAGAACCCAGGTTAAACATCCAATAAATCCCAATCTACTCATTTTTTGGGAGAAGAAATTTAGGACCTACAGGTGAAGCTGTTTGCCTACACATGGAGGGATAATGACAAAGTTAGGACTAGAACCCAAATACCCTGATCTAGAACGGCAGTTCTCAACCAAGATTCATTTGCACTCCTTCCTCCACCCCAGGGGCATCTGGCAATGTCTGGAGAAATTTTTGGTTGTCACAAGTTGGGGGATGGGGTGCTCAAGTATCTAACAGGCAGAGGCCAGACTGCTGCTAAACATTCTACAATGTACAGGAGAGCTGCTCACAACAACGAATCATCTGCCTGAAATATTCACAGTGGGGAACCCTGCTCTGGGCAATGCGGTTCTCTCACTACCATTCTATCATTGTTCCAGCCATTGCACCATGTGCCACTGTGGATATAAAGTTATGCAAGAGATGGAACGTGGTTTAGGGATTATAGCCTTATTGGTAGAGTACAATACACACAAGCTCACATCCTCAGAAATGACATGGTAAATACCAAAGGATTGGCTGAAACAAAGAGTTACAAGTAATCAGAGGTAGGCTATTTCATCGTTGAGGTGACCAAAACCACAGAGGAAATAGTCAAGATCACAGAGCTGCTGTTAGAAACAAAACTGATAAAAAAAAAAAAAATTAAAAAAAAGAGAAAGAAACAAAACTGAGAGGGCTCTCATCTTTGACTTCTATTTCACTAAGTAAAACCACAGTTTGACTCATGAGAGGCTTAGGATTTCCCTTCTCAGGTAATGTTTTATCAATGAGGGCTATTTCCAGATTCTCAAATAAAAGCATGCCAGTTTCATTTCTAATATGTCTTGTTTCTTAGCACTTAACCAAGGTCAAAAAAGACCTACAAGAGGGGCAGCCCTGGTGGTGCAGCGGTTTGGTGCCGCCTGCAGCTGGGGGTGTGATCCTGGAGACATGGAATTGAGTCCCACGTCGGGCTCCCTGCATGGAGCCTGCTTCTCCCTCTGCCTGTATTTCTGCCTCTCTCTCTCTGTCTATGAATAAATAAATAAAATCTTAAAAAAAAAAAAAAAGAGAGATTCTCAGTTTGAAAAAAAAAAAGACCTACAAGAAACTTGACTTACTGGTTCCTGTTCTTTTTTTTTTTTTTAAGATGTATTTAAAAAAATAAATAAAGATGTACTTATTTATTTGAGGGAGGGGCAGGAGACAAGGGGCAGAGGGAAAGGGAGAAAGAGAAGCAGATTCCTTCCCTGCATGGAGCCCAACAGGGGGCTGGATTTTACCACCCTGAGATCATGACCTGAGTCACAATCAAGAGTTGAACACTTAATCAACTGAGCTACCCAGGTGCCCCATGATTTTATTTTTAAAAAAATCAAATTATTTTAAAAAAATAATTAGTCAACTCATAAAAATGTTTGGAAAACACATGACATATATAAATATGTATCCATACATTATAAACATGTGGTATTATACTAACATGTTAGAGACATTATTTTTTTTTAAGATTTTATTTATTTAACCATGAAAGACAGAGAGAGAGAGAGAGAGAGAGAGAGAGAGAGAGAGGCAGAGGCACAGGCAGAGGGAGAAGCACGCTCTATGCAGGGAGCCCGACGTGGGACTCGATCCTGGGTCTCCAGGATCATGCCCTGGGCCGAAGGCGGCGCTAAACCACTGAGCCACCGGGGCTGCCCTGCTAGAGACATTATTAAATATACACAAAACTAAAAACTTTTAATGAATGTGCCAGCAAGAATTATAGACAAAGCCCTGCATCAGGCTCCCTCTTCCCTCCTCTCCCTCTGCCTGCTGCTCCCCTTGCTTGTACTCTCTCTCTGGGTCAAGTAAATAAATAAAAATATTTTTTAAAAAAAGAATTATACACAAAATTTCCAAAACTTTTTCTATATTCAGTAATTCACTTAGAGAGCAGTGGTTTAGGGAGTCTCCTTTCTGAGGGCCACTGGATAATCCATTTTGGCTTCATGGTTTTTAGAAGTCTAGAGCTGATAAAACTTTCTGGAAAAGCCCACAATTCTTTAAATGACCCCATGATGGCAGCAGAGAGTAAAGAATGATTTGGGACAATCTTCTGGGCTTTTTATTTATTTATTTATTTTTTAATTATTATTATTTATTTATGATAGTCATACAGAGAGAGAGAGAGAGAGAGAGGCAGAGACATAGGCAGAGGGAGAAGCAGGCTCCATGCACTGGGAGCCTGACGTGGGATTCGATCCCGGGTCTCCAGGATCGCGCCCTAGGCCAAAGGCAGGCGCCAAACGGCTGCACCACCCAGGGATCCCTTTTTTTTTTTTTTAATTATTATTATTTATTTATGATAGTCATACAGAGAGAGAGAGAGAGAGGCAGAGACATAGGCAGAGGGAGAAGCAGGCTCCATGCACCGGGAGCCTGACGTGGGATTCGATCCCGGGTCTCCAGGATCGCGCCCTAGGCCAAAGCCAGGCGCCAAACGGCTGCACCACCCAGGGATCCCTTTTTTTTTTTTTTAATTATTATTATTTATTTATGATAGTCATACAGAGAGAGAGAGAGAGAGGCAGAGACATAGGCAGAGGGAGAAGCAGGCTCCATGCACCGGGAGCCTGACGTGGGATTCGATCCCGGGTCTCCAGGATCGCGAATCTTCTGGGCTTAAACAGATTAACTAATGAGCGTCCTTAGTCTGTAGAGTTTATGTATCAGTTAAATTTAGACTATGGCTTTGAGACAAGAATGAGCTTGTCCTTTTCAAGTGACAGAATAAAGGCTTAATGAGGCTGGCAAGTAATAATAAGAGGATGAAAAAAAATAAGATGGGAAGAGAACAGGAGACAAATCAGAGATGCTGAGAAGCCAGAGCATGTAAACCCTTAAGTACAGATAAGTAATTAAGCCATCTCCGTTTTATTCAAAGCAATGAAAGGGTTTT
Source organism: Vulpes lagopus (assembly GCF_018345385.1). Taxonomy (NCBI): domain Eukaryota; kingdom Metazoa; phylum Chordata; class Mammalia; order Carnivora; family Canidae; genus Vulpes; species Vulpes lagopus. Next base: position 30,400,034 of record NC_054829.1, read on the forward strand.
AAGCAGAAGACTGAAATGATCTGACTTTCACTTGTAAAAGTTCACTTTGGTTACTATTGAGGGAGGGACTGTAGGTGCACAGGAATCCAAGCAGGGAGGCTAGTCAGGAGGATACTACAAAGGTCCAGATGAGAGTCACTTGAGGCTTGGGTAGGGGAAGCAGAGATGTAGAGAAGTAGATGGATACAGCATTAGGTAGTATTACTAGAAAAGGGTTAATAATAAGGAAAAGGGAGTAGACCTCCAGTAGGCCTGATGCCTGGGCCTGCAGAACAATGGTATTCCAGAAAATGACCTTCACTTTATTCAGTCTTTTTTGCACCAATTATTTGCCCCTGTTAAGCAAGGACATCTGTAGCCAGAGACTCTAGAAAAAAATCAGGCAGGAGGCAAGGGCCAGAAAGAAATTTAACATCTTCATCTCCACATTCCCAAGAGAAAGGCATATTTTAGCTTCTAAAACATGGCAGAAACCTTATTTTGTACAAGTGATTTATGCATTATTGTACATTAACATGAGTAATTCAGGGGGGTTTGGAAACCCATACCTCTGTCTCTATCTGGTAGCATGCTGTGTTATTTCCTGTTTCTGTAATCACTACCCTGAATTTCTATATATTTTGCATTATGGTAAACTCCACATACCATAACTGCTTGTTTGTATCTGACTTTCAATCTCATCATTTCTTTTGGTCAGCCCTTAGGGGAGAGGATGTCTCCCTGATTTTCATCTTAAAGGTAGAGAAGACTAAGGATAATACAGATTTAAAGAGAAAAACTCAAGAGTTCTGTTAGGAACATGTTAGGTTTGAGATGACTATTAGACATTGAACGGAAGAGGTCAAGTAGGTGGATATAAAAGCCTGGAGTTCTGTATTTTAAGAGTCATCAGCATATGAAAGCTATAAAATAGATGAGATCACTTAAGAGAAGAATGTAGATTAGAGGACATAAATTGGTGTTCCATGGACGCATCTGCTGATCCACAGACATGTTTAATATTATTATTATTATTTTGGTCTCCACATATTTAAAAACTTGCACCAAAATTTAAAAATTAGTAAAGCTCACATTTTTAAAATAAATCTATATTCAAAGTTTCTCTTTAAAGAATTGGACAATCCAGGACCACTTGGCTTAATCTGTATAGCAGCTTCCTCATTTACATAAGGCATGAATTCTTTAATTTACCATAATGTCTTCTCAACACTGAAGCCAACTATCATTTTCCATTTACCAGTGTTTATATACTTTTTTTTTTAAAGATTTTATTTATTTACTTAGAGAGCATGCACACTTGAGAGAGAGCACACACTTGGGAGAAAGTGCACCCATGGGGGCTTGATCCCAGGACCCTCCTCTCCACCCTGCCTGCCAGAGATCATGACCTGAGCCAAAGTCAGATGCTTAAATGACTGAGTCATCCAGGCACCCCCATCACTATTCTTCTAATAGAAATATTTCTCAGGATCCATATCTCTATTAAAACTAGGAAAATAAAAGATCATAGAGACCTTGTGTTTAAGGAAAAAGCCTATTTCTTTATGAAATTTAAGAATCTCTCTTCTGTTCAAAAATGCAAACTATTACTCCATATCACTCATTTACATTTCTTGTCTGGAACTTTCAGGCACATGAGTTTGCAGTCCCTGGGGCAGATACAGAAGAGACCATGCTTGAGTCACTTCAGTATTTAGATGTACGGTAAAAGGGAAATCAGAAGAGGAAAAAGAGGAAAGAACAGTATGCTAGGAGACAAGAGAGTATGAAGTCATGAACACCAAGAAGAATATCTTATGTAGGAACCATGCAGATGCTTTTGAGAGCTAGAATAACACGAGTCCAAACAAGTGTCTTCTGGATTAGAAAACAAGAAAGCTATCAACTTGATCAGTTTCAGTGACATGGTATAGTAGGAAGTCAGATTAAAGTAGTTTGAAGAATAAGTGGAGAACAGAAACTTATACCCAAGTGAGCAGAAAAAAGAGAGAGAGAGAGAGAGAGCAGAAATCAATGAATAGAACACAAACATAATAAGGAAGATCAACAAAGTGTGAAGTTCGTTCTTTGAAAAGACTAATGAAATTGATAGGTGCATAGAAGGAGTGATCAAGAAAAAAAAGAGAAGCACAAATGAGTGCTTCAAATAAGCACAAATAAGTGATGTCAAGAATGAAAAGGGAGCCATCCCTACATACCCTCCAGAATGGGGGAAAACCTGTCTGAAGATATTATAAACAAGTTTATGCCCAGAATTTATTTTTTTAAAGATTTTATTTATTTATTCATGAGAATACACAGAGAGGAAAGAGAGAGGCAGAGACACAGGCAGAGGGAGAAGCAGGCTCCATGCAGGGAGCCTGACGTGGGACTCGATCCCAGGTCTCCAGGTCTCCCTGGTCTCCCTGGGCTGAAGTGGCGCTAAACCGCTGAGCCACCTGGGCTGCCTTTGCCCATAATTTAAAACTCTGAAAGCAGCTTTAGATAAAAAATATAATTAATCAAAATAGACATGAAGATGGGGCGCCTGGCTGGCTCAGCTGGAAGAGCATGCCACTCTTGAACTCGGGGTCATGAATTTTTTTAAGATTTTATTTCTTAATTTATGAGAGACACAGAGAGAGAGAGAGAGAGAGGCAGAGACACAGGCGGAGAGAGAGAAGCAGGATCCATGCAGGGAGCCCAATGTGAGACTCGATCCTGGGACTCCAGGATCACGCCTTGGGCATGAAGGCAGGCACTAAACCGCTGAGCCACCCAGGGATCCCCATTGGGGTCAGGAATTTGAGCTCCACACTGGGTATAGAGATTATCTACTTATAATTAAACAATTTTTTAAAAGGCCAAAGAAATATGAAATTTGAATAGCTCCAGAACTATTAAAGAAATTATATCCATAATTCAAACACTACCCTAAAAAAAAAAAAATACTCCAGATGACTTTACCAGTAGATTCTAATGAAGTATTTAAGAAAAGAAGAATGGCAATCTTATACAAACTCTTCCAGAGAATGCAAAAATAAGGAAAGCCTTAACCTGTTGTATGAGACCAGCATGACTTTTTATCAAAATTGGACAGGGTCATTTCTAGAAAAGAAAATTATAAACCAGTATCACTCATGAACATAGTTTTTAAAAAATTCTGTAAAAAGCATTAGCAAAATGAATTCAGCGACGTATAAAAAGAATAAGACATCATGACCAAGTTGAATTTACTCCAGAAATTAAAAAATCAATGTATTTCACTACCGCCACAGAATAAAGAAGAAAAACTACAGGGACACCTGGGTGGCTCAGCGGTTGAGCATCTGCCTTTGGCTCAGGGCATGATCCCGCAGTCCCAGGATCAAGTCCTGTATTGGGCTCCCCTTAGAGAGCTTCTTATGTCTCTGCCTCTCTCTCTGCGTCTCTCATGAATAAATAAAATCTTTTAAAAAAGAAAAAAAACCACATAGTCATCTCAAGAAATACAGAAAAAGGGCGCTAGGGTGGCTCAGTTGGTTAAGTGTCAGACTCTTGATTTCAGCTCAGGTCATGATCTCATGGTAGTAAGAGTGAGCCTCACATCAGGCTCTGCACTGAGCCAGGTGCCTGTTTGAGGATGCTTTCTCTCTCTCTCCTTCTGCCCCTCTCCCACCTCAAAAAAAAATGTTTTAAAAATAATTTTAAAAAGAAACGCAGAGAAAAAAGAAAGAAAGAAAACACAGAAAAAGCCTTGGTAAAATTCAACAACTATTCATAAACAAACAAAAAACCCTCTTAACAAATCAAGAATAGAATTTAATGTACTTAATCTGGTAAAGGGATCTGCAAACAAACCTATGGCAGATATCGTACTCAATATGAAAATGTTGAAAGCTATCATTTTGAGATAGGGAATGAGTCAAGGATGCCTACTATTATCACTTCTACTAAGCACTACACTGTGATCCTAGTCACTACGGTAAGATAGGAAAAGAAACAAAAAGTGTAAGGACTGTAAATAAATAAAATTGTCATTTCTCAAATGATGTAACAGTGTACATGTACACAGAAACCCAAAAAACCTACAAGTATTTGAATTAATGAGGTTAGTAAAGTTCCTTAATATAAGAGAAACATATAAAAATCAACTGGATTTCTTTATACCAGAAACACAAAATTTTTTTAAGATTTCATGTACAACAATTTTTTAAATCGTAGAAAACTATAAATAGATTTTTAGGAGAAATTAAAGATCTATATAAATATTCTTAGACTATAAAACTCAATATTATAAGAAGTTAATTCCCCACAAATTGATGTACTGATGCAATACAATTTCAATCAAAATATCAAAAGTTGGGGATGCCTGAGTGGCTCAGCTGTTGGGCGCCTGCCTTCAGCCTGCAGTGTGATCCTGGAGTCCCAGGATCAAGTCCCACATCAAGCTCCCAGCATGGAGCCTGCTTCTCTCTCTGCCTGTGTCTCTGCTTCTCTCTCTCTGTCTCTCATGAATAAATAAACATAATCTTAAAAAAATATATCAAAATTTTTTTTGTAGAACCTGAAAAGCAAAAATAAATAAGAAAATGTCAAGGACCAAGACTAAGATATTCTGGAAAAAGAATAAGATGGCAAGTCTTGCTGTCCCAGATATTGGGAGTTAAGATAAAACAACACTAAGATATTTTGTGATGATAGGTGCAACAATAGAAAAATAGATCAATAGAGAGCCCAGAAACAGATCTATTCCTATACAGACACTTGTTTTTGTGGTGAAGTGACATGGCTGAGCAGTGAGGAAATGTTTACCTTTTCAAGGTAAACCTAGTTGTACTAGGTTGTCCTAGTTGTACTAACATTTAACTCACAAAGGATTCATACCCAGAATATATAAAGAACTCCTATAAATCGGTAAGAAAAAGACAATTCAAAGAAAAAGGGACAAGACACTTGAACAGATACTCCATAAAAGAAGATATCTAAATGATCCATAAAATGTAAAAAAGATGCTCAATCAAAAAAATAAATAAATAAAACCTTTTTAGCACAGTGAAGAAAACAATCAACAAAACTAAAAGACAACCTACTGAGTGGCAGAAGATATTTGATAAAGGGTTAGTAACCTAAATATATAAAGAACCCTTAACTCTTAACTGTAGAAAACCAGATGTTTACGAGGGGAGAGGTGGGTTGAATGAGTTAAATAGGTGATAGGGATTAACAAGCACATTTGTGATGAGCACCGGGTGTTAAATGGAAGTGTTAAATCACTGTATTACACTCCTGAAACTAATATTATACTGTATGTTAACTAACTGGAATCTAAATAAAAATTTCCAAAAAAAAATTTTTTTTAATGGAAAATGGTAGGGATGCCTGGGTGGCTCAGCAGTTGAGCATCTGCCTTCTGCTCAGGGCGTGATCCCGGACTCCCAGGATCAGGTCCCATATTGGGCTCCTTGTGTGGAGCCTGCTTCTCCCTCTGCCTGTGTCTCTGCCTCTCTCTCTCTCTGTCTGTCATAAATAAATAAACAAAATCTTTTAAAAAATGCAAGATGGTATAACTAAATATATTGGATTAAAAAAATTTTTTGAAAAGATGCTTAATCTCATTAGTAATCAGGATATGAAAATTAAACCACAATGAGGGACATCTAGGTGGCTTAGCATTTGCCTAAGCATCTGCCTCCGGCTCAGGGTGTGATCCTGGGGTCCTGGGATCAAGTCCTGTATCAGGCTCCCCACAGGGAGCTGGCTTCTCCCTGTTCTATGTCTCTGCCTCTCTCTCTCTTTGTGTGTCTTTCATGAATAAATAAATAGAATCTTTAAAAAAATAAAATCACAATGAAATATTACTACATACTCATGGGAATGGTTGATATTTTAAAACTGACATTACAAAAAATACATAAAAATAAAAAATAAATAAAAATCTGACAGTATCAAATATTGACAAGATATATGACAAAGACAATTTTCATATAGTCTTGGTGAGAGGTTAAATCAGTAGAACCACTTCTGAAAACAACTGGAACAATGGTTCCATACAATACTAATTGGAGGGTACACTAGTGAAAACCACCTTGGCAAATAGCTTGGCATTATCCATATACACACAATTCTATGATCCAGGACTCCACTCATAGATGCATATGCCAAATAATAATGAGTGCATATGTTCACTGCAACATTCTTTGTAAGTGCCCCAAACCACAAACAACCCAAATATCCATCAATATTAGAATGGATTAATAAATCATGATATTTTTATATAATGGATTACTATATGCAAAAAATCACAGTCACACACACCATAGGCAAATCTCACAAACATAATGTTGAGCAAAAGAAGACAGAGACAAAATAACTCGACCATTTCACATATATTAAATTTTAAAAGCCAGCAAATCCAAATTACAGTACTTAGGGATACATGCTTAAGTAATAAAAGTATAAATAAAAACAAGAATGTGAATACTATGAAATCAGTTTAATGATAACCCTTTGGGGGACAATGATTATAAGGGCTTATAAGGGGAGCTCCTGGGGTACTAGCAATCTTCCATTTCCTGACCTAGTTTCTAGTTACACAGCTGTTTTCTTCAGATAAATCATTTAGCTATTTTTGTTTCATGCACTTTTCTTGATGTGTCTTATTTCACCAAAAAAAGGTTAAAAAAAAAAGACTTAAGGGGCAAGTTAAACAGATTAGATAAAACTAAATAAAGAAAAAGGGGACTGTAAAAGAGACCTAAAGAAACTGTGGAGAATGAATGCAGGGACACACCAATATGTTAAATATAAAAGAGAGGGGTGCCTAGGTGGGGCAGTTGGTTAGGTGTCCGAATCTTGATTTTTGGCTCAGATCATGATCTCAGGGCTGTGAGATGGAGTCCCGCATCAGCTCCCTGCTCAGTGGGGAGTCTATTTCTCCCTCTCCCTCTGCCCCTCCCATCTCTAAAAGAAAAAAAGAAAAGAAATGGAAGAATGGAGAGAAAAAGGAATGGATGATTTTTTTCCTAAAGCTTTTCTGTGGCTGCAATCAGGGAAAAGGAATCATGCCTGAAGGAGATGTGGCCTCCAGCAAGAGTTCAATATTTACCCAAAGCCAAAATGAAGTAGATTTTGGGATTATTTGTCACTTTAACTTATCCATGCCTCTGCTACAGTAATTAAACAATGCTATCACTAACTAGTCACTTCAGACTACCCTGTTGCTGCACTTATACTTTATTTAGTTAGAAAATGGCAAAAGTGAACTCTCTTCATCTACTAAAGCTCACTGTTTAGCAATGGTTCCTTCTATTATTGTTGGTGTAAATCTTTCTAAAATGATTTAATTTCTTATACAGAATATAGCAGAAGTCTAATCCTTTCCTGATTGCCCATGGTCATTGGTAGAAACAACTACTATTACTGCGAATACAATGTACCCTCCAGTAGCCAACGTATGAGGTCTTGTGTGACTACTAAACCTTGCCCATGCTGTCACATGTTCTTTGGTCATTACCTCACTGGCACAGGCTAGGCCTCCTACCATGCTGTGATCTGATTTTCCAGCAGTATTCTGCTTAGAGTCTCTTCTGATTCCATGTCTTGGCTCTAGGCCAAATCCTAGATATCCAGAAGACATACATCAGAGAATCCTGGCAAGGCATTCTACTGAATCAGTAAGAAATGATAACTATAATTTATTTATTTTATACTATCTTCTGTTTCAAGGAGATTAAAGTTCACTCTGTGAATCAGAATGACAGAGGAAGAATAGATGCACCATAGGCTCCTCCTAACTACTATGTAACAACTCTCTCAAAGGAGAAGTTATTAGAAAAATTAACCAGATGTGGGGTGCCTAGGAGGCTCAGTCAGCTAAGTGCTGGACCCTTGATTTTGGCTTAGATCATGATCTCAGGTTTGTGAGACTAAATCCCATGTTGAGCTTCATGTACTTGTCACAGAGTCTGCTTGGAATCTCCTACTCCCTCTCCCTCTGCCCCTCCCCCCTGTTCACAGCTAAATAAATAAATAAATAAATAAATAAGTAAGTAAGTAAGTAAATAAGTAAGTAAGTAAGTAAGTAAGTAAATATCTTAAGATGCCTGAGTGGCTCAGCAGTTGAGTGTTTGCCTTCAGCTCAGGGCGTGATCCTGGAGTCCCAGGGATCAAGGCCCCAAATAATATCTTTAAAAATAAACAAACAAATAAATAAACATCTTAAGAAAGAACAAAGGAGGGCAGCCCAGGTGGCTCAGTGGTTTAGCTCCTGCCTTCAGCCCAGAGTGTGATCCTGGAGACCTGGGATCGAGTCCCATGTCAGGCTTCCGGCATGGAGCCTGCTTCTCCCTCTGCCTGTGTCTCTGCCTCTCTCTGTCTCTCTCTGTGTGTCTCATGAATAAATAAATAAAATCTAAAAAAAAAAAAAAGAACAAAGGATAGATTAACCACATGGTTAAGAAAGACCTGGGCTCAAGTGGTTACCTTTTTAGGTAAAGTGTAAAGCAAAGATAATAATAGTTCTTCCTAAAAAATAAAAATAAAAAAATAATAATTCTTCCTACATTGGATTACTGTAGAAATTAAACAAGATGATACAAGTAAACAGTATTTCAAATTTTAACTGTTATCTCTTAAAATGTTACTTTGTGTAATAATTCCCATTTAAGGAGACTTCCTTAACTACCTTCTATTTCTATCTCAACTAACTACTACTTCATGGTATCCTTATGAAAATACTATTAAAAATATTAATAGTAAAAAAATATTAATAGTAGTTAATATTTAATGAGCACTTACTATATGTGAAAATCATCATGAACCCTTTATAGGGCTTGTCCATTTGAATCCTTTGAAAAGCCCTGGGAGGGAGAGACCATTACATCCCTATTGGACACAAATTCACTGAGACTGAGAGGGTAAGTAGGTTGTCCAAGTTCAAAGAATGATAAGTGGTCAAAATGGAACTTGTACAGATCTGTGCCACTCTAGAACTCATGATCATAAGCTCTCCCCTGTCCTGAGAAGAGAAGCAGCTTCTCCTTCTGCCAAATTCTATTTGTGAGCTAGTTGAGAACAAGCTAATTCTCCTTTAATCTTATTCTCTACTTGACTATTCAAGGTCCCGAGTTAGAAAAGCAGAAAAGATTTACACATTTTATTTTTGCTTTTAACTTACCCACTCACAGTCGATTCCAAGTACTGGAAAATCTTCTAACTCACTCCTAAGCAAGGGCTCGATTTGATCCCACTCGGCCTCCTGAGACACAGTCACCACCTTTGCTCCGAGGATCCTCTCCTCCCATGAGGCTCTGGGGGCACTGGGGCGCAGCTGGTCCTCCTCTGGAGGGGGCAGCTGTCTCCCACCGGGTGCTTGCTGCTGCCAACGCCACTGCTGCCCAGCGTCAAGGCTCGCTTTACTCCTCCGCCGCCGCTGGATGCCTTTCCATAGGACAAACCCTCCCACGGCCACACCGACGAGGGTGGTCATTGTCAAAGCCATTAAGTATCTAGACATCTTCAACATTTTTTGTGCTGTTTAGGAAAGCATATCACTAATCCCACAATCTGCAAAACAAGTGGCAACAATATATTTACATATAGAATTCAAACCCAGATGGAAACATGTTTTCCTCTAAAAAGTGCTCCACTCATAATCTACCAGTCCACAAACTAAGACAAAATGCTACAGATTTCCAGAGAGGGATATTTATTTTCCTCACTTTTGTACATTCTGTACTCCATCTCTATCTTCATTCTCACCCGAGAAAACCCCTCTACCCTCTACTAGCTGCCCAGCGCTCACTTAATCATGGGATAGCAGAGTGTCTGAACATATACACACTCGCACAGAATTTGAAAAATCAAAATGAATTATAATCCTCTTACCCTTAGGTGACCACTGTGTGATCAGTTTGATGTTCATTTAGTTTATACAATTAAAAAAAAATAAGAATGGTAGAATGCTTTAGTCAGGGAAACCCCACAAAATAGTCTTTCTTCCATTTTTCTTATCACATGTGATTTTCTCCACCATCTATCTTTTGTTTTCCTATTTTTGACAGAGAAATGGTTATATAGTATTATTTCTGTACTACTTAACTAACAACAGAAAAACGTATAACAATAAATGGGAAGCAGCCCTTGGCCTCAGTCATAGAGAGCAATCATGGGACAAACACCATTTAACACAAGGTGATTAATATTGTTTGGGAAGCAGTCAGATAACTCCATTATTCAACAAAAGTCAGATATCTAAATTTTATGTGAAATGTCACTATTTTTAAGTGTCAGCAACAAATCTACAGTTTTTAAAACACTGTGCCAGCCAAACAAAAACACTCTGGGCTCTGTGCTACCTGTCTGTGGGCACTGGCCTAAAATCTATAATGCCCAAAGAAACAGTGATCTGCTAGACTGTGCCTACACTTCTCTAGGGCTGAGAGTTTCCTATTGAATGTGTACTATTTTTATCATTTTTCAAAATTTCAAAGTAACAATTATTTTTAAATCATTTAATATTTACAACAACCCTGGCCTATAATCATGCCTACAGAGATATTGGCACTGGGGATGAAAAATAAAATCACAACAATTATTACACTGCTAATGAAAACAATAAAATGGCTGTGTTGTTTTAAAAAATATTTAAGAAACTGTGCTAAGTACTCATGTGTACTTTCTCCAGTACTTTTACTGAAGGCTTAATGAGATTAAAGAATCTGGGGATGCCTGGGTGGCTCAGCAGTTGAGCGTCTGCCTTTGGCTCAGGGCGTGATCCCAGAGTTCTGATCGAGTCCTACATCGGGTTCCCTGGGAGGAGCCTGCTTTTCCCTTTGCCTACGTATCTCTGCCTTCTCTCTGTGTCTCTCATGAATAAGTAAATAAATTTTTTAAAAAAGAATCTGCACACATTTTTTTTTTAAAGATTTTATTTATTTATTCGTAGAGATGCAGAGAGAGAGAGAGAGAGGCAGAGACACTGGCAGAGAGCCTGACATGGGACTCGATCCAGGGTCTCCAGGATCATGCCCTGGGCTGCAGGCGGCGCTAAACTGCTGCGCCACCGGGGCTACCCTCTGCACAAATTTCTAATTAAAATAATGAGAAGGTGCTTAAAAAAAAAAAAGACCAGGTCACCTGGGTAGCTCAGCCAGCTAAGCATATGCCTTCATCTTGGGTCATGATCCCAGGGCCCTGGAATCAAGCCCTGCATCAGGCTCCCTGCTCAGTGGAGAGTCTGCTTCTCCCTCTCTCTCTGCCCCCCTTGCTTGTGCTTATGTGCTCTCAAAACAAACAAACAAACAAACACAAAACCCTCCCTTTCCCATTGGAAACAATACAAAGCGGTGGGGGAGGGGGGAGGGAGACACAAAAAAGACAAAAGTATAACATAGAGTTAAACTCAAAAAAGAAAAGGTAATCATTAGGTGCCAGAAATGGAAGCAGAGAACCCACAGTGTGTGGGAGATATAGCTGGGCAGAGACCAGAACTCATACTAGCCCCAGTGCTGGAGTATATTGCCAGCCCATGACCAGAAGTCTAGGCCACAAGCCCAGGGCACAGCTGGGACCCAGGAGAATGCTACCCTGTCTAGGAACAGGAACCTGAAAGTGTTCACCCACTACTGTCCAGGCAAGCCACCTGCCCAAGGCTGAAAGTATGAGCGGAGCTCCTCATGGGAAGGCAGACTCTCAAGCCTGCATTGTGAAGAAGTACAGGGCCCAAGTTCACATTATCCTCACAAAAGAAAACCCTAAGCCAAGAAACTAAAATGGTTAGACTTGGTGAATTCTGTTGGACTGTGTCTGTCTGTCCGTTTCAAACATGCAGGACTTCCATAGAAGATCAGTCCCTAGAGGAGCACTCATAAATGAATAAACACAAAACCAAAATCCAAAAATCCAATAAAAACAGTTCACAGAAGAACCAACCAACCAAACAAACAAACAAAAAACCATATCTGAGATCTGAAAGGAACTTTAAAATAATAACACTCAGGGAAATTAAGGAAAATAAAATCTGAAACAGGAAGAGGAACAAACAAAAAGTAGCAATTCTAGAAATGAAAAATATTTGTTAAAATTTTTAAAAGTTTGATACTTAATAGAAAGGTTAAATCCTGGGGCAGCCCCGGTGGCGCAGCGGTTTGGCGCCGCCTGCAGCCCGGGGTGTGATCCTGGAGACCTGGGATCGAGTCCCACATCGGGCTCCCTGCATGGAGCCTGCTTCTCCCTCTCCCTCTGCCTGTGTCTCTGACTCTCTCTCTGTGTGTCTATGAATAAATAAATAAAATCTTAAAAAAAAAAAAAAGAAAAAAAAAGAAAGGTTAAATCCTGGATCAGAGAGAGAAGAGAGAGAGTTAGGGAATTGAAGATAAATCTGAAGAACTCACACAGAATGTAGCACAGAGAGAAAGATGTAGAAAACATAACAGAGACATGGAAGATAGTTGAGAAACTCAACATCCATGTAATGAAGAGTTGGAAGACGGAGAACATGGATTTAGTATAGTTCTCTGAGTCCCAAGCTGGATAAATTAAATCTATCTACAAAAAAGACTTGTATAATAATGTTTGTAATAGCCAAACCCCAGAAACAGTCCAGTTGTTATCCATACAATGAGATACTACTTAGCAAAAATAAAAAGAATTACTGATATATGCATGAATCTTAAATAATATTAGGCTGAATGAAAGAAGCCAAATACAAAAGAGATACTGTATGTTGTATTTATATGAAGTTCCAGAACAACTAAAATCAGTCTATGGTAGAAAAAGATCTGAACAGGGACTCCTGGGTGGCTCAGTGGTTGAGCGTCTGCCTTCAGCTCAGGGCATGATCCTGGGGTTCAGGACCAAGTTCCACATTGTGCTCCTTGTGGGGAGCCTGCTTCTTCCTCTGCCTGCTTATGTCTCTACCTCTCTCTCTCTCTCTCTGGTGCCTCTTGTGAATAAATACATAAAATTTTATTTAAAAAAATAGAAGAAGATCTGAACAATAGTTGCCTCTGGTGAGTGATGGTAGGTGACAGGGAAGAGAGATTTAAGCTGAGCACTGAGTATCAAAGAGCCAGTCATGAAAAATTATAGGGAAGAGCATTTCAGCCAAGAGGGAGGTTTCTAGAATTGTGTAACATTCCATGTCTGTTTTTTTTTCACATTCCATGTCTTGATAGACGCTTGGATTACACAGGTGTACACATTTGTCAAAATTCAGCTATATTAAAAAAAATCCAGTGATATTTCCGAATTTTTCCCATTGGTCTGACTGATGAATAACTGTTGGCGTACTCATCGTCTGTCTTTCACAATAGATTGTAAACTCCATGAAAACAGGGACCTTACCTGGTTTCAACAGCATATATATATATATATATATATGTGTGTGTGTGTGTGTGTGTGTGTATATATATATATATATATATACACACACACATATATACAGTATATACATATATACAGTTTATATGTATATATATATATACACACATATATAGTATATATATACACATATATATATATCCCCAGTAACTAGCACAGAGCTGATAACAATATTGAATATTTGATAATAATAAATATTCATTGAATGAATAAAACTCAATTCAAGGTGTTCTATTTTATGATAAATGTCTCTACTTCAATCTGTTTATTTCAATGAAAAAAAAAATTTTCCCCTTAACTGAGCCTTGATGCTATAAAGAAGCAGTATGGTTCAATACTGGGCCAGAAGTGAGAAAAATAAAATTTTGTTTTACAAACTTAAAGTTTGTGTCCCTCTAAAGTTCATATGTTGAAATTCTATCTCCCAATGTGATGGTATTAGGAGGTGGAGCCTCTGAAAGGTGATTAAGTGAAGTCATGAGGGTGGAACCCCTGTGGACGGGATTAGTACCCTTATAAAAGCTTGCCTGCCTCTCATCCCTGCCATGTGAAGATACAATGAGAAGTCAGCAGTCTGCCTTGTGGAAGAGGGCTCTCATCAGGACCTAACCATGCTGGCACCCTGATCCTGGACTTCAAGCCTCAAGAACTGTGAGAAATAAATGGCTCTTTTTTTGTGATCCACCCAAGCTGTGATATTCTACTTTAGCAGCCCAAACAAAGACATCTCTCTCAAGGTTTGCTATGGAATCTAAAGCCTTTGGTGCCTCACCATCTCCCATGTCTGAAACAATCTATTTTAATTTACTTTTTAAAACTGTACACAGGGGCAGCCCAGGTGGCTCAGTGGTTTAGGGCCACCTTCAGCCCAAGGTGTGATCCTGGAGACCCAGGATCGAGTCCCATGTCAGTCTCCCTGCATGGAGCCTGCTTCTCCCTCTGCCTATGTCTGTGCCTCTCTGTCTCTCATGAATAAATAAATAAAATCTTTAAAAAAATAAAACTGTACACAGTAATTGAACATTAAACCAATAGCAGTAGTTACCTAATGGTAGTAGGATTATAGTTTTGATTTATCAAATTTCATGCAAGTATGTGTATCTCTTGATAATTAGAAAAGTACTCGTTTTTTTTTAATTGATGCTTTTTAGAGATAGACAATATAAATATCCCACTTAACACTTAAGATGTGATTATATTCCTGAAATAAATCACATTTCGATGAATTAAACAAATATGTTAAGGTGTTCAAGGAGCAGCATAAGGTAGAGGATAAAGACGAGGCCCCTAGGGATCCCTGGGTGGCGCAGCAAGCAGTTTAGCGCCTGCCTTTGGCCCAGGGCATGATCCTGGAGACCCGGGATCAAATCCCACGTTGGGCTCCCGGTGCATGGAGCCTGCTGACTATCATAAATAAATAAAAATTAAAAAAAAAAAAAAAAAGACGAGGCCCCTAGAGTCAAATACCTTAGTTCAAATCCAGCCCCTAAATCCGGTTAGCTATATAAGTTGGGCAATTCACTGATCCTTTCTAAGTCTCCACTTCCTCATTGGTAAAATGAGAAAGATAGTACCTACAACATAGGACTCCTGTGAGGCTTAAGTCAGGTGTATCAATCACCCTACTTAAGGTGATTAAGTATCACCTTACCTTAAGTAGGTGATTGATATACCTGACTTAAGCATAACTGGCTAACATATTAGAGTTCAATAAATGCTAGCTCTTACACTATTGGGCTCTATAAACCACAGAATTCCTATTAAAGGAAAACAAAGAATCATAGAGTGAAAATTCAGGAGACAAATTCAGCTCCTGCACAAGTTAAGAATCCTTACCATGGTAATCCTAACATCACGACCTGGTCTCTACCTGAATACTTCTAGAACAGACTTCATTACCTTATGTTGAAAAGTCCTTGTATTCTACAGAAGTTCCCTACTTAGAAATTGCTCACTTTTTAGTTTAGGGTTTTTGTTTGTTTGTTTTTTAGGGGAGGAGGAGCAAACAGATGGAGAGAGAAAATCTCAAGCAGGCTCCAAACCCAGTGTGGAGCTGGACGTGAGGCTCAGTCTCACAACCCTGAGATCATGATGTGAGCTGAAATCAGGAGTAGGGCACTTAATTGACTGAGGCACTCAGACACCCCAGAAATTCCTCTCTTTGATGTTCAGTCTGGCCCCTGAAATGACAACAGTGTGTGCTCCCTCCTGAAAGCCTGTGAAATATGTTCAGACAGCTGTTATGGCTCCCCTCAGAACATTGTTCATAATCCAAGCAGCCTTCCTGAGGGCTGGAAGGGTCACCATTGAGGGCAGGTCCTTCTGAACATCTCCAAATTTGTCAACTTAGCTCTTAAAATGTGGCACCCAGGTAGGTATTCAATACTTGAGACAGGATCCACTTGGTGTGGACACCAGTACTACTACTTCCTAGTGTCTAGACCCTAGATTTTATTAATGCTGTGTGAAATGACTTGTTTTTAATTAGAAGAAACCCAACAGTGGGTCTTATAAAGCTTGTGGTAAATTAAAATTCACTGATACCAAATTAAGTCCCCATTTTATATATTTATAATTTATATTTTCACTTAAATCCAAAGCTTTACATTTCTTTGAAATTTTGTCTTGTTTCAGTCAAATGTTTCATCCTTTGAGCCCAATTTGCATCTTGATTGTGTATTCCCTCTCAGCTTAAACATCATTTTGCATAGATAAGTGAATTTTTGTTTTCAAAGAAAATAACATCTTCTCACATGTGTTTTTATTCATTTTTTTACATTTATTTTTGCATTTCACACTCATTTTTTTAAGGTTTTTATTTTATTTTATTTTATTTTATTTTTTATTCATTCATGAGACCTAGAGAGAGAGAGGTAGAGACATAGAGGAAGAAGCAGGCTCCCTATGAGGACCCTGAGGCAGGACTTGATTCCAGGACCCCAGGATCAAGACCTGAGCCAAAGGCAGACGCTCAGCCGCTGAGCCACCCAGGTGCCCCTCTCCATATTTCATAACATTAAAGTGATATTGAAGTAGAAAAAGTTTTAAAAATGAAGTATTATTGATTTGCTTCCACTGAAAAGGGCTCTCTCAGATCCAGACTTCCCAGGCATATGGTATGGTTCCTAAGTTATTCTTTGTCCTGTGTGGCCCACGTAGAAGAAGGGCCTCACAGGGAAACCAAAAGAGCAAGCAGGGTACCTCCACATGAGGAGAATAAAAGGCATTAATTCATTTTTACATGGAGATGTTATTGTGTGGGTGTTTTTCCAGCCAAAGGGTTCATTCAGCAAACATGTATGCAGCACTCTCAATAAGCCAGACGTTGCATTGGATTCTAGGCAAAAAGGATTGAAAGGCACAATCTGCTTTCAAAAATTCAGGATTTAGAAAAGGAGAAATACCTGGAGAACAGGTTGCAATGAAGGGAGAGAACACCACACAGCACAGGGATAGCAGAGAGGAAGGAGCCCAGGGAGCTAACACAAACACTTGAGGAGGGTATGGGAGACTGGCGCTGGGGCTGAGAAGTGAGCCTGAGTCCCCCTGGTGCACAGGCAGTGGGCAGATGGCACTCCTAGCACAGGGAACAACATGGACAACGACACAAAAGGCATGAAGAACCACGGTACAGGTGAAAAAGTTCAAGCGAATTTAAAGTGTACTATAAGTATTAGATACAGAATTTTGAAGACTTACCATAAAAAAATGTAGAAGTATCTCTTTTTTTTTTTTCTAATGTAGAAGTATCTCATTGAAAATTTCCGTATCAGCTTTTTGAGGTGGACCTTTTTTATTTTAGTAAAATACATACAACACAAATTTTACCATTTTAACCTTTTTTAGTGTATGATTCAGTGGCATTAACTACATTCACAATATTGCACACCACTATTCATTTCCAGAACTTCTTCATGATCCCAAACACAAAGTCTATAGACATCAAACAATAACTTCCCATTCCATCCCCACAACTCTTAGTAACCTCTATTACACTTTCTATTTATATGAATTCCACATTGCCTTCTTATATCTATGTTGAAATAATATTTGAATATACTGGGTTAAATAAAACATGTTATTAAAATTAAGTTCACCTGGGGCACCTGGGTGGCTCAGTTGGTTGAGTATCTGCCTTTGGCTGAGGTCATGATCCTGGAGTCCCGGAATCAAGTCCCGCATCAGGCTCCCTGCTCAGCAGAGAGCCTGCTTCTCTCTCTGCCCCTCACCCTGCTCATGCTCTCTCTTTCAAATAAATAAATCTTTAAAAAAAAATTAAGTTCAACTTCATTCTTTATATATATATATATATTTTTTTTTTTAAGATTTATTTATTTATTTTGGAGAGTGGGGAGGAGCAGAGGAAGAGAGCCAACTCCCCACTGAGCGCAGAGCCCAACACGGGGCTTGGTCGATCTCTTGCCCTGAGATCATTGACCTGAGCAGAAACCAAGAGTCAGACACTTAACCAGCTGAGCCACTCAGGTGCCCCAATTTTTATTTTTATTTATTTATTTATTTATTTATTTATTTTTTATTTTTTTGCCCCTCTTTTTAGATTTTTAATGTGGCTATTAGAAAACTATTGATGGGGCTCACATTATATTTCTATTGGACAGTGATGTGCTAAAGCAAAATGTGAATACAAGAAAACAAAAGACAGATGGTGCTGGAATGAGCAGATCTAGGGTGAGTCATGAGAGGCCTTAGAGTACCTTACAGGATAAAACCTTATAGGTAATGGCGAGCCAGTAATAGACTTACAAGTGAAGTGCTAGGATCAGACTCAAATTTCAAAGACTACCGTGGCAGCTATGTGGGTGCTAGACTAGAGGAGAGTAAGGCAAGAGACAGGAAGATCTGTTGGAAGACTCACAATACTAGAGCCTGGAAAGGAAGATCCAAATCAGGGTGGAAGAAGGCAGAATGAAAAAGAACCAGGTGTGTGTGGGGAGGGGGCGGGGTGGTGGGGGTGGGGGTGGTGTGTGTGTGTGAGGCACCTGGCTGGCTTAGTAACCAGAGCACAAGACTCTCAGGATCATGAGATGAAGCCCAGCATTGGGTGTAGCTCTTACATTAAAAAAAGAAAAAACAAAAAAACCACGGTTCCTAACAGAATGGCTACAATGAACTCACCTGGATAAGTAAACAAAGCATAACTTTTACAATTTATTTTGAAAGTTTGATGAATATAAAATCAATAGCTTTCCAAAACCATTATAAAAATATGATGAAAATCCCAAAATAGCAATATATACTTTTTAAAAACCACACGCAAAACAATAACCATATAGACACACACATAAGCCTAGGTATAAACCCAAAAAGAAATGTGCAAGATTGATATGAATAAAAATAGAAAAATTTACTGAAGATATAGAAGACTGGAAGAGGGATCCCTGGGTGGCGCAGCGGTTTGGCGCCTGCCTTTGGCCCAGGGCGCAATCCTGGAGACCCGGGATCGAATCCCACATCGGGCTCCCGGTGCATGGAGCCTGCTTCTCCCTCTGCCTGTGTCTCTGCCTCTCTCTCTCTCTCTCTGTGACTATCATAAATAAAAATTAAAAAAAAGAAGACTGGAAGAGCAGAGATATATTATCACAGCTATCATATACAGAGCACGTAGCATGTGCCAGGTACCTTACATTATATCCAATCATGTACACATTACAATCCTTTCAACAACCTTCTGAAAGAGGTACTATAATTACTCTATTTTTTTTAATGAAGAGAAGATTGTTTTACAGAAATGCTCAAAATAACATATAAATGCAATGAAAACTTAATTTTAAAAAACTTTTTAAAAAATGAATTGACCACCAAGAGAATAAAAAGACAACCCCAGAATGGGAGAAAATATTTGCAAAGCATATATTTGGTAAGAGCCATGTATCTAAAATATATAAAGAACTCTTACAATTTAATAATAAAAAAGACAAACCAGTTAAAAACAGGTAAGGATCTAAATAGACATTTCTTCAAAGAATATATACATATGGCCAATAAGCACATGAAAAGCTATTTGGGAAATACAGATCAAAACAACAAGGAGATACCACTTCACACCTACTAGGATGGCTCTAAACAAAAAGACAGATAATAAGTGTAGCAATAATATGGAGAAATCAGAACTCTCACACATTGCTGGTGGGAATGTAAAATGCTGCAGCTACTTTGAAAAAACACTCTGGCAGCTCTTCAATGATTAAACATAGGGTTACCTTATGACCCAGCAATTCCACTGCTAGGCATATATCCAAAAGGAACGAAAACAAATGTCCAAACAAAAGTTCATAGTGCCATTATTCATAATAGCCACAAAGTGGAAACAATGTACATGCCCTTCAGCTGACAAGTGGATAAATAAAATGTACAGTATCCAGAAGGTTATAGGTTGAACTGTGTCCTCGAAAAAGATATATTGAAGTTCTAACCCATGGTACCTGTGAAAGGGACCTTATTAAAAATTGAGTCTTACTGAAAATTGATTACACACATATACATAATCAAGTTAAAATGAGTTTAGGGATCCCTGGGTGGCGCAGCAGTTTGGCACCTGCCTTTGGCCCAGGGCGCAATCCTGGAGATCTGGGATCAAATCCCAGGTCGGGCTCCCGGTGCATGGAGCCTGCTTCTCCCTCTGCCTGTGTCTCTGCCTCTCTCTCTCCCTCTCTCTCCCTGTGTGACTATCATAAATAAATAAAAATTAAAAAAAAAATAAAATGAGTTCATACTGAAATAATGTGAGCCTTTAGTCTAATAGAAATGGTGTCCTTCCATGAAGGGGAGAAGAGACACAGAAACAGGCTCCCATGGAGAAAATCACCATGTGAAGACAGATCCTCAGGGAAGAAAGCCATATGAAGACCGAGGCAGAGGTTGGAGTTATGCACCTGCAAGCTAAGGAATCCCAAGGACTGCCAGTAACGACCAGAAGCTAAGAAGAGGACCAGAAGCTAAGAAGAGGCACGAAAGGGCCCTCCCCTAGAGCCATCAAGACAGCAAAGCCCTGCTGACACCTTGATTTTGGACTTTAATGCCTCCAGCACTGCGAGAAGAATACATTTCTGTTATTTTAAGTCACCCGGTTTGTGTCATTTTGTTACTGTAGCCCTAGGAAACAAATACACCATAGGATAGAATGCCATTCAGCAGTAACAGAAGAGTACTGATACATTCTACAACATGGATGAAACTCAAAAACATTATGTTGAGTGAAAGAAACCTGTCATGAGATAACACAAATTGTATGATTCCATTTATACAAAATATTCAGGTCTATAACTGGCAGAAAGATTAGTGGTTGCCTAGGGCTCGCATTCTGGGGAATGACTGCTAATTGGCAGGGGTTTCTTTTTGGGGCGATGAGAATGTTCTAAAATTAAATTGTGGTGATGTCTGCACAACTGTGAATGCGCTAAAAACCACTGAATTGTACATGTTAAACAATGAGTTATGTAAATTACATCTTGATAAAGTCACTTAAAAAATTATTTGACAAGCTAATTCTAAAAATCTGGAAAAGATTCTAGGATTAGTTCCCAAAATAGTTTTTTAAATGAGTATGTGAGCTGATAAAGTATACAATTTTCAATAAAATAATGACAGTAATAATCATAAGGGAATATTTATCCTACTACTTATCAAAATAGAACATATATTCAACGTTAAGATATTGTGGTATTGGTCCAACAAAACAGAAAATTAGGCCGCAGAATAGAAGACAGTCCAGAAATTGACTGTGTATGTGTGAGAAAGTAGTAAATGATAAATGTGGCATTTCAGATTAATGGGTCAAGAATGCATTTAATACTCAGAGTGACACTGTTGGGAAAACAGTAATTATGCTCACACCATTCACTTATTCACACACATCCAGGGAAATTAAAGAAAAACTCAAACACATAAGAATATATAGGAGAAAAGACAGTCATAAGAGAAAACCCTGGGGCACCTGGGTGGCTCAGGTGATAATCTCAGGACCCTGGGATCGAGCCCAGTATCAGGCTCCCTGCTCAGTGGGGAGTCTGCTTCTCCCTCTCCCTCTGCCCCTTCTCCTGCTCAATCTGTTCCCTTCATCTCTCTCAAATAAATAAAAAATCTTAAAAAGAAAAAAAAGAAAGGAAGGAATAAAAGAAAGAAAGACAGAAAATCCTGTTGTGTCTTAGGGTAGAACAGGGTTCTTCAACCTCAGCATTACTAACATTTTAGTCCAGAAAAATTCTTTGTTGTGGAGGGCTTTCCTTTGCACTGTAGGATGTTTAGCAGCATCCCTGGTTTCCATCCAGCAGATGCCCTCATACCACAACCCCAGTTAGACAACCGAAAAATGTCTGCTCACATTACCAAACTAGCCCCTAGCAGGCAAAATATCTCCCACTGGAGAACAGCTCTGGTAGGGAATGACAGCAACAAGATACAAAATACACAGAGTAAAAGACTGATACATTTATTGTGAAATTTAAAACTATGATTTGACAAAGATGTCATGTAGTTAAAAGACAAGCATCAATTTTAAAAAGCACTAAGTTGGGGGCAGCCCGGGCGGCTCAGCGGTTTAGCGCCGCCTTCAGCCCAGGGCCTGATCTTGGAGTCCTGGGATCGAGTCCCACAATAGGCTCCCTGCATGGAGCCTGCTTCTCCCTCTGCCTGCATCTCTGCCTCTCTCTCATTCTGTGTCTCTCGTGAATAAATAAATAAAATCTTTAAAAATAAAAAAAACAAAAAGCACTAAGTTGGGAATAAAGATAACAAATATAAATGACAAAAGATTATATCCAAAATACATTAAAAACTATATATAAAAAAACAACCCAATTGAAATGAGATATTTCTTGAAAGAGTAAATACAAACAGCCAACAATCATGAAAAGATATCCAATCTCTCTAGTAACTAAGGAAATACAAAGTAAAACACAAATTAGAATCATTTTTCACCCATTAGATTGGCAAAAATGAAAAAGATTAATAGCATTAAATGTTTAAAAGAGGGTTGCCTGGGTGGCTCAGTCAGTTGAACATCTGCCTTCAGCTCAGGTCATGATCCCAGGGTCCTGGGATCCAACCTCGCATCGGGCTCCCTGCTGCAGGGAACCTGCTTCTCCCTCTGCCTCTCCATCTGCCACTCCCCTGCTTATGCTCTCTCTCTCTCACTCTTGTTCTCTCTCTCAAAAAAATATAAAATATATTTTTTTAATGTTTAAAAGAGCTAGGGAAATAGACATTATTATGCACTGTTGGTGGGCAGTTTGGCATTAAATGTCCACACCATCCCACCCAGCAATTCAATCTCAGGTTTGAAATATTCACCTAGGCACAGAGACACATGTGGAAGGAGGTTCTCTGACACACTGTGTTTGTAGCAATCTATGGAATCTCACATACTACAAAATCTTACAGCACAGAATTTATGGACCAAGTAGAAATAATAAGGTAGATCTCTACATACATAGGGACAAAGAAAAAGTTTTAAGACCCATTTTTAAGAATAAAAGTCAAGTTTCTGGGACACCTGGGTGGCTCAGGTCCATCAGGTCATGATTTGAAAGTCCCCAGGGATCAAGTCCTGCATCCAGCCACCTGCCCGGAGCCTGCTTCTCCCTCTGCCTGTGTCTCTGTCCCTCTGTCTCTCATGAATAAATAAATACAATATTTATAAAAAAAATTAAAAGTCAAGTTTCTGAATAGGTGCAATATGCCATATTTGTAAAATATGTATTAGTAAAAGTTTAACATGAAATCTTACATATACGTAACTAATATGAATACTTGTCAAAAAACGTAAAGAAAAAGAAACAACAACAACAACAAAAAACACATCCCAAGCCGTTAACAGTTCTTACTTTAGAGTTAAGAGATTAAAGAAGATAGAGATGGAAAAGAGATCAAAAAGGAACCATTTTGAAAAAAAAAAAAAAGGAACCATTTTGTTTAAATTTCTCACATGAATTTTATTCTTAAAAAATTTTTTAGATTTATTTATTTAATCATGAGACACGACACACACACACACACAGGCAGAGACACAGGCAGAGGGAGAAGCAGGCCCCACGCAGGGAGCCCGACGGGGTATGCGTCGTTAAAGGCTGTATGCGTGGACTACACCTAAAATAAATATTTAAAAAAAAAAAAAATTTTTAAAACGAGCTCAAAAAAAAAAAAAAAAAAAAGCTCAACTTGACCAAGACGATTCAGTACTTCCCGCATTAGATTGCTTTCCTCCCGCACTTCCTAATTCTGATAATTAACAAAATCTTCCGTGCAGTTCCTTCTATCCATGTAATACAATTTAAAAAAAAGAAAGAAAGAAAGAAAGAAAAAGAAAAATATATATATATGGTATTGGGGGGGGGGGGGGGGGTGCCTGGCTGGCTCAGCCGGTGGAGCAGGCCGCACTCGTGATCTTGGAGCTGTGAGAGGGAGCCCCACGCTGGGGGTAGAGATCATTTAAAAAAAAATGTTTTTTTATTTTTAAAAATATAGTATAAATAATGCAGCGTTTTCTAAGGGAGTTTGCGTCCAATCAGTATCTCAAGAGCTTAGAAAGGGTTGGGTCTGCTTCCGATTCACTGAGCAAGCATCAATCCTGCAGCCATCTCCCGGCTCCCAGGTTGGAGCGGTGGCTCCCAGCAGGGCCCGCAGCAGCGGGTGCGTCTGGGAGGAAAGGGGTGGCAACCGGGGGCGGGGGCAGGTCCCCGCGACCGCAGCGGCGGGAGCGCGCGGCGCCGGAGCAGTTGCCAGGTGCCGGGGGCGGTGTCTGCCAGGCTGACGGGGTCCAGAAGCCTCGTAAGAAGGCTTGGCGGGTGCTCCCAGAGAGAGGCGGAGGGGCCCCGAGGGGGCGGCCGGGGAGCGCGCGGTGGGCCGCGGCCCGCGCCCAGAGCCGTTGCTGCACACCTGGGCGCTGAACCGCCGCGGGGGGCGGGGGCGGGGGCGGGGGCGGGGGGCTGCGCCGGGGGAGGGGAAGAAGGGATGGGCCAAGTCGCTGGGGGACGGCGGGGTCCCCGCAATAAGTCGCCCCCGCACCCAGTGACATCTCCAGCTCCACAACGCCTCTCCTCGAACCGCACTGGAAGCCCCCTCCTCCCCTCGCACAAGGCGGGTGAAAGGCCCCGCGGGTCCCTTAGTCTCACTTACCTGCGTCCCAGGACCCAACCTGAACACCTGCGGCACCTCACGCTGAGGACCTGGAACCCTCCTCGGCCACCTGCGCGCACCCACCCGGATCCACTAGGGCCGAAACCACTTCCGGTCCTGCGGCGGGCTGGAGGACGTAAACCTAGCAGGGAGGTACGCATGGGCGGCGCCATGTCGTACGGAAGCTGCTGGGCCAGCTGTTCCCTCCCCAGTTTCTCCACTGCTGAACAAAGGGTCTGTTAGAATTGGAAAGGCTTAAACTATCTTGAGAAAAGGGGTGTTTTTGTTTCTGTATTGGTTTTGGTTTTATTTACTTATTTTTATTTTTTTTTTAATTTTTATTTATTTATGATAGTCACAGAGAGAGAGAGAGAGAGGCAGAGACACAGGCAGAGGGAGAAGCAGGCTCCATGCACCGGGAGCCCGACGTGGGATTCGATCCCGGGTCTCCAGGATCGCGCCCTGGGCCAAAGGCAGGCGCCAAACCGCTGCGCCACCCAGGGATCCCCTTATATTTATATTTAAATACATCAGTCAACTAGTCTTTGTCAGCAACTATTATATGTGAAGAGGCTGATGGGTGCTATGTATTGTTACTCTGTCATAAGAAGTGTAGCAGGAGAAACGAGATGCACATAAAGAATATAAGGTGTAATAATAGCTGCCATTTGTTGACTATGTACATGCAGTGTGCTACGATCTTTGCAAATTGCTTTATGTGTTTTATCTCATTTAATCCTTAAAACAACCTCCTGAAGCAGTATTATTATTATTAGTGGCATTTTGCATAAAATGGAGAAAGGTTAAATAAATTTCTCAAGCTTGGAGCTGAGAATCAAACCTCAGTATATCTTCTTGCAAAGTTTGTTGCCCTCATTCTCTATATTATATTACCTCCCATATAGGAAGAGGTTCTAAATTCCGTGAGGTAAGTACCCATAAGGGAGAAATTTATGGCAAATATAGAGGATTAATCCCCTGCATTTTAATTTCTCCATCCTGAAACACCTTAAAAAAAACAAAAAAACAAAAGTAAAGAGGAAATGCAAATAAAAGCCACAATGAGATACCATTACATACCAACCAGAAAGGTTAAAATGAAGACAGAAAATACCAAGTATTGACAAGGTTGTGGAGCAACCAAAACTCTCATATGCTGCTGAGGGAATATAAATTGGTACAGTCATTTTGTTTAACTGTTTGGCAATATCAACTAAAGTTGAGTATATGTATAGCCTGGGTCCCAACAGTTTCACTCTGAGGTATACACCCAACAGAAGTGTATACATATGTTCACTGAAAGGAAAAATACAAAAAGGAAAAAAAAAAAAGCCCATACCTGTCATTGGCAATAGCCCTAAACTGGAAACTACCCAAATCCCTATGCTGTTAGAAGTCAGTATGGAGTAATGACTCTGGAAGAGAACATCGGCAGGCTCACAAAGCACTGATAACCTTCTATTTCTCACTCTGAGTACTGATTTACATGTATGTTCAGGTTGCATATTTGTGGACACTTTCCTGAATTCATATATACTCCAATAAAAAGTTTTTTTTTTTTTTAATGAAAGTAAAGGAGTGAAAAGTTTATAAACCCAAAGAAGAAAAAGAATACGAGTGGAGGTATCAGCAGACAAACAAATCTCGGTGTAATTTTATAAGACGAATTTGATTAGAATGACAGAATATTGATATTTGAGGGATCCCATTGAGGAGCAGAATACATGACACCAACATATGCCACTTTGGCATGTGGATTATTTTGAGTTAAAGACAGTTAAGAGCCAGCAGGTTTGGGCAGCCCAGGTGGCTCAGAGGTTTAGCGCCACCTTCAACCCAGGTCGTGATCCTGGACACCTGGGATGGAGTCCCACATCCGGCTCCCTGCATGGAGCCTGCTTCTCGCTCTGCCTGTGTCTCTGCTTCTCTCTCTCTCTCTGTGTGTCTCTCATGAATAAATAAATAAAATCTTAAAAAAAAAAAAAAGACCCAGCAGATTCAAGAAAAGTTTTTACCTCTCCCTTAACTACCTGAATTTAGAATGGGGGTCTGGCCCAGAAAAAGAGCTATTACTGGAGATAATTTTTAATAACTTTTTAATATGTGGCAGGCCAAATATCTAGTTACCATATATCTGCTCTTCTTATTGTCCTGTGAATTACCCTCCTCCCATTTGAAGCCCCGGGCCCCTATCCTAATCTTTAGCTTAAGATGGCATATAAGCTTCAATTGCCTGGTTTATCCTTGGGTCTCATTCTTATGGGGCTCTCATAGGTACATAATTAAATTTGTTCTCTCCTGTCTTATGTATGTAATCTGTCTTATGTCAATTTAATTAATAGGCCAGCCAGAACTATCTAGAAGGGTAGAGGAAAAATATTTTCACCCCTACACTATAATAAACTGTCTGGGTCCATAAGCAATCACCCTAAGTTGAGGTCCAATGCAACAAGCCCCATTTGTACATAAAGGATTCCCCATCAGCTTTTCAGTACCTCACTCTTTGTCTTGGTCTTTTTTGGCCTATTATAACAAGATACCATCAAGCAGGTGGCTTATAAAGAGCAAGAATTGATTTCTCATAGTTTTGTAGGCTGGGAAGTCAATGATCAAGATGCTGACAGGTTTATTTTGGTGAGTGCCTGCTATCTACTTCACAGACTGCTATCTTTTCATTGTGCTTTTCACTTGGCCAAGGGATAAGGAACTCTCCTGGGCCTCTTTTATAAGGCACTAATCTCATTCATGAGGGTTCACTCTCATGACCTAATCACCTCCCAAAGCCCTCACCTCCTGATACCAGGAGGGGGTTAGTTTTCTTTTCTTTTTTTTTTTTAAGAGTTTATTTATTTATTCATGAGAAACACAGAGAGAGAGAGAGAGAGGAGGGAGGCAGGGACACAGGCAGAGGGAGAAATAGCCTCCATGCAGGGAGCCCGACATGGAACTTGATCCTGGGTCTCCAGGATCACGCCCTGGGCTGAAGGTGGCACTAAATGGCTGAGCCACCCGGGCTGCCTTGGGGTTAGTTTTCAACATGTGAATTTTGAGAAGAGACAAAACATTCGATCAATAGCACCTACATATGTAATGATATCCAAGAATCACCAGCCATTGCAGGAATATCTCCAACACCATAATTAACATTTTCATTTTTTTTTTTAAGAGGGAGAGAGAGCATGTACAGGAGTGGGGGAGGGACTGAGGGAGAGAGAGAATCTTTTTTTTTTTTTTTTTTTTTTGAAAGAATCTTAAGCAGACTCCACATTCAGCATAGAGCCCAATACAGGGCTCAGTCTCACAACCCTGAGATCGTGACCTAAGTCAAAATCAAGAGTCAGGTGCTTAACCAACTGAGCCACCCAGATACCCCATTAATTAATATTTTCTAAAGAACAGGTATAGAACTCTGCACCCAACATTTTGAGAACACAAATACTTTTAAAACTTACAAGGAAGATTTAAGAAAATTAATTTTTTTAGCCCATTGAGCAACTCTCTATAAATAGCAAAAAAATGCTATCATACAGATCTCACTCTTTGATCATATTACAATTAAATTAGAAGTCAATAATAAAATCATTTTTGTGACCCCTGGGTGGCTCAGTTGTTGAGCTTCCACCTTCAGCTCAGGGCATGATCCCGGAGTGCCAGGATCAAGTCCCACATTGGGCTCCCTGCATGGAGCCTCCTTTCCTTCTGTCTTTGTCTCTACCTCTCTCTGTGTCTCTCATGAATAAATAAAATCTTTAAAATTATAATTATAAAATAGGGATCCCTGGGTGGCGCAGCGGTTTGGCGCCTGCCTTTGGCCCAGGGCGCGATCCTGGAGACCCGGGATCGAATCCCACGTCGGGCTCCCGGTGCATGGAGCCTGCTTCTCCCTCTGCCTGTGTCTCTGCCTCTCTCTCTATCTCTCTGTGACTATCATAAATAAATAAAAATTAAAAAAAAAATTATTTTTACTGTCCATATTTGGAGATTTAAAAAACATCTTTTTAAAAAAAAGATTTTATTTATTTATTTATTTATTTATTTATTTATTTATTTATTTGAGAGACAGAGACAGCACAAGCTGTGGGAGAGGGACAAGCAGACTCCCCATTGAGTGGGGAGCCCCACCCAGGCCTTAATCCTCAGACCCTGAGATCATGACCTGAGCCGAAGTCAGACCCTTAACCTGCACCTCCCTCTGCCTGTGTCTCTGCCTCTCTCTCTCTCTCTCTCTCTCTGTGTCTCACACAGAGAGAGAGGCAGAGACCTAGGCAGAGGGATCAGCAGGCTCCCTGTGGGAAATCCGATGCTGGACTTGATTCCAGAACCCTGGGATCACGGCCTGAGCTGAAGGCAGATGCCCAACCACTGAGCCACCAGAGGCCCCAATCCTATTTACTAACATCTCAATTATATTCATTCTTCCTCCCCACTTATCCCTTCTATAAACTTTTGTAATATTATTAGGTATCATACAGATTATAAAAGTTATGTTGCTATGCACTCAAGAAGCTTATAAACTAGCTGGAAAGACAAAAAGATAATTTGTTAGCAAATGAGAAGAGGTATCCTTTTTTTGTGGTTTAGAGAGATCCATATCTCTATCTACTTTCTCTCCCCTAAAGAGCTGGAACTAGACTATCGCTTGGAAAAGAACTTCATGAGGCCCCGGCTAATGAGGGTGAGACTCTCCCTGCCATGGGACAAATTCACCCAACAATAGGGGTTGAAAGCCTGGTGAATCAGCATTTTTGTTTTGTAGTAAGTGGCATGCATGGGTGTTGAAGTGAATTGCTTTGTGGAGTAAAAGGGTGAGGCATTAGAAGATTCAGGGGACCAGTCAGAGATAAAGGGGGACCAGTCAGAGATAAAGGGAAGAGTCAGCAAGGCTCCCTCCCAACTTCCTGGGAGAAATAGAAAGATATTTCAGAGGAGAGACTGGGGGAGAACGAAATGTTTAAGGTATTTGGGGAATTGAGTTGAAGTTCTATGTACTTGTAATGTAACCTCATCTTATATCTCTCATAGACAAGGTTCAGTAAAGTCTGTATCATTCTCCAATGTTTTTGTTCCAGTACATTCTTTGGGGGAATCTGAATAGGTGTTGAATTTTGTGTCCGGTTTTCCAAGTGAAAAAGCAAAGGTTATTTCCTGGCCTTCTGGAGCTGAAGGGTAAAGGGTAGATTGCTGTCATCTAAGTCACAGAGCAAGAAGCATGAGAGAACTCCAATTAAAGATGATGGATTGAACCACATGTAATTCCACATCCTAGTGAAATCTCTCTTTAAAGATGGGAAAAATAGGGGCACCTGGGTGGCTCAGTGGTTGAGTGCCCACCTTTGGCTCAGGGCCTGATCCTGGGGTTCCAGGATCAAGTCCTACATCAGGCTCCCCACAGGGAACCTGCTTCTCCCTCTGCCTATGTCTCTGCCTTTCTTTGTCTCTTATGAATAAATAAATAAAATATTTTTTAAAAAATTGGAAAAAACACAAAATCTCAAGGCAAAAAAGTTATAGAAAAAGAAAACCACTAAAATGAGAGCAAACATAGCAGGGAATTAGCCACCATCACTCGTGTTTGGCAAAGACTCAATGGCAGAAAGACAAGTGGGAAAGTTTTATAGTGAAAACAGGGATGACTTCAGATATGCTCTGATTGGTGGTCATTGTTATGGGAAAGCTGGAGATGGGTTAACTAGAAGCCAGGCTTCTTTTTTTAAATTTTAAAGATTTATTTATTTATTTATTTATTTATTTATTTGAGAGAGAGAACATAAGCAGGGGGAGGGGCAGAGGGAAAAGGAGAAACAGGACACACACCCCCACCCCACGCCCATGCTGAGCAGAGAGCTTGGTGCAGGGAGTCAATCCCAGGACCCAGCATCTTGACCTGAGCTGAGGGCAGAGGTAGCTTGGACTGACCCACCCAGGTGCCCCTGAAGCCAGGATTCTTAGGTGATTGGTTTGGCTTTCTCTGGTTGGTGCTGTGTTGGAAGTGGGGGCAAAATATAAGGAAACTGACTCATCGACAAGTTCTAACCATTCTAGGCTGTTTGCCTTGGAGGCTGCGGTTTGGCTTCCCAGGCTGGTAGCTGTAGAAGTTATGGGTCAGAGTGCTATTGTCATATATGGTCTGGCTATTGTCTGTTTGTATAGTCAGTCTCTTGGAGAACAGGAGATAAAATCATTAACATTTGGAAGCTGGAAAACAGGATAGTGGGAGCTTACTTAGCAGACTCCACATCTTTCAAAAGACAGGCCAGGAGCAAGCCTGGTTTGCCCCAGGGAACCCCTAAAAGGCTCAGGGACAGGCAACACCAGGTACCTCAAGAAGCAGCAATAATGTTGGGACTAAAAGAAGAATAATTGGTTAAAAGTCTATTTCAGATGCAGTTAGACCACCAGATTTCCTCTCTAGCTGCCGAGTGAGGAATAAGTGGATAAAGCATAGAGGATAAAGTGGAAGATACCTTGTCTAGTTAAGAATAGGGGTGTCATACCAAAACCAGGATTCAGTGAAAATTATTTATTTTCAAGACCTCTGCCTTAGTTTCCCACATTAGCAACCAATGTTAGAAGCCAAGTGTTTAAGAAAAATGTTGAGGGGTGCCTGGATGGCTCAGTGAATTAAGCATCGGGCTCTTGATCTAGGCTCAGGTTATGATCTCTGCTCTCAGCAGGTAGTCTGCTTGAGAGTGTCTCTCTCCCTCCCTCTCCCCCATGCTCTCTCAAACAAACAAACAAATAAATATTTAAAAGATTTTACTCATTTATCTGACAGGGAGAGAGAACACAGGCAGGTAGAGCAGCAGGCAGGGGTGGGGGGATGGAGGCAGGGGGGGTGGAGAAGCAGGCTGTCTGCTGAGCAGAGAGCTCAACGCAAGGCTGGATTCCAGGATTCTGGGATCATGACCTGAGCCAAAGGCAGACACCTGACCATCTGAGCCACCCAAGCACCCAGTAAACTTTCTAGAAAAAGAAAAAAGAAAAGAAAAAAGAGAAAATTTCAGATAATTTTGTTATGAGCATATATCAAAATTTCTTTACTATCTTGTAACAAGGGAGAAGACTTATAGTAGGATATTTCTAAGTGGACCAAAATATAATCAGGAAATGGAAAAGTGCATTGTCCTAGGCATATCCTTTCCACTTATCAGATTCTATAGAGTTCTTGCCTTTTATACTCTTTGAGCTCTTATGCAATGCTGAAGAGATATAGATTAATTTGTAGAAAACTGATAGTAATGCAAATAATTATCATCTTTAGATAAATATAAATAAATGCTGTTAGGTGAAGCTTCTATTGACAACCCTGCTCCCACACATCCCTCAATAAGCCAGCTTTGTGTCTACTGAGAAAATTTATTTCAGCATTTTTAAAAAATATTTAGTTTAGAGAGGATGAGGAAGGGCAGAGGGAGAGGGAGAGTCTCAAGCACACTCTGCACTGAGCAGGGAGCCCAACGTGGGGCTCAATCCCAGGACCTGGAGATCACGACCTGAGCTGAAACCAAGAGTCCAAGGCTAAACCAAGTGTACCCCCTGGGCGTCCCATATTCCAACATTTTTGATGAACTTAGGTATTTGGTCTTTGGGTTTTCCTTTAAACTGATTGTAACACCTTTTCCAGTTCCCTCATTAATTAATGAGTTAAGTTAAATCTTTGACATGTATTTATTTCGTATCTGCATCTGAGTCATAATTTCCCTTTTTCTTCTTTTAACTATTATCCTTTAAAAAGTCCATTTCAAAAATTTACTTTTGGTAGGGATATTTGGGAAGAAAAAAGATTGGTTAGAAATTCATTTTAGGGGCTTGGCTCAGCCGGTTAAGTTCCAGCCCCATGCTGGATGTAGAGATTCCTTGAAAAGAAAATAGTTAGGGACACCTGGGTGGATCAGCAGTTGAGCATCTGCCTTCGGCTCAGGGTGTGATCCTGGGGTTCTAGAATCCAGTCCCACATCGGGCTCCTTGCAAGAGAACCTGCTTCTCCCTCTGCCTATGTCTCTGCATATCTCTCTCTCTCTCTCTCTCTCTCTCTCTCTGTGTCTCTCATGAATAAATAAATAAAATCTTTAAAAAAATAAAAATAAAATCTTTAAAAAATGAAAGAAAAATCATTTTAAATTAGATATAAAAAAGGAAAGAGTAGTTGGTGAAATTCACCACAGTCTGAACTGACAGGTGAGTGGGTGGGTAAGTGGCTTCTCGGAAGTTTTAATCTCTTTAGTTTTATTAGAATTTTGTGTAGGCATTTTATCAGAAGTTCTAATTTCTTCCTAGAAGGTGGCTGTAAATTACATCATGCAAAAAACCCTGCATTCTGGTGCTAGTTTGAATTATTTTCTTTTATGGGGTAATGATTCCTGAATCTCCATCTAAAGCTAAATACCTACTCCTAGTGCTATTCAAAGTGCTGGACTGCAGTGAGAAAAGGACTTTGCTCTAAAACATAAAGCATATGGCATCCTTCACTGAAGAAATTGTCCTACAAAAATGTGCTTGCTGACGTAGATACTTTACATTCTGGCACAAACTTTTACCTTATTGAGAATTGATTTAAAAAAAAAAACATTGTGGGGCACCTGGCTGCTTCAGTCTGTAAAGCATGTTACTCTTGATCTTGGGGTCATATGTTCCAGCCCCATACTGAGAGGAGAATTTACCTTTAAAAATAATACTAATAATCAAAATGCATTGGGCCACCTGGGTGGCTCAGTTGGTTAAGTATCCAACTCTTGCTCAGGGCAGGTTTTGATCTCAGGGTCCTGAGTTTAAGCCCCTCATTGCAGGGATCCCTGGGTGGCACAGCGGTTTAGCGCCTGCCTTTGGCCCAGGGCGCGATCCTGGAGAGCCGGAATCGAATCCCACGTCGGGCTCCCTGCATGGGGCCTGTTTCTCCCTCTGCCTGTGTCTCTGCCTCTCTTTCTCTCTGTATGACTATCATGAATCAATAAATAAAATCTTAAAAAAAAAAAAAAGCCCCTCTTTGCACTCCATGCTGGGCATGAGCCTACTTTTAATCAATCGATTAATTAATTAATTAATTAAAAAAACAAACTGCACAAAATGAAATGTTATTCAGCTTTTAAAAGGAATAAAATTATAATACAGGCTACAATAGGAATGAACCTTGAAGGTATTTATCTGATTGAAATAAGCCAGACACAAAGGGACAAGTAATGCATGATTCCACTTTTATGAGGTTTCTAGAAGAGTCAAACTCATAGAGACTGGAGTGAAATAGAGATGACCAGGGGCTGGATGGAAGGAGGAATGGGAAGTTATTGCTTATTGGGCACAGAGGGTTTTTTTGTTCTGTTTTTGTTTTGTTTTTTTAAAAGATTGTATTTATTTATTTGAGAAAGAGAGAGGACAAGAGAGTCACAAGCTAGGGGAGCAGCAGAGGGAGAGGGAGAAGCAGGCTCTCCACTGAGCAAGGAACTGGATGCAGGGCTTGATACCACGACCCTAGGAACATGACTTGAGCGGAAGGCAGACACTTAGCCAACTGAGCTACCTAGGCACCCCTGAGCACAGAGCATTAGTTTGGGATGATGGAAAAAAATCTGGAGATAGATGATGGTGATAGTTGCAAAACAATGTAAATATACTTAATACTACAGAACTATACATTTAAAAATGGTTAAGATGGCAAATTTTAAGTTATATATGTATTTTTTCACAATTATAAAAATGATTAAAATGATAGATTTTAGGTCGCCCGGGTGGCTCAGTGGTTGAGCATCTACCTTTGGCTTGGGTCATGGTCTCGGGATCCTGGGATTGAGTCCTGCATCAGGCTCCCCACAGGGAGCCTGCTTCTCCCTCTGCTTATGTCTCTGCCTCTCTCTGTCTCTCATGAATAGATAAATAAAATCTTTTTTAAAATGATAGATTTTATATATATAATATATATTAATATATTTAATATTATATTACATTATAATGTATATTAGTATATATTATATATATTTTTATATGTTACTGCAATTTTCTTTTCTTTTTCTTTGCAGGCCAACTAATCCAAAGACTACATTTTGAATTGTACTACATTAGAGTCCAGACTTCTCAAACTAAATTCATCAACCCCAGCAGATCTTTTCACATGGTACAAACTAGCTCCTTTCTGACTCCCTTCTCCACATTCATTCTATCTCTTTCTCCACTAGTCATTTAGTTACTCCTGCTAGAAATCTGTGAAATGCCCTAGACTCCTGCTTCCCCCTCATCCTTTTGTGTGTAATTTGAGCAATGATTACCTAACTGTGTTGGTCATGAAGAAACTGTTCCTCAGCTTCAAAGTCACGCATCTATGCTCTGTTTTGTGGTGCTGGGGCTGGGTCTCTGCTTCTCATGTTTTTCTGTGGCCAGCCTGGCTCTCTATTAGGTTCTGCCAATAGTGGGAGATCAGAGGCAGGAAGAAGGGAGAAGGGACTGCTCCTTCTTGTTCGCTTCCTGTTTCTATTCAAGTCACCCAGGCAACAGCTCTTCGTGCCAGCAGCAGCAGTTGGTTCCAGCTCTGGACTCCTTTCCATATTCCCAGAACTAGCCTCATCATGCTCCTTAGAGATACCAGTACCAGCTAGGCAGCAATCCTCCTCGGAGATCTGAGTCCCGACACTGCAGAGGCTGACCACTGAGCTACGGTGGTTCCAGCCCTCTAGGGCTCCTCCTTCAGGTGTTTAATCCTAATAATCCCATCCCTGACCTTTTATTTCCCCCATCTACTTCTTGCAATTACTACTTCTTTGTTCTACTTCTCTTTTCAATTCTTCAACGCCCATAGTATCTCCAATAAATCTTTTTTTTTTTTTTTTAAAGATCTGGGCTTTGTCCTGTTTGTTTGTTTGTTTATTTTTGAGAGAAAGGAAAGAATGTATGGGCATGGCAGGGGTGGGGGGAGGACAGAGGGAACAGGAGAGGAGAATCCCAAGCAGGGTCCACAACCAGTGCAGAGCTCGATGTGGAGCCCTATCTCAACCTTGAGATCATGACCTGAGCCAAAAATCAAGAGTCAGATGCTTAACTAACTGAGCCACCCAGGTGCCCCTCCAATAACTCTTATTCTTTTAAAGATTTTATTTATTTATTTGAGAGAGAAAAAAGATGAGTATGCAGGGAGAGGCAGAGGGAAAGGGAGAAGCAGATTCCCCACTGAGCAGGGAGCCCGATGCAGGGCTCTATCCCAGGACCCTGGGATCATGACCTGAGCCGAAGACAGATGCTTAACCAACTGAGCCACACAGGCACCCCTTCGATAGCTCTTTATATAAACTTTCTTAGTTAAGATAATTAGTATAGTTGGTTTCTTTCCTGAGTACTGACTAATATGGTAAATGACCCCAAGAGTGGTTCTAGGTAACAGACATTGAGATATATATATAGGATTTGGGGTTGATTTTTTTGTACCCTTAAACTCAAATTGAATGTTGAGCAAGCTGTCAATGGAAATGGGATGTTGTGGCATCATAAATGATCAACTTATCACCTTTAGTCACTTGTGGTGAAGCGCCCACTAAAGCAAATGATTTGGAGCCACATATGACTAGCTGATGGTAATGGTGACTATAACAACTCTAGGTTGGGAGTGGTTTCATTTGCAGCCACCAAAAAATCTACATAAAAAATGGAAAGTTCAAGTCATTAAACATTCAGTCCAATGACAGAGAAAGTTTCTTATGGCAGCCCTAAATAATGCATTATCTTTTATTTATTTATTTTTAAAGATTTTATTTATTTATTGATGAGACACACACACACACACGGGGAGAGAGAGAGAGAGAGAGAGAGAGAGAGAGAGGCAGAGACACAGGCAGAGGGAGAAGCAGGCTCCATGCAGGGAGCCTGATGTGGGACTCGATTCTGGGTCTCCAGGATTACGCCCTGGGCCAAAGGCAGGCGCCAAACAGCTGAGCCACCCAAGGATCCCCTACCCCTTATCTTTTATACCTGAAAACTAATCTTGCTGAAAATTGAACATAAAGTTTAATTGTGCAGATATCAAAATTACAACATAAGTTGATTTTATAGCCTTGCCAAAAATCTCTGGTGAAAGATACAGCATTGGTAGAGAAGGGTGAGACCCTGAAACTGAAATGGTGACATTTGGGTTGTCTCAAAGTTAAGATTCTTGAGTGCCCAAATCTCTCTAAGCCTCCAAAATCAGTGGAGACAGCCTTCCATCCCTTGCTTAAAATCCCTGTAACAACATTATCTGAGTGATGTCTATTTTCCTCAAATTCCACTCCAAAAACTCCTTGTTACCTGTAGATCAGAGTTTCTCAACATGTTGGGCTATGGATAACTGTTGTGAGGGGATGTCCTGTGAATTGTAATATCTAGCAACATCCCTGACCTCTTACCTACTAGCTCCAGCGACACTTTCTAAGCCCAAGTTGTGACAACAATCAGATGCACCCTGGGAGAAAAAAAAATCATCCCCAGTAGAGGACCAATGCTCTAGATCCATAACTAGGGTCAGATCTCAACATGTTCCAACTCTGACTACGAAGAAATGACTTGTGCTTACTTATTGCAATATTTTGTTCATTTATATTTGCAGATTTGGAGAACATGTGAAAGAATGGATTCTTTTATTCCAGGAAGAAAATAAACAAGGAAGACAATCTAACACCAGATTCAGTTGAATTATTAACCAATTCAATTCAATTGATGAGCACTTTTACCACAATTCTAGAGTTAATGTGCTAGCTTGTGTGGCTGGAAATGGCTCTAATGGTTGATTGACTGAAACTTTAAGTAGTGGCCTACATTCAATGAAGTTGAGATGCAAGAACTTGCTGGTATGACTTAAAAGAAGGAATTCAAGATCTTAAGGAGATAGAAATGTTGGAGTAGATCTATCATGTATGTATTGCCACTCCCTCACTATTTCAGAGGATACTCTCTCCACTAAGGCATTGAGAAATAAATTGGTGGTTGGGCACCTGTATCCCTGTAACTTTTAACCTGTGTGGTGGCTGTTTCCTGTAGACATATTTGATGAAAGAAGTTATAGTTGAGATGGGTCCCCTGATTTCAATGGCAATAGGGATCCTGGAGTAACAGAGGTCAAAGACTACATGTGTCAAGAGATAATATGTGGACTTCCTTCCAAAGAGTACAGTATGGGGTTGCCTGGCCGGCTCAGGTGGTGGAGCATGGGACTCGGTCTCGGGGTTGTTAGTTTAAGCTCCATGCTGGGTGTATTTAAAAATAAAATATTTAAAACAACAACAAAGAGTATAGTATGAAAAGAGGCAGGGGGAAAGAGTGACTTTACATTGTAGAAACCTGACAAAACTACCTCAGCCAGCTTATCAAGGTTATAAGTCACATTGAAAGTATATGCCTTCCTATATAAATCAGGACTGCTATAACAAAAGGAAATGGATGGCTTCAAGAACAGAAATCTATTTCTCATAGTTCTGGAGGCTGAGGAGTCCAAGACCAAGATGCAGACCAATTCTGTTTCTGTTGAGAGCTCTTTTCCTGGTTTGTAGATGGCCACTTTCTCACTGTATTCTCATGTGATGAAGAAAGAGAAATCTCTGGTGTCTCTTCTTATAAGGACACTAATCCTATTGGATTAGGGTTCCACCCTTACTGCTTCATTTAATCTTAATTACCTTCTAAAGACCTTATCTCCAAATATAGTAAAATTGGAGTGTAGGGCTCAGCATTAGAATTTGTGGGGCTGAGGGAAGACACAATTCAGTCCATAACAATACCCCCTTGATAAAATTTGATGAAAATGGCACTTTACCTGTGTCCTTCCTCCCAAAAACACATAACCCCAGTCTAATTGTGAGATAAACATCAGGAAAATCCCAGTTGAGTAACACTCTACAAAATATTTGATTAGTACTCTTTAGAACTGTTAAGGTCATCAAAAACAAGGTAAAGTCCCAGCCAAGAGGAACCTTAGGAGACGTGTGAACTAAATGTAAAGTGGTATCCCTGATGAAAACCTGGCACACACAAAGGATATTGAGTAAAAGTTAAGGTAATCTAAATAAATTATGGACTTCGGTTAACAATATAATGATATAAGTTCATTATTTATGACAGATGTACCATACTGAGATAAAAAGTTAATAACAGGGGAAATTGGGTATGAGATATAGGGGAACCCTTTATTCTATCTTCACCAGTTGTCTGTAAATCTAAATCTATTCTAAAACAAAAAAGCTTATTGGAGTGACTGGGTGGCACAGTCGGTTAAGCATCTGACTCTTGGTTCTTGGTTTCTGTTTAGGTCATGATCTCAGGGTCATGAGACAGAGCCTGGTGTCGGGTTCCATGCTCAGCATAGCATCTGCTTAAAGACTCTTTCCCTCTCCCTCTGCCCACCCCCCATTCTACATTCTCTCTCTCTCTCTCTCTTTCTCAAATAAATAAATAAATATTTACATAAAATAAAAAGCTTATTTAAAAAGTAAAAATAAAAAGCCAATGTGGGCACAATTATAATGAGTAACAGAAATGAAGTGGTATTCAGAAAGTTTTGATACAAAGAATCTTTGGCAGTGGGTAATTGATCCTGGTATCCTAAGTTTAAAATGGATAGCTTAGGGATCCCTGGGTGGCGCAGCAGTTTGGCCCCTGCCTTTGGCCCAGGGCGTGATCCTGGAGACCCAGGATCAAATCCCATGTCGGGCTCCAGGTGCATGGAGCCTGCTTCTCCCTCTGCCTGTGTCTCTGCCTCTCTCTCTCTCTCTCTCTGTGTGTGTGACTATCATAAATAAATAAATAAATAAATAAATAAATAAATAAATAAAATTTAAAAAATAAATAAAGAGCTGTTTAAAAAATAAAATAAAATGAATAGCTTAATAAAATGTTATTGGAGTTATTGACTTGTGATATGTCCTAGTGCTGGACAAGGCACAAACTCTGGACAAAATACACCAAAACCAACTTCCTGAAGGCATTGGAGAGTGAACAAAAGCACATAGATTCTGACAGGGAGTCAACACTTACAAGAAAAAGCACAGGGTGAATTTTTTTTTTTTAATAGTCTTTAACCTGAGGGCAAGCTTCAGCTAGAGCTCCCTGGAAGGCAAAAATAATAGGAGGAAATCCACAGTCTTTGTGGCCTGAACAACCAAAGAGAGTTGGAGGGATCTGCAGCTGCCAGACAGTGAGAGGGGAATCCAACAAAGGATAGAACCAGAGAGGGGGAGCCAGATAATTTGTGTGTGTGTGTTTTTTAAAGATTTTATTTATTTTTTTGAGAGAGAGTAAGCACAAGCAGGGTGAGTGGCAGGCCAAATGGAGAGGGAGAAGCATGTTTCCTGCTGAGCAGGGAGCCCAATGTGGGTCTTAATCCCAGGACCCCAGGATCATAACCTGAGCTTAACCAACTGAGCCACTCAGGTGCCCCCATAATTTGTGTTTAAACACTGTTCAGCTTCTACTGAACCCCTGAACCACATGCTCAGGGCAGTCTACAAGTAGCCCAACCAAAGGAAAAACAACTGAATGGAGATTTGTGCTGCAGCCCGGAAATAGAAATTAGAGTTTAAGTCCATCCAAATTAATGGCATGCTGAAACAAACAAACAACAACAACAATAAAATAGCACTCTTTAAGGAAAATAACAGAATCTACTCTCCACAAACTTGACATATGAAGAAACAAGACTATATATCACATCTTCTCAAGAGAAACAACAATCAACATACATGGACAGCAGTATGACACGGTTGCTCAATTAGCAAAGATTTCAAAGCTGATATTTTTAAAAGAGATTATATTTATTTCAGACAGAGAGAGTGAGCACAAGTAGGGGGTGGGTGGGAAAGGGAAAAGCAGACTCCCCGCTGAACAGGAATCCTGACATGGGGCTTGATCCCAGTATCTGGGATCATAATCTGAGCCAAAGTCAGACACTTAACAGACTGAGCACCCAGGCACCCCTAAAACTAATATTAAACTATATTTGATGATGTAAAGGAAAAATGTTCATAGTGTATAAACAGGAAATCTCTGTAAACAGACAAATGTAAAATGATATAAAAGTGAAGCAAATGGAATTCCAGATCTAATATATATATATATATATATATATATATATATATATATATATATATGGTGTATATGTATCTGAAACAAAAAAAAAAATCCCTGGAGGGATGCCTGGGTGACTCGGTGGTTGAGCATCTGCCTTTGGCTCAAGGCGTGATCCTGAAATCCGGGATAGAGTCCCACATCTGGCTCCTTACAGGAAGCCTGCTTCTCCCTCTGTCTGTGTCTCTGCCTCTCTCTCTCTCTCTCTGTGTCTCTCATGAATAAATAAATAAAATCTTTAAAAAATATATATTCACTGGATAAGATTACAGCAGAATAGAAATAACAAAAGAGTCAGCTTAGCTTCAAGATAGATTCATAGAAATGATCCAATATGAAAAACAGAAATGAAAAATTATTGGAAAGGAAATGAACAAAATCTCAGAGATCC
The DNA here is from genome assembly GCF_018345385.1 of Vulpes lagopus. Taxonomy (NCBI): domain Eukaryota; kingdom Metazoa; phylum Chordata; class Mammalia; order Carnivora; family Canidae; genus Vulpes; species Vulpes lagopus. Next base: position 30,440,967 of record NC_054829.1, read on the forward strand.
CAGCCAAGAGCAAAAGATCTAATGTATATCAAATTGAGTCCCAAAAGGAAAGGAGAAAGAGAAAAAGAGACAGAAAAAATGTTTGAAGACACAACGATCAAGTGATCAAAAAGTTCCCAAATTTATTGATAGATGTACATTTATAGGCTCAAAGATCTCAGCAGATCCCATGTTGTATAGATTTAAAGAAAACCACATGTAGGCATAGTATATTCAAACTGCTGAAAACCAGACAAAGAGCATTCTTGAAAGCAAGAGAAAAATGACTCATTATATAAAGGAGAATGAAAAAAAAAAAAAAAAAACCCTGCTAACTTTTATTAGAAAAAATGGAGGACAGAAGGCAATGAATTACCATTTTTAAAGATTTTATTTTTAAATAATCTCTACACCCAACTTGGGGCTTGAACTACAATCCCCAGATCAATTAATTGTTGCATGTGCTACCAACTGGGCCAGCCAGGTGCCCCATGATGACCATTTTTAAAATGCTTAAAGATGCTGACAACCCAGAATTCTATACCAATAAGAACATCCTTAAAAATGAAGGCAAACAAACAAAACTTTTAGATTAAGAAAGAGAAAGAAGAACCAAAAGGGGGCACCTGTGGCTCAGTCAGTAGACCATGCAACTCCTGCTTGTGAGTTCAAGCCCAACAATGGGCATAGAGCTTACTTAAGAAGAAGAAAAAGAAGAAAGAAGGAAAAAGAAGAAGAAGAAGAAGAAGAAGAAGAAGAAGAAGAAGAAGAAGAAGAAGAAGAAGAAGAAGAAAAAGAAGAATCATCTATAAGAATTCATCACCAGCAAAAGTGTACTACAGGAAAGACCAAAGGAAGTTATTTGAGCTAAGAAGAAATGATACCTGGTAGAAAATCAGACCTTCAGGAAGGAGTGAGGAACATCAGAAATGCAAATATCTGGCTAAATACACAAGAGGGTTTTTTTCCTCTCATAATTAAAAAACAACAACACGTGTGACTGTTTAAAGTTAAAATTACCGGGTGCCTGGGTAGCTCAGCAGTTGAGCATCTACCTTTGGCTCAGGGCGTGATCCCAGAGTCCTAGGATCAAATCCCACGTCGGGGTCCCTGCATGGAGCCTGCTTGTGTCTCTGCCTCTCTCTCTCTCTCGTATAAATAAATAAAATATTTTTTAAAAAGTGAAAAATTGCCTTGTGAAGTTTACAACATTTGTAGTTGCAATATATAAGACAGTTATAGTATAAAGAAATGAGGGGGTAGAAAATTGATCTGCAGGGGCAACTGGGTGGCTCGGTTAGTTAAGTATCTGCCTTTGGCTCAGGTTATGATCCTAGAGCCTGGCTTCTCCCTTTCCCTCAGCCATTCACCATACCCTACCCTACACCGCAGGTGCTCTCACTTTTTTCCTCTCTCTCTCTAATAAATAAAATCTTTTAAAAAAATAAGAAAGAAAAAAAAAGAAGAAAGTTGATTTGTAGACTTGTAAAATTTCTACATTCTGTGTAAAATGATTAAATATTAATTCTGAGTAGATTGTGAAAAGTAAGGATGTACATTGAAATACCTAGATCAACTGCTAAGAATGTAATATAAGAGATATAGTTAAAAAGATAATAGATAAAATTAAAATTTAAAAATATTTAAATAATTAAAAGGACAAGAAAGGAAAAACAAAACAAAACAAAAAGATAAGAAGGGATAAACAGAAAACAAATAATAAAATAGAAGACCTAAGTCTAACCATATTAATAATTACATTAAATGTTGATGGATTAAACACTTCAACTGATAGGCAGAGATAGGCAGAAACACTTCATAAAAACACAAATGCCATTATTTACTACCTATAAAATACACACTATAAATAAAGTATGATACAAAGACACAGATAATTTGAAAGTAAATAGAAAAAAAAGACATGCAGGCAGTAAGCATAAGAAAGTGGAGTAGCTGTATTAATATCAGATAAAACAGATTTCAAGGGGCACCTGATGGCTCAGTGGTTGAGCATCTGCCTTTGGCTCAGGTCATGATCCTGGGGTCTCAGGATCAAGCCCCGCATCAGGCTCCCTTTGGGGGGCCTGCTTCTCCCTCTGCTTATGTCTCTGCCTCTGTCTGTGTGTCTCTCATACAGAGTATGAGAGTAAATAAATAAAATCTTTGAAAAATAAATAAAACAGATTTCAAGATGAAAAGTATCAGAGGACACAAAAAGGGGCATTTTACAATAGTAAAAGTGTCAGTATATCAGAAGACATACAATCATAAATATGTTTATCCCTAATAACAGAGCTTCCAAATATATGAAGCAAAAATGACAGAATTTTTAAAAAATATTTTACTTATTTATTCATGAGATACAGAGAGAGAGAGGGAGAGACACAGACAGAGGGAGAAGCAGGCTCCATGCAGGGAGCCCGATGTGGGACTTGATCCCGGGTCTCCAGGATCACGCCCCGGGCAGAAGGCAGGCAATCAACCACTGAGCCACCCAGGGATCCCCCCCCAAAATGACAGAATTAAGAGAGAAAAAGACAATTCCACAATTGTAGTTGGAGATTTTAACATCTCTCTCTAATCAATTGGCAATCCAACCAGGTAGAAAAACATCAAAGACATATAAGAACTGAACAACACAATGAACTACGTTGTCCTAATTGACATTAATAGCACTGGAGTCCCAACAACTACAAAACACCATTCTTTTCAAGTGAAAGTGGTATATTCACCAGGATAGGCCATATGTTAAACCATAGAACAAGCACTGATACATTTTTAACGTTTCGAAAATTTTTAAGATTTCCCTTAGATTTCTCTGACGCTGGAACTAAATTATAAATAACAAGATTTTAAAAACAGATTTTATGTATGTATGTATTTACTTGAAAGAGAGAGAATGAGTGTGAGTGGGGGTAAAAGCAAAGGATGAGAGACAAGCACATTCCAGGCTGAGCAGGGAGGTCTGATGTGGGGCTCAATCCCACAACCTGGAGACCATGACCTGAACTGAAACCAAGAGCCAACACTCAACCAACAGAGCCACCCAGGCTCCCCAATAACAAGATTCTAAGAAAACTAAAAATATTTGGAAATCAGTATACATATTTCTAAATAATCCACAAGTCAAAAAAATAAAGAGAAATTAGGAGATGTTTTTAAATGGATGATAATGAAAATATTTCTTCATTTGTGGGATACAGGTAAAGCACTGCTTATAGGGAAAGTTACAGCTTTAAACATTTATCTTAGAAAAGAAGATTTAAAAGCAGTAATTTACATTTTCACTTTAAAGAATTAAAAAAACAAGATCAAATTAAGGCTAGGGGAAATAGAAGGAAAAAATCAAGATAAAAGGAGAAATCAACAAAATAGAAAATGAATAAAAATGGCAATAATCGAAAACAAAAGCTGTTTTTTTTTAATTAATAAAATCCATAAGCCTCCCATCAGAATGATCAAGAAGAAAAGAGAAAAGGCAAAAATTATTTGAGGAATTGAAAGCTGTTTTAGCATCTGAGATTTGACAAACATAAGTTACCTGTATCATGCCTAATTTACGGTTAATTTTGCATCCAACAGGAGACACTGCTGTAGTATTACAACCTTCAACAGAAGCATTCTTGAAAGATAATAGTGAAGCAAATCCTCTAAATGGGTAGATCTCCAAGAAATACATTTGGTTGTCCACCTTATCTAGACTGTGAACTGGCCAGAACACATCGACATTGATTAAAGGGTACTTGCTAATGATTTTGCTATATGTTTAGAGACTTCGAAAGACCAGCGGCATTTGAAGATAAGTAAAAGAAGGTGTGGGGAAAGAGGTATATGGATGGACCTCTCAAACGGGCAGATTGTAATGATATTTGAATCCTATAAAAAATGCTCACAAAAAATGCTCATCCATTGCAGAGAAGGCAATCAGATGGACAAGATGACATGTAGTATAAATGTCATTCTACCTTTTTCTAGACACAACAGTGCTTCAAGGACTTCCGCGTGGCCATGTTACAGGGATAAAGACTGCATGGATTCAACAACATCAACTTCTCCTCAATAAGTCTGACCTGGCTAAGCCTCCCATAAGACTAACTTTTTTTTTTTAAGATTTTATTTATTTATGCATGAGAGACACACGGAGAGAGAGAGAGAGAGGCAGAGACACAGGCAGAGGGAGAAGCAGGCTCCATGCAGGGAGCCCGATGTGGGACTCGATCCCGGGACTCCAGGATCACGCCCTGAGCCAAAGGCAGGCGCTAAACCACTGAGCCACCCAGGGATCCCCTGCCATAAGCCTAACTTACCTGAAGTGAAGGACTCAGGGCTGGATCCTCAGTATGACATTCCCTGGGTCAGCAGTCAGTCAATTAGTAGCAAATTGATTACACTGGACTCCTTTTATCACAGAAGTAACAGCAATCTGTCGTTACTGAAATAGACACACATTATGGATATGGATTTATCTTCCTTGCTAACATTGTGCTTTATACAGTGTTTTATACTGGGCTCAAGTCTATGGAATTCATTGATCTTTCCATATACCTCATTATCCAGAAGCAGCTGGCCTGTGGGATGCTGGAATAGCCTACTGATTGCTTGGTTTCAATGCCAATGCTAGTGGGGAGATAGCATCTTGAAAAATTGGGATTGTCTTGCAAAATTAATATCTCCTACAATGTATAGTGCTGTTTCTTCTACAGCCAGAATGAATGGGATCCACAAAACAAAGGATGGAAATGAAAGTAGCTTTTTTCATTCTTATGCCTAATAATCTACTTCCAAAATTTTTATTTCCTGTTTCTGCAATGTTGAATTCTGTTGGTTTGGAGGCCTTAGTTCCCAACAGAAAAAAGCTTCTACTATGAAACACAATAATAGTTCCATTGATTGGGAGGTTGAGATGTCACCTAGCCATTTTGGGCTCTTCTTGCCATGGAACCAACAGCCAAAAAGAGAGATTACTCCCTGGGTGAGGTGATGACACTAATTACCAACGGGGAATTGCATCTCTGTTACGTAATCGAGACAGTTTCCTGAGAGTTTCTCTGGAATCCAGGAGATTCTCTGGTAAGCCTCTGAGCACTTCCATATCTAATAGGAAAGATTAATGGGAAATTAAAGTAAGCAGAAAAAAGTAGGACCCTGAAGGAAATTCAGGAATGAAAGCTTGGTTCACCTCACCAGGTGAAAAGCCCAAAGGTTCTAGTAGAGAGCAAAGGAAATAATGAATGGATAGTGAAAGACAACAGTTATAAATGTCAACTAGGACCTTGTGACCACTTACAGAAATGAGCGCAATAACAGCTATGCATATTTTCTTATAACTTTTTGTGTGTGTACATAAAAAGAATTTCTCTCCTGATTCCCCTTATTTTATATAAGGGATCCTGGTAGCTGTTAACTTTACAATTTAGTCTTTTGGTTTTAGTATATTCAGATAGGACTGTTACTGAATGTGAGTAGTAATTAACATCACTCATACATGGATACTGTAACTATAACTGAATAGCAAGCATTCTCCTGCCTCGGGCATTTGTAGTTGTTTCCTCTTCTTGGAATGTTCTTCCCTTAGATATCCATAAGGGCTTCTCCTTCACCTCCTTTTAATCTTTATTCTAATGTCACTTTTCTCAGAGATGCTTTCTCTGACCATTCTATTTAAAACTCAAAGTGCTTATTACCATCAAACATATATATTTTACTTGTTTACCATATTGACTTTCTGATTCCTGCTTCAGCTTAAATGCTATATCCTCAGGCATCTGGGTGGCTCAGACATTTAAACATCTAACTTTTGATTTAAGCTTGGCTCATGATCTCAGAGCTGTGAGATCGAGCCCCACCCCAGGCCTGGGCATGGGGCCTGCTTAAAACTCGTTCTTCTCCCTCTCCTTCTGCCCCTCCCCTTCTTTTGATCTCTCTCTTAAAAAAAATAAATAAATAAAAGCTAGATCACCCGTGCAAAGAATGATGTAGACACTCAAGAAATATTTGTTCACTGGAAAAAGGCAGTCTCTTCAATAAATGGTGCTGGGAAAATTGGACAGCCACATGCAGAAGAATGAAACTAGACCATTCTCTTATACCATACACAAAGATAAACTCAAATGGTTGAAAGATCTAAATGTGAGACAAGAATCCATCAAAATCCTAGAAAAAGACACAAGCCACACCCTTTTTGAACTTGGCCACAGCAACTTCTTGCAAGATACATCCATGAAGGCAAGGGAAACAAAAGCAAAAATGAGTTATTGGGACTTAATCAAGATAAAACGCTTATGCACAGCCAAAGAAACAGTCAACAAAACTAAAAGAGAACCTACAGAATGGGAGAAGATATTTACAAATGACATAGCAGATAAAGGGCTAGTATCCAAGATCTATAAAGAACTTCTTAAACTCAACAGCAAAGAAACAAACAATCCAATTATGAAATGGGCAAAAGACATGAACAGAAATGTCACCAAAGAAGACACAGACATGGCCAACAAGCACATGAGAAAATGCTCCGCATCACTGGCCATTAAGGAAATACAAATCAAAACCACAATGAGATACCCTCACACCAGTGAGAATGGGGAAAATTAACAAGACAGGAAACAACAAATGTTGGAGAGGATGTGGAGAAAGGGGAACCCTCTTGCACTGTTGCTGGGGATGTGAACTGGTGCAGGTGCTCTGGAAAACTGTGTGGAGGTTCCTCAAAGAGTTAAAAATAGATCTGCCCTATGACCCAGCAATTGCACTGCTGGGAATTTACCCCAAAGATAGAGATGCAGTGAAACGCCGGGACACCTGCACCCCAATGTTCATAGCAGCAATGTTCACAATAGCCAAACTGTGGAAGGAGCCTCGGTGTCCATCGAAAGATGAATGGATAAAGAAGATATGGTCTATGTATACAATGGAATATTACCCAGCCATTAGAAACGATAAATACCCACCATTTGCTTCGACATGGATGGAACTGGAGGGTATTATGCTGAGTGAAGTAAGTCAATTGGAGAAGGACAAACATTATATGTTCTCCTTCATTTGGGGAATATAAAAAATAGTGAAAGGGAATACAGGGGAAAGGAGAGAAAGTGAGTAAAAATATCAGTGAGGGTGACAGAACATGAGAGATACCTAACTCTGGGAAACGAACAAGGGGTAGTAGAAAGGGAGGTGGGCGGGGGTTGGGGTGACTGGGTGACAGGCACTGAGGGGGTGCTTGGCAGGATGAGCACTGTGTGCTATGCTATATGCTGGCAAATTGAACTCCAATAAAAAAAAAAAGAAATATTTGTTGACTAAGGAACGTTGTCATACAGCTTAAAATAATGAGATAGGGGTGCCTGGGTGGCTTAGTCAGTTAAGCATCCAAAGCCTCTTGAGTTCAGGGCTATGATATTGAGCTCTCTGTCCACCTTTCTGTCCACACCCCTGCCTCAGTGCTGCTGTGGAAACTGCTTAAGATTCTTAAGATTATTTCTCTCCCTCTGCCTCTCCATCACCCCCACTATCACGTGTGCAAGCTTTCTCTAAATAAATAAATAAATAAATAAATAAATAAATAAATAAATAAATAAAAATAAGGGACACCTGGGTGGCTCAGGTTGCAATCCTGGGGTCCCCACAGGGAGACTGCTTCTCCCTATGCCTGTCTCTGCCTCTCTGTGTGTCTCTCATGAATGGATGAATGAATGAATGATTAAATAAATAAATAAATCCTTTTAAAAAATAAAATGAGGTAGATCTATAAATACTAAATAAGTTATTTCTAGTTTCCTTCCAGAAATAGGTGAAGAGCATAAATATGGAATTTAACCTATTACCTAAGTTAAAAATTTTTTTTTTTTCCATTTTTCAGTGTCAGGAGACACTTGAACATAACTTGCCAACTTAGAGGGAAAGGCCAGTAGCCCTTGGAATGGATTAATATATAGGAAAAAGGGGATCATTGGTGGAATATGTCCATAAAGAGATAACAGGAGATGGTTGCAGAGCACAGGTAAAGTGCTATGCTCGGATAAGAGGAGTTTTGCCATGGGGAGCCCTAAAATTGAAGGGATTCTCAACTGATGGCCTCCATGATCCTCGTGAATGAGTGGAGGAGTGAAGGCTAAGAGCAAGGGTTTGGGGAATGTGCTGAATTTGTGATGGTTTAAGAAAACTTATGGTTATAACAAAATTATTTTATTTAATCCTCTCATCAGTCTACAAGGCATTATCTCCATTTTACAATATTATTCCATTTTATAAATGTAGAAACAGAAGGACTGAGATTATGTAATGTGCAAGACAAGACTACATAGCTGATGAATGACAGAGCCATTTGAGTGAGTTCTAACCCAGGCCTCTCTGACTTCAATTTACTGCAACCTATCAAGATCTCACGTTCTTCATCGATGATGTAGAAATGGACCTACGCTACTCCATTCTCTAAAGGAATGATCCACAAAGTGGAATAAGATGGGCACATGCAGGATGTACACGATGGTCCATTGGGATGTTGAAAGAAAATGTTAGATTCCTATTTACATTTTAAATCTAAAAAGAATTAAAGAAATTCAGCTTTGCTACTATTTAATATACAGATGGACACTGGCATCCTTATTTGGTCTGGATGCCAGCTGGTTGTGAGTCATTTTGGTATCTTGAGGGAGACATAGGAGTTCCATGGTGCAGATGGACTGGTAGTGGTGCTCGCCCATGTTATTTTTGGTTCTTATGGGATGACATCAATGTGTTTATTTTTGTAGAAACAAGACTCATGTAGCCAAATCTTTAAAACAGTGGTCTATGATGGAATGGGGACTGATGACAAAGATATCTGGCTTCACTCAGATTTGCTAGGTGTTTCTGGCCCAAGTATTAAAATAGTTGTCAGAACTGATAAATTAACTTGGACTTTTCTTTTAGAAAAAGACAAACATTCAAACTTTGCTGACTTTTTCGATGATAAGGCAGCTGTCAGTAGTACGCTACTTTATAAATACTACAAAAACATGTTTTACAGCTGTTCCTTCAAGCTAAAGTTGATAATGTAATAAATGAGAAAACAACTGGTTTTTGAAAGCTACTACAAACAAATATTTTGAAAAGCAATGTTAATTTTGGTGTGTATGTGTTTTTTAAAAGATTTTATTTATTTATTCATGAGAGACACAGAGAGAGAGCAAGAGAGGCAGAGACACAGGCAGAGGGAGGAGCAGGCTCCATGCAGGGAGCCTGGTGTGGGACTCGATCCCGGGACTTCAGGATCACGCCCGGGCCGAAGGCAGGTGCTAAACCCGCTGAGCCACTCAGGGATCCCTTTGGTGGTGTTTTTGGCCAAAAAATATAGATGTAATATGTGTATATATGAAAAAAAAAATGTATATATTTTACAAGGCACCTTGTTAGAAGTATGTCACTTACAAAAAAAGCTCATATTTGCACAGATAAAACCTTGGAGATACTTTTCTTCTGTGTTAATAATCTTCCAAATAAAAGGGATTCAGGAGATTTTAAATCTGTTAAAAATATAACATCTTCTGGGGCATCTGGGTGGCTCAGTCAGTTGGGGGTCCAACTCTTGGTTTTGGCTGTGTAGTGATTCTGGAGTTGTGGGTTTGAGCCCTAAGTAGGGCTCCATGCTAGTGTGGAGTTGGCTTGTCCCTCTCCCCCTGTTCCTCCTCTGCTCATTCTCTCTCTCTCGAATAAAATATATATAAATATAAATATGTATATATAAGCATCTTCTTACTAATTTGCAAATGCAACTGATTGATGTCATGGAAGACAAAAATTGATCAGCTGAACTTTAATAAAATTGAAAGGGACCTAAAAATTAGTTTCATGTTTGAGTAAACTCAGCCAAGTATTTTTCCACTTGAATTATTTATATTTTTGTGAGTTTCATTTCTGTTAAAACCAAGTAATAGATCATAGATACAAACATTGGAAATCATAGTATCATACTATGTTAAGCCACCATTTCAGAAATGAATCAAAATCAGATTGCTCTTACTTTATAAAAAAAAGTTCAGGGTGCCTGGCTGGCTCATTTGGTAGAGCATGTGACTCTTGATCTCAGGGTTGTGTGTTTAAGTTCCATATTTGCTGTAGAGCCTTCTTAAAAAAACAACAAAAAAGTTCTTGGGAGCATATATAATAAGCAAAGTTTTGTATTTTAAAATGTTGTTTCTTTTTTCTTCATTTTATCCTTTAATTTTTAAATTTTAAAACATTTTTGTGATTTAAACATGTACACAATATATCAGGACATTATTACATGTATACAATGTATCAATAATATGAGCTCATGTTAAAAAGTGTTTAAAGGAGGTGTGCTGGGACACCTGGGTGGCTCAGCCATTGAGCATCTGCCTTTGGCTCAGGGCATGATCCTAGAGTTCCAGGATCGAGTCCCACATCAGGCTCCTTGCAGGGAGCCTGCTTCTCCCTCTTCCTGTCTCTGCATCTCTCTCTCTCTCTCTCTCTGTGTGTGTGTGTGTGTGTGTGTCTCACAAGTAAAGTCTTAAAAAAAGAAAAAAAGCAGATTGATCTTTTAAAAAATAAATAAAGGAGGTGTGCCTGGGTGGTTCAGTCTGTTAAGCATCTGCCTTTCGCTTAGGTCATGATCCCCCAGAGTCCTAGGATCAAGCTGTTACAGGCAGTCTGCTTTTCCCTCTCCCTCTGCACCTCCCTGCTCAACCTTGTTCACTCTCTCTCAAATTAATAGATAAAATCTTTTAAAAATATATTTGAAAGAGAGTTTGTGACAACAAAAAATTTGATCATGGTTCAAATACCACGTTTTTCAACCTGAGTATTACTGACATTTTGGGCTGGAAAATTCTTTTTGTGAGGACTATCCTATATTGTAAGTTATTTAGCAGTATCCCTGGCTTCAACCTACTAAATGCCAATAGCATGGCCCCCACACAAGCAGTTGTGCTAATCTAAAACTTATCCAGTGACAAAGGTCCCCTTAGGGTAGGGTTGTCAGATTTAGCAAATCAACAAAAAAGCGAAAACAAAAACAAAGGGGCGTACTTATTTTTAATCTTATTCTTTGTCTGAAATTCAAATTTAACAGGTTCCTGTGTTTTATCTGCCAGCCCTAAGGAAGAAGGGCAACCCTGCTCTCCCACCGGGAATCATAGTTGGATTCTCTACATCCTTGCCTCTCTCTCAGCTTCATCCTACCTTCCAAATTTTCCTTCCACTGTGCTTTCTGGACCTCATCATCCATAACCTGCAAAAGTCTGTTTTGTCAAGCTTTCTCTTCAATTTATCTTTGTCAAAATCTTACTGACTCTCCCTTAAAGACATGATTTCCCTGTTGCCCCACCCAAAAGGTGCTATTTATACTTTCAGGTTCCACATACCTCAGAGATGAGACATGTGTGGAAATTTGGAATAAGCAAAAACTATAACCAGTATTTTCTTTTTTTTTTTTTAATTTTTATTTATTTATGATAGTCACACACACACACACACAGAGAGAGAGAGAGAGAGAGAGAGAGAGGCAGAGACATAGGCAGAGGGAGAAGCAGGCTCCATGCACCAGGAGCCCGACGTGGGATTCAATCCCGGGTCTCCAGGATCACGCCCTGGGCCAAAGGCAGACGCTAAACCGCTGCGCCACCCAGGGATCCCCTATAACCAGCATTTCCAATGGAAAACAATGCATTCTTAAAAAACAAAAAACTATTCATTCTTCAGAACAGACCTTTCCAGGTTATCTAGCCTTTTATTGCTTTTGAGGTATTTTACAACTTCTGTTAACTGTAGACAACTGATATTAAGACAAAATAATTCTCATCTATAGACATGCAATAAATTCTGTCCAGTGGAAATTCAATTGACTTGCCCCCTCAATATGGGTAGAAGCCAATTTTGCTTACATTTTCAAGTTGATTTCAATTTTCCTGACCTATACATGTGGATTTACATCTTACCAGTTTTCTTATTAATAGTGGTTAACTAAACTCTTTAACACATTTCATTTTATATCTGTATGTCACAACTTTTTTATAGTTTTAAAAAATTTTCCTCTAACAAAGCTGGGGTTGTGGGTTTTGTTGTTTTTGGTTTTGGTTTGTTGCGTTTTTGTTTTGGCTTCTCATTGCTACTTCTTGGCTATTATTCTTACACTTGTGCTTAAAAAGAAAAAGAACAGTCAGCTTCTCTGAAGTCCATGTCACTCACCCACCCAACTCTTTTCTTTTTCTCCTTGCTTTTCTCCGTTGTAATTCCCCCTTTCATTTAAGCAAAGACTTTGGCCTATTAGCCCTCTTTATCATAAGCCCTGCCATTATCCTGGGTGACTTCAACAATCAAAAAGGTGATCCATCCACTTGGGTCCTGGTCGCTCATTTTTTTGATCTCAACATCCTTGACTTCACTGGAGCCACCCACTCCTTCCATCATCCTTTGGACCTAGTCATCATCTGTAACTGTTTCAGAATCTCTAATTTAAGCATCTTCTCTAACTAAAATCTCCTCTTTTCAAATTGCCTCTACTCCTACAGCTTTTTTCAAACTCATTTGGACCCTCATTTGTTGACTCTCATCAGCTTTCTTTCAATTCCTTTTTTAATTCTCCCTCTTGACCCAGGTTAGATTCCAGATCTATAATTTCGCTGTTTTGTCAAACTTAACAACCCTAAACTCTATGGTTTTCTTTCTTTCCTTTTTTCACTTTATCTACCTGGAAAATCCCCAAACCTGAACAAACTTAATTATCAGCTTTCTCTATGGCTCTGGTTATGGGTGATTTATACACTGTTTTAGAAAGTTATACAATAGGGCAGATTGGTTCCTGAGAATCTCCAAATGAGCCCTAAACATCATTCAAATTGAGTCATCACACTCTCCAGTTTTCTGTTAATTCAATCATTCCCTCTCTCATAGAAATTTGGTCCCCCCCCCCCCACCTTCTTGCCCTATACTCTAAATAGATGACCTTGTCTTCCTTGCCAGAAAAAAAGTAGAAACCATCACATGGACACTCTTCTTCCTAGCAAATATGTAATATGACCTTCACTTGTGCCCAACCTGTCTTCCTTCTCTCCTATTTTAATGAAGGAGCTGTCCTCCTAACTAGGGCCAAATGATTTTCTTGTGCTTTGTATCTCTTCCACCCTGCTTTGTCAGAACTCCTCCCTATAGATTGCCCAGTCTGGCTTCATCTGTGTATTTTTTTCAACTTTTCTCTCTGAATATGGTCCTTCCTTCTCAATGGTTTTTAAACATTTTGATTTTTTTTTTCCTGTTAAAAACAAAAAAACAAATCCTTCCTGGATCCTAAGTTCCCTTCTAGCTACTCACTTTCTTCCATTCACTGAACAGCCCATCCTCCCCTGAAGAAGCTCTGATGGAGATCGTAGGTGTCTTTCTAGTGAAATATTGGTGTCAACAAATCCAACATTTTTCAATCATCTTGTTGGTTTCAGTTGGTTTCAGCAACAGTTGACACAATTGATCACTCTCTCCTTGAAGTGCTCTCTTGTCCCAGCTTCCATAACAATACGACTCCACTTTTCTTATACTTTTGGCTATTCCAACTCCTTGTAAGTATATCCTCCCCTACCCAAGCATTAAACCCAAACATCTTAGTGTTAGACCTTTGTATCTCTTCCCACTTGATAACTTCTGAATATTCTTGTCCATACCTAAGACCTCACCATCACCTCTATTTTAATGACTCCAGCCTTGATCATATATCTGAGCTCAGGCTACTGTCAATTCTTCTTGGAAGTCTCAGAGGCATCTCAAATTCAATATGCATATAACTGAACTCTTGGTTTCCCCTCAAAATTTAACCTTTTCCAGGGCTTCTATTTCAATGTATATATAAGTAAAAAGTTTAGGCATTTCCTGATGTCTTGTCCCCTCATTCCCTATCTCTCAAATCCATCAGCAGATTCTTTTTATAGTAAATCCATCTACATCTCTCCAACTCCACTTTCAATAGCCTTGTTTAAGCTACCCTCTTCTCTCCTTTGTATTATGGTAAAACTTCCTAATCATCTTATTTTTTTTTTTTATTATTTTTTAAAAATATTTATTTTATTTTATTTTATTTTTTTAAAATTTTTTTTATTTATTTATTTTATGATAGTTACAGAGAGAGAGAGAGAGAGGCAGAGACACAGGCAGAGGGAGAAGCAGGCTCCATGCACCGGGAGCCTGATGTGGGATTCGATCCAGGGTCTCCCGGATCGCGCCCTGGGCCAAAGGCGGGCGCCAAACCGCTGCGCCACCCAGGGATCCCTAATCATCTTATTTTAATTCACTCCTAGCCACTTCCAATTCTTTCTTCTTAATAGCAGCTGCAATAATCTTATAAAATGCATGTTTGTTTATTTTTTTAAGTAGGCTCCACACCCAAAGTGTCTTGAACTCACAATCCCAAAATCAAGAATTGCATGCTCTACAGACTGAGCCAGGCAGGCACTCCTCAAATGCATGTTTGATCACATAACTGTCCTCCATAACTGTTTAAAAACCCTCCAGTGACTCTTAGGTAAAGATTGAAATCCTAAATGGGGCCAGGTCCCTGCAGAATCTAGCAGTGATCTAACTGCACTCTCACCTGATACAGTGTTTCCATCCTACCTTTAGTCACATGGCCCTTCCAACTTTCTCCCCACAGAGCCTTTGCCTGTGCTGCTATCTTTGCTTGAACCACCACCTCCAATCATCCACTTGGCCTCATTCCAACCTACCTGTCCTTCAGATCACAATTCTCTTTAATGTCTCTGATAGGATTCCCTCTTTTAATCTCTCACTGCCATCATCACTGTAGCCAATACAAGTCAGACACTGATCTAAGGGCTCTACCAATAAGAATTTATCTTAACAACTCCATTGAATGCATGTGCAAACTGAGGCATTGAATATGTTTATGTACCACAACTATTATTTTCCTTATGTGCAAAATGGAATAGTACTGTCTTCAGAAGGTGGTTGAGAACATTAAATGAGTTTATATCTGTAAAAGACTTGGAACAGTGCCAGCCACATAATAAATGTCCAATAAATGTTAGCAATTGTATTGTTGGTTGTAATCTTACATTTACTGCATGATTATTTGATTAAAGTCTGTGTCTGTCCTGTAAGTACTTGAACATTGGTCAAGGTCTTTTTTTTGTTCACTATTATATCCTTTATGCCTACGTACAGCAGTGGCACACAGTGGGTGCTCAATAAACATTTCTTGAATGAATGAATGAATGAATAACGAATTCATGTCCAATTGTATAGGATTGTTATAAGGCTAAAAGAAATGTATGTAAGTTACTTATAAAAACTACGTAGGGGGCAGCCTGGGTGGCTCAGTGGTTTGGCACTACTTTGGGCCTGGGGCATGATCCTGGAGACCTGGGATCAAGTCCCACCTTTGGCTCCCTGCATGGAGCCTGCTTCTCCCTTTGCCTGTCTCTCTCTCTCTCTCTCTCTGTTTCTCATGAATAAATAAATAAAATCTCTAAAAATAAATAAATAAAAATAAAAACTACATAGGGATATAGAGATGTTAAACATTTAAATGGTAAACCATGATGCTAACTCTAAGCATAACAAGAATCTAAGGGGGAAGAAACTAATGTGGGTTAGATTTGTCAGAGAAGGAGTTCATGGTTGTATTGGATTTAGATGGATAAAGTGGACCTCAAAGTATGTAGAGATTTGTGGATAGTGCATAGAGGTATATAGGGAAGAAGTGGCTACAAGCCTACCTGGTGGATATATGATGATGAGTAACAGAAAATCTAATTATAGATATGGTGGAGACAAATCACCAAGGGACTTGACAGGCAGATAAAAGAGTCAGAATCTGACATGAAAGAGAAAAAGGAGAGTCCTAAGCAGAGACATTTCAGGAAGATTCCTTTACCCAGCAAGTGATCAGGGAACTCTTCCTCATGATGTAGATTTAATGGTTACCAAAACAAACCATGAATGCTGAAGGGATTTGACCAGGTGATTTCTGAGGTCCCGTAAGCTTTATCATTTTGGATTTCAATAATAATCTTCCTGCAACCTCATAGATAACCAGGTACATCCCTTGCTCCAACTTAAATGGGATCCGTAGTCAAGAATGTTAATTATATTTATATTATGAGCTCATATAGTTTACTCAGAAGGAAGGGGGAACAAGTTTATTAACATATGCTGTGGTCAGTTCATTTTCCAGCAGCTAGTCCTTGAGTACCATCAAACCCATAAAGACAATATAAATTTGACTTCTGTACCAGAGAATCTTCTTGCTTCTCATTGGGCATATTTTACTTTGGGGAATGGTAATTGCCCAATTTTATTTTCTAAATGATATTTGGCATACTAAAGATGCTCAATAAACATTAAAAATCTATGGGAACATCTCTGGAAAAGAAACCTTGGCTATATGACTACATACCTGGTGCAATAAATAATAACTGTTAACAGTTTTCATGCCACTCACCATTATGTGGAAGCCTAAAATTAAAAAAAGTAAAAGCAGCTGGCTCATGATGATTTTGTCAAGAAAACTTTGAATATACAAAACCCAGATGGTTGGTATAGAATAGCAAAGAAAATGTCACTGGGTAAATACCAAATGAATAATCCAGCCATTGAGAATTTCTGTCCACTTTCACTCCATAAAGGTTATTTCAACTAGATTTCATTCATCATGAAGAATTATGCACAGCAAACTTGAGCCAAATGTCTGGAAAGTAAGTTGGAATATGATTTGAAAATTCTAGTAACAAATAATATTCTGACTTTACTGAATTCAATTACTACACAGCCTGAGAACTCACTTCAAGACCTGTGAAAAATGCCCCCCCTTCAGAAAAGAATTAGAAATCAATGAATAGAAGGAAATTTGCAAATGTGTGGAAACTAAACTATACACTCTTAAATAACCAATGACTCATGGAAGAAATTACAAGGGAAATTAGAAAACACTTTGGGATGACTGAAAACTTACAACATAACAAAAATTTATAGGATGCAGTTAAAACAGTGCTTAAATAGAAATGAACAGCTGTAAACATCTACATTAAAAAGAAAGATCTCAAATCAGTAACAACTCTTCCAACTTAAAACAATTAGAAAAAGAAGTTTAAACACAAAGCAAGCAGAAGGTAGAAAATAATAGACTACAGAAGAAAAAAAATGAAATAGAGAAACAACAAAAACAATAGAATAAACAAAACCAAAAGTTGGTTCTTTGAAAATATCAACAAAATTGACAAATCTTTAGCCTGACCAAAAAAAAAAAAAAAAAAAAAAAGATGGCAGACTCAAATTACTAAAATCAAAAAGGTGATATTACTACCAGCCCTGCAGAAAGAAAAGGAATTGTAAAGGAATACTATCAAATGCCAACAAATTAAGTAACCTAGATGAATTCCTTGAAGCACACAAACTACCAAAACTGAATCAAGACGCAGAAAATTGAATAGAACTATAACAAGTAAAGAGATTTAATCAGTAATCGAAACCTTACCACAAAGAAAAGCCCGGGCCAGGTGATGTCTCTAGTGAATTCTACCAAATATTTTTTTTTTTTTAGATTTTATTTATTTATTCATGAGAGACAGAGAGAGAGAGAGAGAGAGAGAGAGAGAGGGAGAAAGAGACAGGCAGAGGGAGAAGCAGGCTCCATGCAGGGAGCCCGATGCAGGACTCCATCCTGGGTCTCCAGGATCAGGCCCTGGGCTGAAGGCGGCACTAAACTGCTGAGCCACCCGGGCTGCCCCCAAATATTTATTTAAACAAAATTCTTTTTAAAAAACAACTTTATTTGGGGTGCCTGGGTGGCTCAGTCAGTTAAGCGTCTGCCTTTGGCTCAGTCATGGTCCTGGGTCCTGGGATTGAGCCCCACATCCGGCTTCCTGCTCAATGGAGAGCCTGATCCCAAAACCAGACAAAAATATCATAAGAAAACTAAAGACAACCCTATGTCACAAAAAACCTCAACAAAATACTAGCAAAGTGAATCTAGCCACATATAAAAAGCATTAAATATTATGACCAAATAGGATCTATCTAGGAATGAAAGACTGGTTTAACAAAATCAATCAACATAATATAGAAAAGAGAAAACCATATGATCATCTCAACAGACGAAGAAAAAGCATTTGATGAAAATCTAACACCCTTTCATGATAAAAGCATTCTACTACTACTGGAATTAAAAGGAACTCCTGCAACCTGGGAAGGGAATCATATAAAACCCACAGCTAACATAATATTTAGTGGTGACTAAAATACTAAAAGCTTCCCCCTAATATCAGAAACAAGACAAAATGTCTACTCTTATACTTCTACTCAACATTGTACCAGAGGTTCTAGCCAAGGCAATTGGGTTAAGAAAAAGAAATAAAAGACAACTGGATTGAAAAGGGAGAAATAAAACTATTTCTATGAGCCTGTGACATGATCTTGTATAAAGAAAATTTAAGAAACACACAAAAAACTATTAGAGCTAATAAACTGGTTAGGAGAGTTTGCAGGATACAAGGTCCATATACAAAAATCTATTACATTTCTATTTACTAGCAATTCAATGGGGGAAAGAAGTCTTTAGAAAAATGGTGATTAGATAACTGGATGTCCACATGCAAAAAATAGTTAGATCCCTACCTCACACTATATACAAAAGTTAACTTGGTATACTTGGGTGGCTCAGTTGGTTAAACAGCTGACTTCGGCTCAGGTCATGATCTTAGGCTCCCTGCTTAGCGGGGAATCTGCTTGAGGATTCTCTCTTGACCTCTGCTCCTGCCCCAGCTCACTCTTTCACACACACTCTTTCTCTCTAAAATAAATAAATCTTACAAAAAAAAAAAAAGGTAACTTAAAATAGATCATAGACCTAAATGTAAGAGCTAAAACTAAAAATTATATCTTCTGATTCTATAGATCTTGTTGGAGGAATTTGTATTTAATAGATCTTTTTTCAAAATTAAAATTGACTGCTATCTATTTGAAATGGACAATAACATCCTTTAAAATTTACATGATAAATTACATGTATATTTAGGATGTTGATCTTTTCTGAATAAATATCTCATATATGAGTAGCAGTTTTGTTTTAGAGTTGAAAAAAAGTTTTTAAAGATATAATTTATTCATGAGAGACACACAGAGAGGCAGAGACATAGGCAGAGGGAGAAGCAGGCCCGATGTGGGACACAATCCCAGGACCCCAGGATCATGCCCTGAGCCAAAGGCAGACACTCAACTGCTTTGCCACCCAAGCGTCCCAAAAATGTTTTTAAGTGAAACGTTTTTGAGGATGTTAGTGTCCATGTGTAGCTCTTATAATAAGCTAAAATTTAGTAAATATGTGAGAAGGGGCATTGTATTTTCTTAGCTGTTTTTTTTTTTAACAAATTATTTCTAATGTTTGAGCATATCCTTAGTATGGAGTCTGTTTTTAAAGATATTTTACTTTTCTTTCAGTGGTATTAGGGCCAAACAAAATAGAAGCCAAAAAACAAATGAATTTCTGGGAACTATATGCTTGATCAGTATTCAACCCATGGTGGAGCAAGGAGTAAGGGTTCCCATGTAAAGTAATTTCCATATCTTGGTTTTCCGGAATGAATTTTCAAAATAATGTTTTTCCAGAACGAAATTCTAAATGGTGTCAATCAATATGTAGTTTCTGGGCCTACGTGAGAAAAAAAATATAAATTTTTCACTCTTTTTCCTCCTTGCATTCTATGCAGTGGATAGATTATTCGAGTCCAGTTTCTTTTTTTTTTTTTTAAGATTTATTTATTTATTCATGAGAAACAGAGAGAGACAGGCAGAGAGACATAGGCAGAGGGAGAAGCAGGCTCCTTGCAGAGAGCCCAATGTGGGACTCGATCCCGGATCCTGGGATCACTCCCTGAGCTGAAGGCAGATGCTAAACCACCGAGCCACCCAGGCATCCCCCAAGTCCAATTTCATTTGCTATTTTTAAGCTAAGTACACTGGAGTTTGCTCTGTAAGTGCCTATATCGGAAAGGCCAAGCTCATATGATCATTGAAGTTGATTAAATGTTATATAGTTATGCATGATAGTATTAGTTTGCAATAAATGACACGAGACTATGTTAAATTCTTAATAAAAGCAAATAAATATCTTGATCTTTTGAAGTTGGATTCTATTATAGGTAGGGTTGCCAGATTTAGCAAAGATACAGGTTGCTCTAATTCGATTTGAATTTCAGAAAAACAATGAGTGGTTACTTTAATACAAGTATATCCTGAATATTGTGCAGAAAATACATATACTAAAAATTACTGTTTATCTGGAATTCATATTGAACTGGGCATCATGCATTTTATCTGGCAACCCCAATTATGGGACAAGCAAGGGAGAGAGAAATTTTTTGCAGTTGCCTTACAAAAAGCTGTACTGACTAGCAGTAGGAGATAAATGGACTGAGTGATTTTTATTTTTGTTCTGGTTGGTTACTGAACAGTTAAGGAAGTTTCTAGCAAAGTCCTAGAATTGGGCTGGCTTGTGATCAGATCCTGATTTATTTTTAGGCTGCGGTAAATGGGACAGTTATTCCAGGGATTGGGGAAAAGCAAGTCATATTTAAAGCTGTCGAGAAGAGGTATATGCTTAAAGAGGGGAGAGCTCAAGAGTGTGTCATATATTGCCACAGTAAAGGCCACATCATTACTGGGTCCATCTCTCCCATCCCAAGCAAATAAGGTAGGTATAAATGATGTCTCGCTAATTGAAGGGGCCAGATGACTCCCGTTTTTGAATATGTGGATCGAGTACGTCAAGCAAAGGAACAGTGAGATGGGAAACTGTCCTTGAAATCAACTCCACTGGAATGAAGCACAGATATCTCAGTCAATCCTTCCATAAATGAAGTCATTACCTTCCCTTCCAAATTTCTCCCCATGCTCTAAGCTCATTCAAATCTTCAACCAATATTCAAGTGGCCATTGAGGGCCAGCATGTACTGGCTCTGGATATATTCCTGGAAGCAGAAAGACATGGTCCCTGCTTCCAGCTTCTAGCAGAGTCGGGGATACTCTGATAAAATCACAAAAATACATGTTTAATTACACACTATGATATTGCTACGAACAAAGATGTTGGGGGTGCCTGGGTAGCACAGCTGGTTAAACGAGGGACTCTTGGCTTCAGCTCAAGTCACAATTCCAGGGTGCTGGGATTCAGCCCTCTGGTGGGCTCCACAATCAGCATGGAGTCTACTTGAGATGCTCTCTTCCTCTGCCCTCCCACTCTTGTCTCCCTCTCTCAAGAATAAATAAATGAAATCTTAAAAAAAAAAAAAAAAAAAGACACCGGGTGCTAAAAAAATTATTTATCAAGCTGAAACACTCTACTGATCTTTATGGGGCTATTACAATGAATACACACTTAACAAAGCATCCTGAAAACAAAACTTTTTCTAAAAGACAGCACTTCAGGGGTAGCCTCCCGCCCCCCCCCCCCCCCCCCCGCCCCCCGTGGCTCAGCGGGGGGGGGGGGGGTTGGGCAGCCTGGGTGGCTCAGCCGCTTAGCTTAGCACCGCCTTCAGCTCAGGGGGTGATCCTGGAGACCCAGGATGAGTCCCAGGTCGGGCTCCCTGCATGGAGCCTGCTTCTCCCTCTGCCTGTGTCTCTGCCTCTCTCTCTCTCTCTCTCTCTCTCTCTCTCTCTCTCTCGCTCTCTGTCTCTCATGAATAAATAAAATCTTGGGATCCCTGGGTGGCGCAGCGGTTTGGCCCCTGCCTTTGGCCCAGGGCGTGATCCTGGAGACCCGGGATCGAATCCCACGTCGGGCTCCCGGTGCATGGAGCCTGCTTCTCCCTCTGCCTGTGTCTCTGCCTCTCTCTCTCTCTGTGACTATCATAAATAAATAAAAATTAAAAAAAAATAAATAAAATCTTAAAAAGAAAAATAAAAGACAGCACTACAAATTGTCCTGTTTAGGAAAATAACATTCTATCAAAACCATAACTTCTGAAATTTGAATACCTAAGTTCAGCAGCATTTGTCCTGGTGTTGACTTTTAAACACTTACTTGCATATGTTATTGGTATAAATAACCTTATTGCGAAAAGTAGAAGTGGGTGATTTTGCTTGATGACCGCCCTCTGCCACGTTCAGCCCGCCTTTCACGCGTGTATATACTCAATCGCCCCCGTGTGCTACCTTTGATACAAACAGGATGGAATTCCCGCTAAATTGAAAAGGCGAAACTGACACCTGCCTATTTTAACTTATAAGCCACGGTTTATTTCAACGACAGAAGGTAGTTTCTTGGGAGGAAAAAAAAAAAAAATCCAACACAGTGACGGGGGGGTGGGGGCGGGGGGGGGGACTTTTACTGTATCTGGTAGAGTTCCAAAGCACTTAACACCCAGTCCTGTCACTGGGGTCAACACGGAGGCTCCCCAGCTACTTCTGGCCTGGAGCGCAGCTGCTGGGTAACAGCTGTACAGCCTCAGAGCTGCACACTCAAGGCCTTGAAGAGCAGCTCACTGCACCCAATTAAATAACGGATATTGCTATTTTCGGATACAGCTTCTCGCGCCTTGGCGAACGTACCTGGACCTGTGGGCCAGAGGTACTTTGTTGCTGAGCTTTCTCAGCTCAGTTTGGGAAAAAGTCTCCCTACTTATTAAGACCCCCACGCCCCACCCGCACCCCCGCGCCTTCCCCATACACCACGCTTATTACCTACCAGACCGAACAGTTTTAGCCCTTTGACTGGATGGCTGCAGGAAGGGAGACCTGAACGGGGGGGGGCGGGGGGGACGGGTGCACTCACCAACCCTCCCGGCGGCCTTACCCCGGGGCCCGTCCTAAGTCCCGGCTCCCTTCCCTTGGACGGGGCTCGGGCGGCCCCGGGATGAGACGAACTGGGGGAGGGCGACCAGAGCCTGTCCCTCCACCCCCCGCCACCCCGGGCTGCATCCTCCCCACCGGTAAATAAATAAATAAATAAATAAATAAATAAATAAAATAATTAATTTAAAAAAAAGACATAGAGCAGGAGCGGGGAGCGGCCTCGTCCCGGCGGCGGGCCCGCGGGAGGCGCGGAGGGCGCCGGCGGCCGCGGGAGGAGGGCGAGCCCGCAGCCCGCCGCCGCTCCGGTGGTTACGCGCCCTCAACTTCCCCGAGCGCGGGGCGGGGAAGCCGCGCCGCCGCCCGCGGTCTCCAGGCCAGCCGCCCGCGGTCTTCCGGCCGGCAGCAGCCCGCGGCGGGGGAGGGGCAGCCGCCGCCCGCGTTCGCCCGGCACCGGCGGCCGGCGGAAGGGCCGCGCGTCGCGGAAGCGCGGCCGCAGCTGAGGATCAGCTGCTGGAGGAGGCGGAGAAGGAGAGGGAGGAGCCTGGCGGGGGGAAGGGAGGGAGCGGACCCTCAGGAAGCCGCGAACGCCACCGAGCGTCTGCACACCTCGCTCCGTCTGCCATGGCTGGTTAAAGAACCATCCGGATCGCAGCGCGGGGGGAGGGCCGGGGGGGGAGCGGCGGCCGCGCGTGAGGCCGAGGGAGGGGCGGCGGCGCGAGCGGCGGCGGCGGCGGTTCCAGCATGAAGAGGAGAGCTGGCCTGGGGGGCAGCATGAGGTCAGTGGTGGGCTTCTTGTCCCAGCGGGGCTTGCATGGGGACCCCCTGCTCACTCAGGACTTTCAGAGGAGACGCCTGCGGGGCTGCAGAAACCTCTACAAGAAGGACCTCCTCGGCCACTTCGGCTGTGTCAATGCCATTGAATTCTCCAACAATGGAGGCCAGTGGCTGGTCTCAGGTAAATCAACCCCCTTCCCCCGCGCCGCGCCGCGCCGCGCCTCCGGGTCCCCTTCCAGCCTCCCCTCTCGCTCTCCCCCTCGCCACCCTCCTGCTGCCCTCCGTCCCCACCCCGTCCCTCCTCAGTCCCCCCCTTCCGCGGTGGGAAGGTTCGGTGTCAAATTCAAGCCCTTGCAGGGGGAGGGAGGGGTTGGGGGAGAGGATGTCTTCTGTTAAGAAAAAAAAAAACCTAAAATGGTTGACAGGTCCTCAGTTCGCTTTATCCCAAGTGCAGAGTGATCCCTCCGGGATGACGGCCCTGGAAGTGTGGGTCGGGGAGGGGGGTGGGGGCGAGATTACCGCCCGACAAAGTTTGATGGGAAACTCTTCCTCCGTGTACTTTAAAAGGTGCGGGGGGCATTTTGGGGCTTGGAGCGGGGAGGAGGAGGAGGAGGAGGCCGCGGCCGAGGCGCGCCCGAGTCCCTGGCGCCGGCGTCCGGGAGGAGGGGGCCTTGGGGCCGGGGCCGGGCGGTGACAGGGCGGGTCGCCGCGGGGTCGGCGGCCTGGCTGAGGTGGGCGAGGAGCGGAGCCGCTGCGGGCCGCCCCCTCGGCGCCCTGAGGGGCCCTGCTCCATCTCCCTTCGCTGTGGTGGCCTCTTCCGCGTCGTGTTTTCCTCACGCTGTGGGCAGCGCCGAGGGCTCAGGAGGCAAAGGGGCACCGGCCTGAACTTGAATGCGCAACTTGGGAGGCGGGGGGTGGGCGACCCTCGGGGGACTTGTTGGCTGCGCCCCCTTGGCCGGCCGCTGCCGTGGCAGGTGGGCTCCGCGCCTCCTTCCTCCCGCCCAGCTGGGCTCGGCTGCCCCCGGGCTCCCCCTCTGGTGTGGGGAAAGTGGCGAAATCGAGGCCGGGGCTCCGGCCGGGCGGTGTAGGCCTCGCTCTCCCGGGGCTCCTAGCGACAGGCCGCTGAATCGATAGCCTATTGCTCCCGGGGAGGCCCGGGCCGGGCGGGCGGGCGGCGGCGACAGCTGCCCCGGGGGAGGTGCGCCTGCCGCGGGTGGGGGCGCTCGCTGCCGCCGCCCTCTTCCTCCCCCCCCGGGGGTCTCGGGGCCCCCGGCAGGGATGCGGTCCGCTGGGGGCGGCTCGGCGAAGGCGGGCGGAGGGGAGGAGGGCGCCGCCGGCCGATCTGGCGTTCCCGCTCGCCTCCCACCCTGCGCGGGTCCCTTTTCCTGCATTGAGAGGGAGGGAAGCGGGAGCCCCGCGCTGAACGTGGCGCTCCGCTTCACCCCGGCCAGCCCCCGAATGGTTTCCTAATTTACGTCAGTGGGCGGCTGGCCAGAAACTTCTGGGATCACGGCACAGCCTCGGTGTTCCTCGCGAGTTAGCAGTCGAAGTGGCACGGGCGAGCAGTCCGGTTGAGGGGTAGCGGAGAGGAGACGCGTGTGATCGTTTCACGAATCAGCCTCCTGGGGTTTCTCCAGACCCGGCTTGCCCTTTTCTACCCTAGATCATTTTCTCTTTGACTTAGGTAGATTTTGGCCGGAGATCATCCCCCCTGAAGAAACCTGATATTCTACTTCAAGGCATACCACCCCCAAACAAAAGCCTCTTTCCCCGACACTGCCGAAAATTCCAAAGGGAAAAATGGGGGAAGATCTCTTTAAAGAGCTCACGGTCCCCCCCCCTTTCTGTATTCTTTATATTCTAGTCTCCTTTCCGACGGATCTGTTTCCAACAGAGATGTCCCCAGACACAAGTAAACTCTCCCTCCTGGGTGAGGGGATTGGGGGGGTTACTCATTTAATAGGCTGAACTAATCATGGGAATTAAATCGTTAAGTACAGTGGTGCGTTGCCCAGCTTAACAGTTTTTTTTAAAAAAAAATAACAAGATTTATTTAAGATAATCATTCACCTGCCGTACAATTCACCCATTTTAAGTTAACACTTTCTAAAAGACACCATAATGTGTCCTCCCTTCTCAATAAGTTATCCTTGTGCAGGATCTTCCCCTGTCTCTCAAATGAACCCCATTTTGTCTAGTCTTGGCCAGTTAATTTCCTTTATCTTAATTGTAGTCTGTAGAAAAGGAGAGTCCTTTCCACAGGGCAGGCTCCGGCAAACCCCATTTTAGGCATCTATTCCCTTATTTTTCTAAGCCTGAGTTGCCCATCTCCATCATTACTTTCTGGGTTTCAGTCTTCTTTGCTCCTTACTCCCCCTTCTTCCCCTCCCACTTCCTCTACCTCGGTCCTTCCTGTTTCCTATCTACTCCTCCTAGTCCATGTAGCAGGCTCCTGCTACCAACCCCCCCCCCCCCCAAGTTTAGCTCAGATACACTTAGCTTTTCTTATTTATTTCCTGATCATAGACTTTTGGTTAAAAGCCTTTTTAGCTATTCACCTTCCATTATCAGTACAACTTATGCTAACAGAAAGTTCCTCCTGTTTGCTTCAGATAAGGATGCCCCCTCTGGGAGTCAAATACACCTTAACTTGTTAAAGTTAATTAAATATTGTTCTGAGAAGTCCTTCAATAATCTTACCCAATTTAAAACTATTTAAAGTGTCAGGTTTACATTTTTTCTTATCTATCATTTTCTTTAGCAGTTAACACCTGAGGGGAGAGGCTCTTAATGTTTTGAGCCTAATGCTATCCATCCCTAATATTTCACAATAATGTGGTGGGAGGCCAGACTCTGGGATGGTAACAAGATTACTTTTATCATTTTGTTGTTGTTCTTATATCTTGTCTAGATTGGTTAAAGACTTTAGAAGTGGTGTTTGGGAGATCCCTGGGTGGCTCAGCGGTTTGGCATCTGCCTTTCTGCCTAGAGTGTGATCCTGGAGTCCTGGGATTGAGTCCCACATTAGGCTCCCTGCATGGAGCCTGCTTCTTCCTCTGCCTGTGTCTCTGCCCCTCTCCTTCTCTCTCTGTGTCTCTCATGAATAAATGAATAAATTCTTTAAAAAAAAAAAAAGGAAAAAAAAAGTGGTGATTAAAATGATAGTGTATTCATGGTTTGTTCACTGTTTTCATTTCCTAATTGTTTGGGCAGGCTCACATTTCTTGTAACTGACACATAACTATTTGATAAAATTAAATTAGACCTAGGGCAGAGATATTTGGGTGGTTCCTGTGGCCTTATAAAATGCGATTTGCTAAGAATACATCATTGCTGTTTTGTTCTAACAGCTAGCCCCTTTCCCAGGGCTCAATGAGGCCAGCAGATATTAAGAGTAAACCAGAGAAAATCAGGAAGGAGAAAAGGTGTTCTAATGGGCAGTGAGACTGAGATAGCAACAAGTGGGAGGATGGTTTTCTCATATTTAGAACATAAAAATATTTTAACTTAAAAAGCATTTTTCTTTATTGTTGATCAGAAAAGGGCATTACTGTGATATCCTATAAGGCTGTGTGGTATGGAATACAAATGGTTGAAATCACTGCTGTGTTTAATGTGTGACCTTTTAGTCAAGTTGCTAAGCCTCTGAGTCTGTTTCCAGATGTACCAGCACTTACCTGAAGGGCTCTTATGAGAACTACATTAGGTAGTTTAGGTTGTATGCTGAACTGAGTGCCAAATCTCCCAGAGAAAGTGCTGAGCTTGTTTTCTTTCCCTTTTGTGCTTTTAACTTGTGATATTATTAGCTGACACTTGTTCTTACAGTTTTGGTAACAGACCTATGCAAATAGGGCAGACAGGATAGTTTTGTGACTTTTTCATGTGGAATGAGAAGGCACAATATATGTTAAAGTGCTACTCATAAGAGATCCTACCAACATCAAGGAATTTATGCTAGAACATGTTATTTGAGGGATATTCTAGTTGCATCTAATGCATCTAATAATATTATTTTCCCTGAATTGATATTTAAGACTAATTGATATTAGAACTTGTAGAGCTAGCAGATTAATAGCCCATTAGTATGAAGTTTTGAGTTTCAGTGAGAGATTATGATCTCTTTCTTGATGCTTATGACTAAATGTAGGAAAAGCACCTTTAGAAGCTTTTCAAGTAGCATCAGTAACTACTGTTTTGGAGTGTTAGCTAATAGGAGTTGTGAATGGGGAGAAGCATTTAACTATACTTACTTGGTCATACTATTTATAACTGAGATAACCATGTAGTCTGATTTCTATTTCATATGGGTCTCTGACTTTATTATCATAAGTTAGATAGAAATTAATAGCATGAATTCTTGAGTCAGGCTGCCTGGGGATGAGTATCAACTCAACTACTTGCTAACTGGGTTACCTCTGCTAAGTCACTCACTCTCAGCTATATAAGGGCAGTAATACCCCACAGGGTTGTGATGAGGACTGCATGAAATAACACTTGTAAAGTTCATAGCATCAGGGCCTACCTTGTGATTTTGCTCTGTTTGCCATGCCACTGCTGCAACCCTTAGTATTGTTATTTAGCTTGAACTTCACCAAAGGTTTTAGGAGATTGACATGTTCAGTATCTAACACTTATTTGCACATAGCACAGTGCAATGTGAAAAATTGAGAAAGATCTTAATGAGATGACTGTTAAAGTTGGCTTTGTAAATAAGCTTAACCCCAGTATTGTCATCAAAGTATATTTTTAAGCATCAAATTCTGGCTGTGATAGTAACCATATGCTCAATTTGAACCTATTAATTAGTGATCATTTCCTGTTTCCCATTCACCAGTTCTATCAATTTTATGGAATCAATTGATTTGTAAATAAATTAATCTATCTACAGTAGAGTGTTTGGCTTTAGCCAGTGGAATAAAGTCTAACTTACTAGAACTTCCCATGTGTTTATGTAGAATGGATTTGTTGGTCCAGTGGTTAGTTTATCAGGAAAAATATGGCCAGTGGTAGGGCAGATTTCTGACTTGAAAAAGCTTTCATAGTACATACATTTCAATAAGATGATTAGGGAGTCAATTGTTGGATTTTCTTCTGGGCTTTTCTATTTACTGATAATCCATTGCTGTGAAGGTATTGAATTTTTAATTGGTTCAACAAATAGTTTCTGAGTGCATAGTTTATAAAGCAGAAGCGATTAGAACAGAAATGATGAATCTGGTATAAACCATGCTCTCAAGCTTGTATTTTAGGAACATTTACTTATCATTTGTAACAGTGCATGGTCCTTTTAAAAATTTTCCCCCTCTGCTTAATGATACTTTAATAGATACTTGATTTTTCTCTGGCTTGCAGATACTTGATTTTTTTCTGGTTTGCAGTTCTACTTTAGCAAATAATCTTCTTGCTTATGAGTTTTAGTGGGAAAGAAAGAAGGCTCATAGGGATGCCCTTGGAGGACATTGCTGTGATAAATTACAGAGATCGTGTCATAAAAGGATAAGGTAACATGGATATTTATAGATGCATATTATTTTTCCCACTTGTTCTTCAGTCAGCTAATTGATACCTATCAAAGATCGGCAAATTTAGAATTATGTCCAGGCTTGTTGCTTTTACTTTAAAATAAACTAGTGAGGTTGAACTGATGACCACCAGTCTTATTAAACATTATTAGCACAGCAAAAAGTTGTATTGGTGTTCTGTATTGTTCAAAGGATCATCACTGACTTAACTTATGCCAATGTATTTTTAATTACAGAGAGTTCCTAAGAGGAGCAGTAGCCCTCATTCATGTATCCTGGGGACCACAAGTGTGTACTCATTCACTGATTATTGATAGATTTGGTTGTAAAATACAGTTAGAATCATTTAGATCAGGGAAACTTCATTGACCAGTAAGACTTGAAACACAGATGGATGCTGCCTTCTGAATTATGAGTTAAGAAGTAGATGCATTTATCTTCTCATGCACTGAGCCAGGCGAAGAGCACTTCCATTGTTAATAAACAGCACTTAATTTTAATTTTTTTCTTTTTTATGGTTTCAAGAAAGAAGCAATTGCTTTTTATTGTTTTAGTCTGAATTTAGATACTCAAGGGTAGAATTAAAGCCTTTTAAATTTAAAGGAACTAGGTCCTAATTCAAATGAAGATTACGTAGGTTAAGAAAGAATTTATTCTGTTTTCAATTTTTGGTCCCCTACATTATAAGTATTGTCTCTTAAAATTAAAGAACTGAATATTGGGGCACCTGGGTGGTTCAATGGTTGAGCATCTGCTTTTTTGGCTCAGGTTGTGATCCTGGGGTCCTGGGATCGAGTTCCTCATTGGGCTCCCCATAGGGAGCCTGCTTCTCCCTCTACCTATGTCTCTGTCTTTCTCTGTCTCTCATGAGTAAATAAAGAAAATCTAAAAAAAAAAAAAAAAAAAAAGAACTGAATATTTATCAGTTAGGATTAACCTTAGATGACTTTGTGAATGTGAAATTGAATTTCTTTTTTACTTGATTCTCTGTTTTCTTTAAAATTTTGATTTTATTTATTTATTTTTAAAGATTTTATTTATTTATTCATGGGAGAGGCAGAGACATAGGCAGAGGGAGAAGCAGGCTCCCTGCAGGGAGCCCTATGTGGGATCCCGGGATCACAACCTGAGCCAGGATCATGACCTGAGCCGAAGGCAGATGCTCAACCTCTGAGCCACACAGGTGGCATAAAATTTTGATTTTAAGTTATAAGTGTTAGGTTACTATTTGCCTGTGGATATGTAAATAACTATTTAAATTTTAATAGTACATTTATTTTTATATATGGAAAAGTTAACTAGCACGTGTAAAGTATTTTTAATGAATTTATTGCTTAAGGTGAGATTAAAATTTTTAAAAGTCCATTTAAAGAAAAATAATGGTGAATGTGTTACATGGATATGATAAAAATGAAAAGTTGATCAAGATTGACTAAAGCTTGGGAAATATTGCACTAGGTAGTCTTTTTTGTATCTTTCTTTCTTCCTCATTGATTTAGAGAGAAGGAAAGATCTTCATTTTATGGAAAAGGGAGTGGAGCAAGCCAAAAGATGACTTGCCCAGAGCTGCCTTGTTAGTCTTTGGCAGTCAGCTGGCCAAGTAGGGTCAGTTGCTCCCAGGCACATGCTGTTTCTAAGTTGCCTTTTTATATTTTTTCTTTCTTTCTTTTTTTTTTTTTTTTTAATGAGAGAGAGAGAGAGAGGCAGAGACACAGGCAGAGGGAGAAGCAGGCTCCATGCACCGGGAGCCCGACGTGGGATTCGATCCCGGGTCTCCAGGATCGCGCTCCGGGCCAAAGGCAGGCGCTGAACCGCTGTGCCACCCAGGGATCCCTCCCTCCCTCCCTCCCTCCCTCTCTTTCTTTCTTTCTTTCTTTCTTTCTTTCTTTCTTTCTTTCTTTCTTTCTTTCTTTCTTTCTTCCTTCTTTCTTTCTTTCTTTCTTTCTTTCTTTCTTTCTTTCTTTCTTTCTTTCTTTTCTCTTCTTTCTGTCTTCTTTCTTTCTTTCTTTCTTTCTTTCTTTTCTTTCAAGATTTTTTAATTTATTTATGATAGACAGAGAGAGAGAGAGAGAGAGAGAGAGAGAGAGAGAGAGAGGGGCAGAGTCACAGGCAGAGGGAAGAGGCAGGCTCCATGCCCTGAGCCCGACGCGTGACTCCATCCGGGGATTCCAGGATCGCGCCCTGGGCCAAAGGCAGGCGCTAAACAGCTGAGCCACCCAGGGATCCCCTCTTTCTTTTTTTTTTTCTTATAGGCTAATTCACTTTTTCTGGATCTCTTCTAAAAATTGAAAGCTGAAAAATTAGCAGTTTCTGAGCACATATGCAACTCTGGTTGCTCCTCTTAGATGATAAGTTTTGCTGTAAATGAAGTTAACTTGTTCCACACAGGTATCTTATGTTTATTTATTCACTAAAAATATTTAATGGTAACATACTATGTGTGCCTCTTGAATCTTAATAATTACAGGATTTTTTTTTTAACATGCATTTAGCTTATAATGTGTGCCAGGCTCTCTGCTAATAAGCACTTCATATGTCTTATTTGCCACTTGGAAAATAGCCAGTGTTACCTATAGTCTAGAAAGACCGGTGTTTGAAGGTTTTGTATTAATCGTCATAACTAAGTGCTAAAGAATCAAGAAAGGACATTGATCAATGACTGCTGAGGGTTCTGTAATGCAGAGAACTGGTAGGGCATTAGTGGAAGAGTAGATTTTGGAATTCATTGTTTCTGGTTAAAATGAAGTGAAATATAATTTGAGGGATGAAAAAAGATTTTTATTACATTGGTCTTTTATCTTGGACTTTGTTAGCTGCTTCCCAAATTTTAGTTCTGTTCAGCTTTAATACTTATTAGCTACTACTGCCTATATAAACTTCCTTTTTTTTTTTTTTTTTAAGATTTTATTTATTTATTTATGAGAGACAGAGAGAGAGAGAGAGGCAGAAACACAGGCAGAGGGAGAAGCAGGCTCCATGCCCGATGAGGGACTTGATCCCTGGACTCCAGGATCACACCCTGGGCTGAAGGCAGGCACTAAACCGCTGAGCCACCCAGGGATCCCCCAACATAAGCTTCCTAAAACTTATTAACTCTCATGGTCTCACATCTGCTGATCCCTCAAAAATCCACAGTGCTCCCCAGTGCCCACCATATTAAGAATGCCTCACCCGACATTCAACTGAGACATTGCTGTTCACAAAGATAAATGTTTAACAATAAAAATAGCTAATTTTTTAGCATGTCATTCATTTATCAAGTATTATTTGGGGTATTTCATATGTTAGGCCCATTTATATATGTGACCACATTTAATACTTAAAAGAACCTTTTCTAAGGTAGGGTTAGTGTTATTATCCTTATTTTACATAAAACTTAGAGAAGTTAAGTGACGGTGAAGGCTTTTGTAGTTTGCGGTGGAGCTGGATTTGCAGCCTCAGTCTGCTGGAACAGCAGAGAGATACGCTGCTAACTGCTCTGAAATTTTTAGACTGTTCTGTAGGATCTTCCCCTACATTTTCTTCTCTTGGTGCTATCACTCTTGATACTTTACTAACTGCTTTTTTCCCCCTTTGTAAATGAAGGGAGGAGGTTATAGCTGTGGGGATGGATCAGTAGGCTTTGAGCCAATAAACACAGTTCTGGTCACAGCTACCATACTCACTTCTCCAGCAGATTTTTTTTGGTGCTAGAAATCACTTCACCTGGATTTTGGTCTTGGCAGTCATTTAAAGTCTCCTTCTTCCTTAAATTTTGCGTGTTCCACACTTGCTTACATAAACCATATAACTTCACACTGGGTTAAACTCACCTGCTTTAGTAAGATATAATTAGGAGTGGGTATAGGGTGTATTCTGGTTGCCAATTTGGTTCCTCTTCTCTATTAGCCCAACCAAAAGTGCAAACAACATACATGTATTTATTGAGCCTGTAATTTGAGTTTGATACCTGCTGAAAGTATGCTGATTGAGTACATTTGCTGATTTCAGCCAAAAGAAATAGATGCCTCCTCATAAGGACATAGATGGATAATGATAGTGTTTTTTGGAAGAAGGTTTAAACAATATAACATGGGATTATTTGCCCAGAGAGCACTGGTAAGTCATTTGGAAGTACTTTTCCACAGATAAAATATCATAAAGGAAGGTATGACTCCTAGACAGGTGATAAGCCTGTTTAATCCTTAATGAGCTTGAACTATAGCATTCTTGCAAATAAAATTTACTTCTTTCACCAGCAACTTTATTCTGCTTCTGTGTGAAAAAGAAGGTATTCCATTTCCAAGATTATTCACAGATTGGGTTAACAAGGAGGGTTAGATTCCACTTGCTCTTCACATCAGTTATCCTAAGACAGGGAATCAGGGAAAGACTTGACAACAGCAGTTTGTCACTTTTGTTATCTGCTCTTCCATGCCTTCACGGTCACACTTTTCCTTGCTACCTTACTCAGTCATTGCACTTTGCAGTGTTAATACCCAAGATTCTATCACATACCTCTCAGGATGCAGAGTTGATATGCATTGGAGATCAAGTCCATGTGCTCTGAGTATTATTTTCTTATTAGGGCCAATTTGAAAATGGAAGTTATATTCTGCAAGGCTGGGGCAAGTAGGAATCAATGAGAAAATGGGATCTGAGGAAATTGACAGGCTTATAACAGATTTTGGTAGAGATGTTGGTAGAAAGACTGATTCCCATCTTCCGTTTTTGCCTCTGCTGGGCTTATACCCCTTGATAAAGCAAGGTAAAATTATCTTACATGGTTGACAAGGTAACTCTGTAGGTTCCCTGCCTACCTTGCTGCCTGCTGGGGTCCTTTATAACAAGGTGACCATATATCCTGTTTTTTTGGGGGCCATCCCAATTCCCCCATTGTCCTAGTACAATTATTAGCACTCCTTTCATTCTTTTTTTTTTTTTACTCCTTTCATTCTTTTTTTTTTTATTTTTTTATTTTTTATTTATTTATTTATTTTTAATTTATTTTTTAATTTTTTATTTATTTATGATAGTCACAGAGAGAGAGAGAGGCAGAGACACAGGCAGAGGGAGAAGCAGGCTCCATGCACCGGGAGCCCGATGTGGGATTCGATCCCGGGTCTCCAGGATCGCGCCCTGGGCCAAAGGCAGGCGCCAAACCGCTGCGCCACCCAGGGATCCCGACTCCTTTCATTCTTAAAAGTCCTAGTTTGATAAGTTATTTGGCCCCCTACTCTGAGAAAGCCATTAAGCCTCCGTTCTCCTGTCAGGTCTTTCAGCTGCCACTTTTAAGGTACTGGATTGAGCCTGAGAGGCAGAATGATTGGTTAGTCATTTGTCCCCCTCACTCTTCTTATTAGAAAAGAGGAGAGGAAGCTATAATCATTAAGAAAATGCTATGTCCAGAGCCCAGTAAGTTACCTCTTTCTTTGTATATACCTCCTCTTATAGTTACCCATCTACTGTTCACTTGTATATTCTTCCTCCCTCCCTTTTAAAAAGTCTTCCTGTGGGTTATTATTTGCAGTTGATTTTAAGGAAATCTGTTTTGACAAATGATTCCCTACTGAGTTGGGATTTTTTTCCTGAGGCATGTTTTTTTTTTTTTTCCCCAAAAGTGGGTGTGATATTGATATTAAAACCATATTACAGGCTTAGTTTTATGGAGTATCTATCTGTCCAGTACCAGAATATATTTGAAGGAAAAGTTGGCCCTTCAAATATATAGATTGGCCCTGGGAAGGGTTTTCAGGAGTTGCAGTTTTTCAGGTATATGGCCAGTTGGCTCTAGAACGTCTTTGATGTTGTGAAATGACATCAGTAAAGAAATTTAAGAGATCTGGGTTAGAGTCCTGATTTCACCATTGTCACTGTGATCTTATACTGCTAACATTCTGTCTCTGTGGAATCATAGAATTTTATTGCTGGAAAAGACTAATGGTCATCTAATTGAAGCCTTTAATTTTACATATAAGAACACAGACAAGCAAAGAAGTAGTGATTTGCCCAGTAGTTTACGATTAGTAAGTAGTATAGTCAGGATTAAAATCTGAATCAGGGTCTTCTGATCTGGTCTCTCAGTAGGGGAAGTCACGAGCTTCAGTGTTTCTGAAGGACTTTACTCAGGTAAAGTGTTCAACTCTTTTGTTGGCTTCCTCTGCCACTAATTCTTTATTATTGTTATTATTATTTTAGAAGGAGAGAGTGTGGGCAAGCAGGGGGAAGGACCGAGGGTGAGGGAGAGAGAATCCTCAAGCAGACTCCCTGCTCAGTGTAGAGCCCAACACAGGGCTTGATCCCAGGATCCTGAGATCATGACCTGAGCGGAAATCAAGAGTCGGACACTTAACCTACTAAGTTACCAGATGCCCCTCTGCCACTACATTCTATCTGTAGTTTTATTGTCCCTAGACATGGTTGTTTTGATTAAGTTGACAGTGCCCAATATTTTAGAGATGAGTCAGTAGAGATTTTCCAGGTTAGATGCAGACTGTCTCTCTGGCTGAGTCTCCAGTTTTAATTCTTAGCCTGCCTATACTTCCCTTGCTTTGGAAAGTCTGTTTCTTTCCAAGAACATTATTCAGGAGGAAGAAGTTTCTGCAAATCTAGATGCCTGTCAAAATCTTGTTATACAACTTCTCTCATTCTGAATTTCCATTTAAGTCTTGTATCTAAATTTCAATTTTATCTTTTGTGTTACTACTTAAGGCCAAGTGACTAATTGGAGCCTCTGAGGATTGTTGTTTCTTTTCTTTTTTCTTTTTTTAGGTGTTTTAACTATGCTTGATGGTTTAGTGCAGATATTAGCTGCCATAGATGTCCGAGGCATGTGTTTTTGCCTTCCATATATTGGCAAGAAACAACTGAAATTTACATGTTTGGCAACTTGCTTTAAGCAGCCCTTGAGTCTCAGGGTTGACGTTTCTGTTTATACCTGCTTGTGGGTGGGTATCGTGTGCCTTCCTAAAAGGACTAAAAAGCATCTGGCCTGCATTGGTTCAACCTTTTAGAATTGCTCAAGAAGAGAAAAGAGAGCTTTATTATGTTGTTAATGTTGTTTATGCAAGGAATTTTGCAAAAGTCAGGCAGGCAGTGTTCCATTTTAAAAAAACAAAATATCAGAAAGCACTCAGAATAAATAAATGAAGAGGGTGTCTGTGATAGAATCAGGAGAGCATAGTGTCCAGGTTAGTTCTGTATAGTAGAAGAATTGAGACTGGACATAATCTGTGGACATAATCTGGTATATAAGGTATATATACCTTATATAACGCATTGTACTATCTTAATAGCTTCCTTGTAAATCCTTACTATGTTGAGATCCAAGAATCTTTTTTAGTGTTCTCCTAGCTCTATTTGAGGAGCTTTTGTTCTTTGACATTTCACTAATTCCATACTTTACTATTGAGAATTTCCTGTTGAATCATGCAAGTCAATAGAATAGGGCACTTAGAAGACAGGCTTCTCACTTATTCATAATTTTTTTAATATCATGTATTAATTCAGAAAATAAAAGGATATTTAAAGAAAGGAAATATACCACCTACTCAGGATGACCCATGTTTGACACATGGGACATATTTTAGACTTTTTTGTATGCATATGTACATATTTTAAAAATAAAATTGGGGGGTGGGGGAGCCTGGGTGGCTCATTGGTTAAGTGTCTAACTCTTGATTTCAGCTCAGGTCATAATCTCAGGGTTTTGGGATGGAGTCTTGGGCCTGCTCATCAGGGAGTCTGCTTGAGATCCCCACCCACCTCCAATCTCTCTGTCCCTTGACCCCTCCTCCTGCTTGTGCTCTTGCATTCTCTCTCTCAAATAAATCTTTAAAAAAAATTTTTTTTAATTGGAATTACATCATCTCTGCTGCTTTTTAACTTTTTTCTTACTTAATGTTAACATTATTTTGGTATGTCATTGAATATTCCTCAAAAGCAGAATTTCTCAGCCTCAACAGTATTGATATTTGGGCCTGGGTCATTCTTTGTTATGGGGGCTGTCCTGTGCATTGTAGCATGTTTAGTAGCATCCATGGCCTCTATCCAGTATATGCCTAGCACCTTCCCCATTGTGATGACCAGAAATGTCTCCAGACATTGCTAAATGGTCCAGGCAGGAGATCACCCTGGTTGAGAACCACTGTCTAAATAAAAAATTCTTAGACTCTTTGGTCTCAGGACCTCTTTATATTCTTAAAAGTCATTTAAGACCTCAAAGAACTTGGGGAACCTGGGTGGCTCAGTGGTTGGGCATCTGCCTTTGGCTCAGGTCGTGATCCTGGGGTCTTGGGATAGAGTCCTGCATTGGGCTCCCTGCATGGAGTCTACTTCTCCCTCCAACTATGTCTCTGCCTCTCTTTCTGTGTCTCTCATGACTAAATAAATAAAAATCTTAAAAAAAAAAAAAACCTCAAAGAACTCCAGTTTATGTAGGTCATTTTTATCAGTTTTTATTGTATTAGAATTTAAAACTGATAAATTTAAAAAAAACATTTAAGAATAGAATAATAAGGGACACCTGGGTGACTTGGCAGTTGAGCACCTGC
Source organism: Vulpes lagopus (assembly GCF_018345385.1). NCBI lineage: Eukaryota > Metazoa > Chordata > Mammalia > Carnivora > Canidae > Vulpes > Vulpes lagopus. The sequence continues at coordinate 30,478,558 of NC_054829.1, forward strand.
CTTTGGCTCAGGGCGTGATCCTGGAGTCTCAGGATCCAGTCCCACATCAGGCTCCCTGCATGGAGCTTGGTTCTCTCTTTGCCTGTGTCTCTGCCTCTCTCTGTGTGTGTCTCTCATGAATAAATAAATAAAATCTTAAAAAAAAAAAGACATAGCTTTAAAAAATAGAATAATAAGCCTTATATTAACATAATAGTATTTTAATGAGAAATAATTATTTTCCAAAATAAAAAAATAGTGGAGTAACATTATTACCTCTTTCCAACTCTGTAATGTCACAAAAGACATACTGAAGGCATTTACATTTAATCTGTTGTGAAATAATGGTTTAGGTGACATATATGAAGAAAATTCAGCCTTATACAGGTATTTAATTAGAAAAGGGGAGAGTAGGGCAGCCCCGGTGGCTCAGCGGTTTATCCGCGCCTTCAGCCCAGGGTGTGATCCTGGAAGCCTGGGATCGAATCCCATGTCGGGCTCCCTGCATGGAGCCTGCTTCTCCCTCTGCCTCTCTCTCTCTCTCTCTCTTTCTTTCTCTCTCTCTGTCTCTTGTGAATAAATAAATAAGATCTTTAAAAAAAGAAAAGGGGAGGGTATTTTAATGCCTTATCAGATAACTGCATATTCTTTGAGATTGTATTAAAATTCAACAAGTGGAAGTTTCTTAAAGATTAGTTGCAATGTAGAATCTGAAACCATATCAGAGAACTTTTAATAATCTGTTACGTTAAAATCCATTAGTCTGTAGCATGCCTGGATGGGCTGTTGGTTAAGGCTCCTGGTTGAGGCTTGGGTCATGAGATCAAGGCCCAAGTAAGGGGAGTTTGCTTGAGATTCTCCTTCACCCTCTGCTCCTCCCCGCCCCTGTGTACACACAGGCACACTCTTTCTAAAATAAAGAAAATCTTTTTTTTTTTTTTTAAAGCCTTTCCCTTAGGTTGCTGGCTTTTCTTGAAAAATTCAAAGATGATGCAACCTTGAGCCTGCATTCCTCTATGGCAATACCTGGCTAGAGCTGAGTAGTGGCCTGTTCTTTAAAAAAGGTTGTATATTTTCCAGTCTGCCCTTTACTCTGGGAGGTTTCACTCATTTGCTTTGCCTCCTGGCCTCTGTTTTATTTGAGAGGCTGAATTGTATCATGGTAAGGAACACAGTCTGGAGCCAGATTACCTGAATCAGATCCCAGCGCCCACTCTTGATTGCTGTCTACCTTCAGGATATTGAGCTTTTCTGTAGTTTTATCTAGATAATAAGGATAGCAACAATACCTACTTCATACAATTATTAAAAGGATTAGAGGAGTCACTAAATGTAAAACCTTTAGGATAGCCCCTGGCCCAGAGTAAATTTAGCTAAATTAGCTATTGTTGGAGCTCAAACAATAGATCATTGGCTAACATTTTTGTAGCTCATACTGTATGTATCAGGCAATGGGCCAAGCCCTCCACACAGATCTTTCATTAATCCTAACATAACACTATAAAACAGGTAGAGTTATTTTCTCAATTTTGCAAATGAGAAGATACAGTTGGGAGAGGTTAAGTAACCTGCCCGAAGACACCCAGCTAGTAAGTGGTAGCAACATTGAGAGTTGAACCTATGCACTTGTATTCTAAGCCTGTGGTTTTGAATGCTGTGCTACCTCACACTACATCTACCTCTAAAATAGGCCTAATTACAGAAATGGCAGGCTTGGATAAATGGTGATTAGTGCCCTTAATGTTTTTGTAAGTATTTCAGGAGAGTATGCATATAAATGTCTTAAATTTATATATGACATCATTTCCTTCTGGTAGTAAAACACCAAACCAATAAGGATAAACTGTTGGCAACTCTCTTTGGGTGGAGTGAGTGACCAGAACTTTCATTGTTTTTTTTGTTTGTTTTGCTTTGTTTTGTTTTAGTGTAAGACCATGGGAAGGGAGGGGCTGAGGGAGAGAGAGAAAGAGAGAGACTCTCAAGCAGGCTCCACACCCAGCAGAGCCCAACTAAGGCTCAGGCTCACAACCCCTGAGATCAGGACCTGAGCCGAGATCAGGACCTGAACTGAAATCAAGAGCTGAATGCTTAACTGCCTGAGCCCACCCAGGTGCCCCTGACTACTGACTTTCAGAGTAGATAAATATAAAATAAAAAAATAAATGAAAAATAACAGACTGTATGATATGTTTCTAGATATTCAGTAAGGACTTGAGAGTCATTTTAGTCTGTTATTTGAAGGTCAAAAAGGCCAGCAAACATTTCAAACCATTAGAATAGGTATTACTTAAAAACAAAACAAGATAAGACAAAATAGAAAATAACAGATGTTAGTGAGGATGTGGAGAAATTGGACATCTTGTGCAGGGTTAGTGGGAATGTAAAATGGCACAGCCTCTGTGGAAAACAATTTGGCAGTTCCTCAGAAGAATAAGCACAGAATTACCATATGATCCAGGAATCTTATTTCTGGGTATAAACCCCCAAAGAACTGAAAGCAGGGAATTGAGCAGATATTTGTACACTCATATTCTTAATAGCATTACTCACTATAGCCAAAGGGTAGGAGCAAGCTAAGTGCCATCAACAGATGAATGGATAAACAAAAGGTGACATATACATAAAATAGAGTATTATTCAGCCTTAAAAAAGAATTCCTAACACATGCCACAATATGGATGAAACTTGAAGACATTATGATGAAATAAGCTAATCATAAAAGGACAAATTTTGTTTTTTTTAAATCTTTTTAAAGATTTATTTATTTATGATAGACATAGATAGATAGAGAGAGAGAGAGAGAGAGAGAGGCAGAGACACAGGAAGAGGGAGAAGCAGGCTCCATGCTGGGAGCCCGACGTGGGACTCGATCCCGGGACTCCAGGATGGCACCCTGGGCCAAAGGCAGGCGCCAAACCACTGAGCCACCCAGGGATTCCCCAAAAGGACAAATTTTGTATGAGTCCATTTATATAAGATACATAGAGTAGTTGAACTCCTAGAGACAGAAATAGGGTCTCTAGAGTTAGAATTGTGGTGCCAAGGGCAGGGAGGAGGCAGGTATGGAGAATTATTATTTAGTGGGTAACAAATTTCAGTTTGGGAAGATGAAAAAGTTCTGGAAATGGGTGGTGGTAATGGTTGCAGAACAATGTGAAAATAATGAATGTATTTCATTCCATAAAACTTTACACTTAGAAATGGCTTAAGAAAAAAAAAAGCCAGCAAAATGCTAGGTAGGCATCTCTAGGAAAAGAAATGGAAACAAAATGAAAAATGCTTTTCTCGGGATCCCTGGGTGGCACAGCAGTTTAGCGCCTGCCTTTGGCCCAGGGCGCGATCCTGGAGATCTGGGATCGAATCCCACGTCGGGCTCCCGGTGCATGGAGCGTGCTTCTCTCTCTGCCTGTGTCTCTGCCTCTCTCTCTCTCACTGTGTGCCTATCATAAATAAATTAAAAAATTAAAAAAATGCTTTTCTTTCCTGTGCATGTGGTAGGACAGACTCACTTAAAATTCTAAGTAGTGTTCTGGCCTCTGTGCTTTGGTAGGAGGGATACAGCTTGGTTTTAGGCTCTATACCTAACTCCTTGGATTATTAGCAAGTTATTATGTCTTTCTGATCCTCATCTGGAAAAAGTTATATAATCCTTACCTTACAAGCAAAGATGTATGTGAATAAATATCTGTACAAATGCTAATTATTTTCATCTTCGGAAAAATAGCAAAACAGGCTTTATTTCCCATTCATTGAAGTGGCTGGGCTGTGTGGCACACATCTCTGCCTCTGTATCTTTTTTTATTTTTATTTTTTTAAAGATCTTATTTATTTATTCACAAGAGACAGAGAGAGAGAGAGAGAGAGAGAGAGAGAGAGAGAGAGACAAAGGCAGAGGGTGAAGCAGGCTCCATGCAGGGAGCCAGATGTGGGACTCGATCTTGGGTGTCTCCAGGATTAGGCCCTGTGCTGAAGGGGGCACTAAACCGCTGAGCCACTGGGCTGCCCCTCTGCCTCTGTATCTTTTTTTTTTTTTTTTAATTTTTTATTTATTTATGATAGTCACAGAGAGAGAGAGAGAGAGGCAGAGACACAGGCGGAGGGAGAAGCAGGCTACATGCACCGGGAGCCCGATGTGGGATTCGATCCTGGGTCTCCAGGATCGCGCCCTGGGCCAAAGGCAGGCGCCAAACCGCTGCGCCACCCAGGGATCCCTCTGCCTCTGTATCTTGATGCTGCCTGTTAGAACTCATGAGAGGTATGGTCCACACAATAAGTTTGGCTTTACGAAGTAGCAAGTATATATACTGGAAAGGAGTAAATAGGCTGAAAAGAAAGCCAGGCTGAATAATTTTTCTTTAGTCTTTGTAAGTTAAAAAAAAAAAAAACCTGCAGCAATATAAAAGTATTAACTAAAATTGTTATTCCCAAGGGGTGACCTCTATTAGCCAAGTTTGTATCTGCCTTTTCATGTACAAATTTGTGAATTTGCATTTTTTTTTTTTTTAATTAAAATGTATCAGGGTGCCAGCTGGCTTAGTCAGGAGAACATGTGACTCTTGATCTTGGGGTTGTGATTTTGAGACCCACATTGGGTATAGAGATTACTTAAAAATAAAATCTTTTTTTTATTTTTAAAGATTTTATTTGAGAGAGAGAGAGAGTGTGTGTGTGTGTGTGTGTGGTATGTGGCACGCACACAGAGGGTGGGGGCAGAGTAGGGGAAGGGATAGAGAGAGAGGAAGAGGGAGAGGGGAGAAGCAGTCACTCTGCAGAGCAGGGAACCCAGTGTGGGGCTCGATTCTAGGACCCTGGGATCATGACCTGAGCCAAAGGCAGATGTTTAACCAACTGAGCCACCCAGGCGCCCCTTAAAATAAATCTTAAAAAAAAATGTGTCATGCTATTTAAATTCTTATGCTACCTAAAACAAGACTTGGAAAGATTAGGACAAATTTATGAATGATAGTACAAGAAACTAGGGCTTTTTAAGGGATTTGTATAACTAATACATGACACACTGGGTAAGTGTTTTTACGTATATATATTATATCAATACACACAACAATCCTGTGAGATAGTTGGCATTTTCTTCATTTTACAGTCATAAATCTGAAGTTAGAGAAGTAGAATAACTTGTCCAAGGACACATGAATGGTGCATCCAGGCACTTTTATTCTTGTGCTTGTGTTTCCTGTGCCCTTCTATTGTACCACTTTTGCTGAGACCCAAAATCCTGGATCTAAATCATTCTGCCATTTTTAAAAAGAAAATAGAGTTTTGAATAGTTAATGCAGCAACTAAAACCTTTTTTCCCCCCCACTTTTTTGTCTTAGTGATTATTCTATGTCAGTGAGACAGAACTGCCTCATGCCCCTCCCTTTTTTTTGGTATCATAACACATAGTACATACATGAACAATAAACTTTTTTTTGCATTTTTATTGTGGTAAAATATACATAACACAAAATTTACCATTTTTAGTTGTATAGTTCAGTTGCATAAAGTACATTCACATTGTTATGTAACCATCATCACCATCCATTTCCAGGACTTTTTCAGAGAGGTGAGGATTATTCTTCATTCCCCCTGACTTTTTCATCTTGCAAGAACTGTTCTCATGAAACAGCAACTTCCCATTGCCCTCTTCCCCCACAAACCCCTGGCAACCACCATCTACTTTTATGTCACTATGAATTTGACTACTCTAGTTGTCTCATATAAATAGATTCATACAGTATTTGTCCTTTTGTGTTTGGTTTATTTCACTGAACAGTCATTTTAACCAGACTTCCACTGATGGACTTTTAAATGGTTTAGTCTCTTGCTCTTCAAATAATGTGCTACAGGAGTATTTGATCCTGAGTTTCGGAATGCTCTCTCAGTCTCATCCTCTGCTTGGCTGACTTTCTGAGGAAGCCCAAAACAAATTCTTTTTTTTTTTTTTTTTTTATTTTTTTTTTTAATTTTATTTATTTATGATAGTCACACACACACAGAGAGAGAGAGGCAGAGATACAGGCAGAGGGAGAAGCAGGCTCCATGCACCGGGAGCCTGACGTGGGATTCGATCCCGGGTCTCCAGGATCGCGCCCTGGGCCAAAGGCAGGCGCCAAACCGCTGCGCCACCCAGGGATCCCTTTTTTTTTATTATTTTTTTTTTTTAATTTTATTTATTTATGATAGTCACACACACACAGAGAGAGAGAGGCAGAGATACAGGCAGAGGGCCCAAAACAAATTCTTTGTCTTCTGAACCTCAGCTTTTCTGGGGGTATAAAATAAGAGGGATTTTAAATTACTTTTGTTATAGTATGGTATGAGGACTTTTATAGTTTCTGCTTATAGCTCAGTACCCTTTGAGAAAGAGTACTCTTTACTTACTTATTTACTTATTTATAAGTAGGCCCCACACCCGGTGTGGAGCCCAACACAGGGCTTGAACTCATGACCCTGAGATCAAGACCTGACCCAAGATAGAGTCAGATGCTTAAACGACTAAGCTACCTAGGCACCCTGAAAGAGTACTCTTTAAATATCAAGATTTTTTTGTAACTACAAAACTGCTGCCACAGTGTGATTATAGTACATTTTGGGATGAGTCGGTGAGTTTAGTGCAGAATTAAATCAACCCAAAATGATCAGCATCAGAGTAGCTATGTTCCTTTGGGATTCTCAGATGAGTTGGAGCTAAGCAGTTAATCATGAGGAAACCAGACTTAGAAGCCCTGTTCTCTGATTGTCACTTGCCTCATCATGGTGCCACGCACAAAGGCCTTGCCTTCCTTCGAGGTCCCTGTGCTCCTCCGGAGAAGCCCTAGAGAGACTGGGGCCAGCCCCCTGGAAGCACCCAACTGCCAGGCTCACAGAGTTAGCTTAAAGGATCAAACTCTTCACTTGTATTATTTGCAGGTCTGACAGCCTCTCTGCATGGAAGCATATAATGCATCTCTGCTTTTTTGAATTTGACTAGATGATTCACAGAGAGAGAACTATCAAGTTTTTTTCGGGTTCTGAACTGATTTATCCTGGTTTCACCAGCCCACCTTTGCTTTGTGGGGTCAGAGATTTGGCCATAGCTGTTATGCTCTCTCTACTGGCTTAAAAGCAGCCCAGCAATTTCGGGTGATGCCCTAGTTTGCACCCACTGTGGTTTTTGCCAACACATGGTTGAAAGGTGTTATCTTTGCACAGAACTCAATACCTTGCCTAAGGAAACGTGTGTGTAGGAGGGGGTGCACGGTGCATCTTCTGACACTAACCTCTAAGGCAAAGTAGAAGAAGGAGGCCCTGCCATGGCCATAATTTCTACCTCAGTAATTCCAATCTCCTATGGACATGGGCTGTCATCATTGTGTTAGATGCTGAGGACACATCATTTTAAATGATCCCAAGGCGTTCTACAAATAACCATGCATTTTATATTACTAAGCTTTTATTTGGCAAAACTAAATCATCCTATGAATATCTAGAATGAACACTAAAAGATAATGCTGTCTAGATGATGGGGGAAGACCCTTAGGTAAGAATGGTTGTGTTTTTAAGTGTATAGGTGTAGATATTATTTTCCTTTTTATTAAACTTTTTTTTTTTAAAGCTGGTCCAATTCAAGAGAGGTTGTGCTGCCTGCCATAGATCTGAGTGAATCAATAAAGAGGCATCTGTTCTCTTTCTTTGCCATGAGTATTCCAGCCCATCCTGGGGAGTCTTATTTTCATTTTTTTTTTTATCATGAACTTTAAAAAAAATTTTTTTTTTGCTTAATTAATCTCTACATCCAGTGTACCTAATGTGGGGCTTAAACTCACAACCCCCCAGATCAAGAGTCACATGCTTTTCTGTCTGAGCCAGCCAAGCGCCCCTCTATCATGAACCTTTTAAAAATCCAAAATGTTTTGTTTTATGGAAATGTTCAAGCATTCACAAATGTATAGTATACTCATCTATAATAATTACCAACATTTTAGTAATCACCTATAACTGCCTACCTTTTTTTTTCTAGAATATTTTAAAGGAAATTCCAGACATACTATTTCACCTATTTCAGTCTGCATCTCTAATTAATTGATAAGCCTTTTTTTCTCTTTTAATAGCACCACAATGCCATTATTATACTTAAGAGATGTAACAATACTGGGGCGCCTGGCTGACTCAGCCAGTAAAGCCTGTGACTCTTGATTTCAGGGTCATGAATTCAGGCCCCAAGTTGGGCGTGGGGCTTATTTAAAATAAGAGGGACATAACAATACTTCCTTAATATCATAAACATAAAAGTAGAGAGATGAGCACTGAGTATGTATGGAATTGTTGAATCACTATATTACACACCTAAAACTAATATAATACTGTATGTTAATTATTTTGAAATTAAAAAAGAAAAAAAAGTAATTTGGATTTGACAAAATGTTGACAATTTGTTAAATTTGCTTGTATTTTTTTTTTAAGAAACAAAACTTTTCAGATATAAGTGAAGTCCTGTATTACTAGATGTGTTTATCTACAAACAATATATGGTATTATTTTGTATATTTAAAAATATATACATAATGTTATCTTTTACACATCCTTCTGAAACTATTACTTACCATTGGGTTAAGATTTATTCATGTTGGTACACATATCTCTCGTTCACTTTAATACTGTATGGTATTCTATTTGGTTTAGATTTAATTTGTATTTGTATTCCAGTAGAACTTATTAAGTACTATATTTATGAATATTTATGTTGTCTACAGGTTTGCTTTTTGCTATGATAAACAGCGATGCAGTGAACATTCTTCACTTCTTCATTCTACAAGAACATTCATTCTTGTACATTTCCTTGTGCCACTTTTAAAGAATGTATTTAAATGCCCCTGATTACTATAGAGATTGAGAGCCTGTAATATTTTTTGGCTATTTGGATTTCCTCTTCTGTGAATTATCATATTTGCCTCTTTTCTGAATGGTTTTATTTATTTATTTATTTATTTATTTTCTTAATGGTTTTAAAATTGATTTGTAGTAATTCTTTTTTTTTTTTTTTTAAGATTTTATTTATTTATTCATGAGAGACACACACAGAGAGGCCAGACACAGGCAGAGGGAGAAGCAGTTACTCGATCCCGGGACTCCAGAATCAGGCCCTGGGCAGAAGGTGGCGCTAAACTGTTGAGCCACCTGGGCTGCCCGATTTGTAGGAATTCTTTGTATATTTTGGATACTAAACCATTGTCAGTTTTGTATATTGCTTGAATCAGGCCATCTTTTCCTGCTCCCTCCCTGTTCCTGGTCTGTCAGTTTATTCCAGTTCAGTCAGCTTCTATTTTTATTCCTATGCTCCCTTGTTTTATTCTAACCGACACATTTTTGAGGTATGTTACCGAGGTGGTGAATCCTTTCAATTGTCCATTAGATGAACTACATTGTCATTTATGGTTTATTTTTGGTTTTTTAAGGCAGGCAACCTAGAGTAGTGGTTAAGAATGGGGGCTATAGAGTCTTAACTTTTTGTTTTTAAATCTTAGCTCAACCACTTTACTTACTCTGTGACCATGGTAAATTACTTAATCATCTTGTGCTTGGTTTTATAATCTGTAAAACCCTGAGGGTAGAGCTGTTATGATCCCCATTTTATATTTAATGAAACTCAAGCTCAGGAAGATTAGATTAGATTAGAAACATGGATAAGTAGAAGAAATGTTGGGCCTCTTTATTTTTTAATTTTACACTTTTGATGAGACATGGGTCAAAGAAATAATTCTGTAGTAATAGATACACAGGGTAAAAAAATTCCTATGTGTCACTATTCATTAAAATAAAACAATAAAAACCCAAGCCTTTATTTTTATGACTCTAACTTAAAAGAGACATAAATTTTTTTTTTTTTAAGATTTTATTTTTAAATAATTTCTACACTCAACGTGGGCTCAAACTTACAACCCTGAAATCAAGAGTCACATGTTCCACTGACTGAACCAGTCAGGTGCCCCAAAATGTAGAATTTAGATAACCATCCCAGGCCAGAGAATGCAATTGAAATAGGGAAATCACAAACAAAGGAGACTGGGCCACACGTAAGGGATCAGTTTGGTAGACAATGAAACACTTTGGAGGAGGACGCAGAATTTGATTTTGACCAACAATGAAAGAAAGAAGAAACTGAAGGAGCAAAGGTAACTTCTTTCTAGGGGAGGGAAAATAAATTTGACTTGGCCACTGTATCTTCTATTGATTTTTTTTTTAAATTATTATAAAAGGTAATATGTTTATGGCAAAAAGTCAAGTACTACATGAAGGTATAAAGTAAATGTTAAAATATAAAAGTTTCCCAATAGTATAAACTCAAACAAATTAAAAGCAGGGACTTGAGAGCAGATATCTGTACACCCAATATTGTTAGCAACATTATTCACAATAGCTAAAAAGTGGAAACAACCCAGATGTCCGTCAGTGGATGAATGGATAAACAAAATATGGTGTGAATGTATAAAGGAATATTGTTTAGCCTTAAAAGAGAATGGAATTCTGATACTTGCTACAATATGGATGAACTTAAGATACTATGCAAAATGAATAAGGCAGAAGAAAAAAGACAACTGTTGATTGTATGGTTCTACTTACATGAATTACCTAGAACAGTTATATTCATAGAGGCAGAAAGTAGAGTGGTGGTTACTGGGGATGGGCGAAGTTATTGTTTTTTGGGTACAGAGTTTCAGTTTGGAATGATGTAAAGATTCTGGGGATGGCAGTGGCAATCGGTGCACAACAGTGCAAATATAGTGAATGCCACAGAATTGTATACTTAAAAATGGTTAGAATTGGTAAATTTTCATGTTATATGTATTTTGCCACACTAAAGTTTCCCAACTCTAGCCTGGAGGCTATAAACTATAAACCACTATAAACCATTTCTTTTATAGCCATATAGACAGGCAAATATAAGCATAGATATGCAAGTATGAGCATATGAGTTCAAAATACTTAAAAATGGTTAGAATTGGTAAATTTTCATGTTATATGTATTTTGCCACACTAAAGTTTCCCAACTCTAGCCTGGAGGCTATAAACTATAAACCACTATAAACCATTTCTTTTATAGCCATATAGACAGGCAAATATAAGCATAGATATGCAAGTATGAGCATATGAGTTCAAAATCTACTCTTTAGGGGCACTCATTTAGGTGCTGGGTACTCCACAGTGTACAAAATTGACAAGGTTCCCTCAGTCATGGAGCTTTTTTTAAATTTGTTTTATACAAAATGTATTTTGGTACACAAACTGTTTTACACCCTACATTTTCCCTTAACAAAGACCTTTGGACATCTTTCCAAATTAGTTCTTATAGATTTACTGATTTCATAGCTGCATGCTATGTCCTTTTATGGATATAATTTGTGGCTGTTGTACAAAATGGAGGAGGGGGGAAGAGGTATAGAGATTGCTGTGGTTTGCTGCTTGAGTTTGCCCCCTTGTAACTTAAAATTTTCTTAGGAGAATAATATAGGCTTGTTATAAAAAGTCAGTGCCAAATATATCAAATGAAGGTAAAAAACCTCCTATCTGTTCTTCCCTCTCTTTTAATCCTATTCCCTGAAAATAGTAACCACTGTTAAATCACTGTTAGCACTTAGAAGTTATTTATCCTTCCAGACATTTTTAATGCATCTGCAAATACAAAAAGATACTTAGAACATACATAGTCTCATTCTTTAGGAGCTGGCTCATGCAGTACACTACTGATCATTTAATTAAGACTCTTGTGAGTTATGCAGAGGAAAGAGCTGGACTGGGCTTCATTGAGAGCTAGGCTCTTCTAGATTGTGCTATGACAGGCAGCTTCTTAGTTGTTATTTGTATGCCATCCTGTTAGTGAGATCACATCAAGGAGAGTGCTTTGAAAACTGGTATGCTAGAAGTATCACAACTAAGTTCTTTGGTTGCAAGCATTAGAAACCAACTCAGCTTCTGTTAGACAAAAAATGGTGAGGAGGGGGCATTATAGAAGGATTTTAGGTAGCAAGTGAAATGTTTAAACAACCAAGTCTCTGGAAAGTCAGGAATAGGGTGGCTTTGAGGGTTTCAATATCAGTGTTTATCCCATTCCATTTCTATATGTCTGTTCATTTTCCTGAGGAAAAGTGTGTGGCCTAGAGACCATATCTCTGCTGATGAAGTGGGGTGGAGTCCTGGGTTTATGTGCTTCATCAGCATCTTACAGAGTTAAGGAAATGCAGTTTTGGGAAGGATGGGATTCAAAGCTGGCAAAACTGAGAGTCAGTCTTGAAGTGTCAGCCATATTAACCCTCTATTCTTATTCCCCTCTCAAGGAGGAGATGACCGTCGGGTTCTGCTATGGCACATGGAGCAAGCTATCCACTCTAGAGTCAAGCCCATACAGCTGAAAGGAGAGCACCATTCCAACATTTTTTGCCTGGCTTTCAACAGTGGGAACACCAAAGTATTCTCTGGAGGTGAGAAGAAGGGCGATTTCCACCTTGGTTGGTTCACTGTAGCTGAGATTTTAGATAAAGGAGTGATAAAGTAACTCCTTGTTTTTCTTCCTTTATTTCACCAAGCTGTAGAATTACCGGTTTCCCATAGCTTGTCTTCTCTGCATTATAGCAGTTTAGACAGTTACAGAGAGAGAGAGAGGCAGAGACACAGGCAGAGGGAGAAGCAGGCTCCATGCAGGGAGCCTGACGTGGGACTCAATCCCAGGTCTCCAGGATCACACCCTGGACTGAAGACAGCGCTAAACCATTGAGCCACCTGGGCTGCCCTAGAAAACTTTTTACATTGCAATCTGGCATACAGAAACACACATACATATTTAAAATAGTACTTAACTGTACTGTGTGGGACATTCTGATTTTTTAAAAATTCTATTTCATTTTTAAAGATCTTAAAGGTTGTGATTCATGTTGATGTCATAATCTGTGGATGGCTCCTGTTTGAAAAACATTGTATTAGGGTATAATTGGGATGGTTTGTGCTCAAGCCGGCCTCTTAGTGATGTGTTCCATCAACTATACTCCTTTCTGACCACATTTCTAGCCCTGACCTATCTGCTACACTGCAGATTTTCCCATGGAATATCTACCTGTGTGTTCTAAAAGCAATATAAGTGCAGCAGATCTAAAACCAAAATTATTAGTCCTCCTATCCTGCACAAATATTTCCTCTTGTTCCCTGGATTCCTTTTCTCAGTTATTATCAACATTCATATAATAATTTTAGCTATAAGCCTTAACTTTAAGAAACTGCTAATACAAAAGCATTTTTAAATCTATAAAAATGACAGTTCCGTATGGTACAGCCTAATAGAAATCTTAAAGTCATCTTCAAACCTTCTTTTCTTTAAGTTACATATCTTGCCACTCACCAACAGACTTGAAAGCCTCTCATATTCATCCTTTAGTTTCTGCTCTCTTTCTATACGTACTGCCTTGGTTAAGGTACTTACCTTTGATCTGGACTTTTACAGTGGCTTTTGTGATTTCTGCAACCAGTCTCTAACCCTCCTAATTCATCACAAGTTTTCTTTTAAAAAGAAAGTTTAACCCTGTGAACCTTTGACCCTACAGTGTCCACAGGACAAAGTCTAAACTTCAGTCTACCTCTCTAGCCTCATCTCCCTCCCCTGCATCTTGTTCTCTATCTGGCCCACTAAACCACTTTCCGTCTTAGGTGCTCTTGTATCGTTTGCTCTTATTATTCCTTCATGAGTCATGATTAATTGTCCAGTCCCCAACAATTCTCCTAAGTCTTCTGTTGATAAGAGCTTTGAGTTGTTGGAGTTTCTGTTCAAATGCCTCCTTCCCCATAAAAACATTCTTCTCTTCTGCCATGTACTTTCAGCCTGCTCCTGAAGGAAACAAATTACTTCTTTATCTGTGTCCCCATTATAGAGAACATCACTACAACAAGATAACCCATTTCATCATTATTAGTTGTTTGTGTAGCTGGACTGGGAGTTTCTCAAGGACTGGACAGAATCCTACTTTTCTTGTATCCTAGCACCTTGGCTTTGCCTGTTACGTAGAAAGCGTTAGTATGGGTTTAATTTACTTGGTATGCACCACAATAGAGTTTATAGCCAGGGACTTAAGATGACCTGGGCCACATCTCTACTGCTACTATTACTTTCTATTTAAGTGACTCTTGGTGTACTTTTCAGTGTAGAGTGGGAATTTTTTTACTTCTGTCTTTCCATATTCAGGTTTTTATGTTTGGTTATATAAACACTTTGAAGGCAGGACTACACATATTGTGAATATAGTATTTTTAGATTCCTTGAAGGAATAAAGAAAAATGCAAGAGAAAAAAATTGTGGATAAAATCTTTCCCATCATTTATAATCACACAGTCATAGGATTTTAATGCTATGAGATGATAACAATATGAATATGAACAGACATTTATTGGGGGCTTACTAAGCACTCAGCCCCATTCTGAATGGTTTTACAAATGTACTCTTATCCTCACAATAACCCTATGAAGTAGGTACAATTCTTATTCCTATTTATAGATTAAACACTGGGGCATAGATTATCTGTATTCTGAGTCTCACAGTTGAGGGTTTTGCTTACGGAAAAAAAGCTAAGTTGGATGAATTTAATTTGCCCATGGTCATTTATCCTTTTTATTCTTTTTCTTAATGGCCACAGGTTTTTCGTTGTAGTTTTTACATATATATGTGTATATAATCCATTGAATAATTCATTTGGGAAACTTATACCTAGTTGCTACTGGGCTTTCAAAAATTCTTTATACCCTTCTGAAATTATTTTTATAAAACTTATTTTCTAACTAATATTCCTAATTTATATTAACATTGACTTTGTTCATATGCTTCCTGAAAACTTTAAAATTTCATATTATAATATAGACAGGGAGCATTTTGTAGGAATTACCAAATGTCTGCTTTTCTCCTTTACAGGAAATGATGAACAAGTTATCCTCCACGATGTTGAAAGGTAAATAGATTATTGGTATGTAAAGGTGATTGACTCTGGTTTTCATATGAAGAGAGGCAAATATCTCTTTAGACCAAAATAGTTGTTGTTTTTTGAAGGAAATAACATGAAGCCAGCTGTCCTTTTCTGAAACAGATTTCTGTAATAATTTTGAAATAAAATTTTGATTAAAAAAAAGGATTTGTAAAGTTGGAATGAGCTTATACTTTTTAGTGAAAATTTAAAGGGAGAGGTTGGAAGAGAAGGAAACAACATAGTAATAGCTAATCTTTACGTGCCAGGTACTATTCTAAGTGCTCTGCATGTATTCATTAGTTTCACCCTCACAATGATTTCATGAAGTGATACTATTCTGGTCTCATTGTGGATGAAGAAGCTAAGGTGTAGGGATGTTAGGTAATTTAAGGTCAGGTGGTGCTAGGATCTGAACTTAGGCTGCCTGGCCTTAGGGCCACACTGTTGCTCACATGCCAGACTGCCAGATCGACTCTCTGCTACTCCTGCTAATAGCTGGCTGCTTTAAAGTGCTCCCTTGTTTTTGGAAATCAAGCACCACCCCCATATCTGTATAGAAGCAGATGCATTCTGCAGGAAGTGAAAAACTAAGCTCACCTATTGAGTCACTTTCAACTATGTTTATTTTAGTGCAAAAAACAAACTCACCATGAAATCTATAAAAAGTTTTTCTAATAGAACTTTTATTTTTTACCTGAAAGTTGAATATCTACTTTTTAAGGAAATACAGTATTCTTTGGGTTTCGCTGGATTGACTTTCTACTGGAAATGAGGGAGAATCCTACATGAGGAACTCTAGGGCTGGGACTTTGTGTGCATGTGTGTGCCTGTTTGCCTCTCTCTGCTCTCTATCTCTTAGCAGCGAGACCTTGGATGTGTTTGCTCATGAAGATGCGGTATATGGCTTGTCAGTGAGCCCAGTGAATGACAACATTTTTGCCAGCTCCTCGGATGATGGCCGGGTTCTCATCTGGGATATCCGGGAGTCTCCCCATGGAGGTAGGGTCTAAAGGCTGTTGGATTGTATTGAAGAGTTTGATGCCAAGTTCATTTCAGAGGGAGTTTATGTCCTGAGTAACCTGAGTGGGAGAGAGAGAAAGGGAGAAGCAACTCTCATGGTGGGACACAGATATGTGTCACTAGATGTCCCATCCTATGCCTAAACCAGAAGGGAGGTGCCTTTCTTAGGCCTTCTCTAGCCACTTGTGAGCCTCCACAAACCCTGTACCTGTCATAAACACCACAATACTTTGGTGTTTAGTGGCCCCAAAGAATAGAAGATGAGCATTTCATTGTAGAGGTAGCTACCAGAGGCTAGCTCTGTGTGATTCTGACATGCACAGATTCTTGGTTATTTATAGAGAATGGGGCTATTCTGCACTTGCGTCCTCTTTTCAGACATGTATATAGAAACTGAAAATGATGGCAAATGCCCTCTGTTTAGGGCAATTGTCCAGGTGAGTTCCTTCTCTAGATGTGCTTTTGGAGCTTCTGAAGTAGAAAATGAAGAATTGTTTCGTTGAATTTCTCTGAAGTTTTTGAGGAAATGCATCTTTTCAGCTCGTTTCCTGAATAGAGAGTTCACTCTATACATCTGCCTGTCTTCAAAGACTCTTTCTTCCAGCATTACCCTCAGTGTCACCGCTGCCCCCACCTTTAGTACATCTTTGTCATGATCATACCTGTGTACACAGAGTTACTTTCCTGCTTGTCTTGTCTAACAGGATCTAGATCCTCTGTATTATTCTATATTCAGAGCATTTTAACATGCTGGGCTGTGTCTCATTATGGAGATTCAGGCTATACGAGAAGCTTGTTCTTAGAGGCAACCAGATAAGGTAGCTGCAAGGAGCAGCTGTGGTTGAGTAACCATGTGTTGGGTCAGGGAGATTCTCCTCTGTCTGGACTGCCCAGAGGCCTGTGCAGTGTCCCATGTGGAAATCCTAGAGTGGGGAGTGCTTTCTGTCTATTGCTTCTAAACAGTCTCCAGAGGAATATGTTCTTCTGGGTGGCAGAGAGATTCCTTCCTCACCTGGGGCCCATGAATATAGGCAGAGGGCTGCAGGGTTTCTAAGTGAAGTTGATTGGGAGCTGGCTGGATGCAAGAGTTTGTTAGGTGCCTTTTTTTTTTTTTTTTTTTTTGTAATATTCCAATACTGGGAATGAAATCATAAAATTCTAGACTGAGACTATTTTCTCTTCAGTTTAGGGAACAATTTAGAGAGAAGCGAAGACTGTGCTATTGTTTTTCCTTGCCTTCAGTTTTCTCATTGTTTTGCTTTGTCTTCATTAAATCTTTGTGTAGTTTTAAAACTTTTAATTTCTAAAACTAATACATTTGGATTAAGGTACAATAATTCTACCAGTAATTGGTCATAAATTTTTTCAGCTCACGTGGAATTCAATCTTATTGTAAAACAGCCTACCTTCCCAGTTACCGTGACCGTTTCCGTTTGTCACAGGATCTAGAGTAGAATGCTCCGCGTTGCTGAATATCATAGCTTCGAGTTTGCTTATATGTGTTAGAGTTCATGTTTGCAGAGATGTGTGTGCTAGTCCTTGTGGGCAGGGGTGACCCCTGGGGTGACGGAGTGCTTTGGGGCTCCAGCAACTACAACAGTTACTACAGGGTCACATTCCTGCTTTGCCTGCCTCTGGCCCAGAGGCACCCAACAAGAGCTATGGGGCTGATTGTCATTTCTCTATTCACAGAGCCCTTCTGCCTGGCAAACTATCCGTCAGCCTTTCACAGTGTCATGTTTAACCCTGTGGAGCCCAGGTTATTGGCCACAGCCAATTCAAAGGAAGGAGTGGGACTCTGGGATATTCGAAAACCTCAGAGGTGAGCCCCCTTTATTCATATGGTGTTAAAACTTTCCCCTGCCTCAACTCTCAGGTAATGTGATCAGCCGGCAAGGGTTTTGAGAGCCTCTTTGGTCATTGATCTCAGTTGGCCATCTCCTAACATACACTGGTGCCTGTGAAGCCAGGGAGCCCTGGCCCCAAGGGATAGACAGTGTGAGAAATGCATACTCCTTGCCGAGGGAGCCATACATCAATTCTAGGCAAATAGAGGATAGCTTCCCTTCAGTAGTGCCTTCTCTCTTTAGGCCCAGGGTTCTCCAGATGCCTGGGAGCTCTTGCAGGGGTGATAGATGTGGAGAATTTATCAAACTTGTGGCAATTGAACCAGGGATTCTTAACTCCAGGCACAAGGGGTTTTACTACACAGGCTTCAGGAGAACTGTGAATCCCCAAATTGTGTGGAAATTATATTATGTATCCATCTAAGTATATTTTTCTGCAAAGGGAGTTTATTTGCTTTTTTCAGTTTTTCAAAGGGAACAGTGGCTAAGACAATAAAGGATAAGAGCCATCACATATAGTGTTAAGCACCTAATTTATTTTCCCTTCTGTTTACGTGATTAAAAGAGTACACTTAGGACAATCTTCAACTGATGCTACACATGACTAATGGGAGAATTTCAGGCATTGTTAAGGGAAATGTGTGCATAGGGGCGAGTAGGAGACTCTTTTATGTTCTTTGTATTCTGTGGTGGAGGAACGACTTTTTATGGCACCTGTACTTGAAGCTAGCCTTGCTTTATAAAAGACTTACATGCATCTTCTGAAAATTCTGCATGGGGGTAACTTCCTACTTTGTAAAGCAATATTGCAGAAGAATATCATGGAAAGGTAGTGAGGTTATGATTTATTTCACGGGCCTCAGATGAAAGGGACAATTAAATACAGAGGATCATCTCCCTTGGTGATTTTTAGTTCTAGCAAATTTTCTCCATGGGGCAGTCAGAGGGATCTAGAACTATTGCAGCAGATCGGTATAGGCCAGAGGGGTGCTCCTGGTGTTGAGCAGGGCTCCCTGAGGCTCCGCAGGGCAGCAGAGATTTCCCCAGCTCTTGCCTTTCCTCCCTACTGAAATGCATACAGTGGCAAGACCCTTATTGTGCCTTCACACTGTGCACTTAGAGAGGTTCATTCACTGCCTGTATCTCCCTGTGTTCAGCTCTAACATTCTCTGCTGCTTGAGAGTCTTTTAAGAACAACTGCTTGGCCTCATCCATATTACAAAGGACAGGAATTGGACTAACTATGCCAGCCTTCTCCGAACCTTCTACCTCCCATACCTACTATTGTAATGAATAGCTAGCGACTGGAGTGGGGCCCTAAACTATTCATCCCCAGTGGAAAGCTTCAGTAGTGCATGGCATGAGCACTGTCTTGAGAGTAGAGGAGAGGTTGAATGTTTTAATTCTCCTAATTTCCCCCTAGCAGTTGCCTACTCTGTGTTGTATTTGGGCTTTCCTCCCTTTTCTACTTGTCTCATCACTAAACATGACTTCTTTTCTTTCTTTTTTTTTTTTTTCTTTCTTTCTTTTTTTTTTAAATCTAAGTGAGATTGTTTCATTTTTAAGGTAACATTTTTTTAGATTTAAGGTTTATATCCAGAGAAATATAATAAAGCAAACCCCCCAAAAAAAAAAAAGGAAAAAAAATTTCATCTCCAGATTATCTCTGTTAGGTACATTTTCTACATATTTGTACATCAGTATGGTTCTCCTTTTTGGTTTCTAGTCATTCTCTCCAAAAGTGACTATAATGAATACTTATGTATCTTTCCAGAACATAATTTAATGCACATACTAGCCTGTATATCTATACTTTAAAAACTTTGGGCTAGGGCAGCCCTGGTGGCTTAGCGGTTTAGCGCCATCTTCAGCCCGGGGTGTGATCCTGGAGATCTGCAATCGAGTCCCTTGTCAGGCTTCCTGAATGGAGCCTGTTTCTCCCTCTCCCTGCATGGAGCCTGCTTCTCCCTTTGCCTGTGTCTCTGCCTCTCTCTCTATGTCTCTCATAAACAAACAAACTTTGGGCTAAAGGAACCATGTATTAATAACCCACTATTTTCAACTTCTTTTTTCAATTAATAATATGCATTGGAACTTTATTCCTATCAGCACTTACAGAGACAGCACATTCTTTTTTCTTTTTTTTAAGATCTCATTTTTATTTTTATTTTTTTTTTAATTTTTTATTTATTTATGATAGTCACAGAGAGAGAGAGAGAGAGGCAGAGACACAGGCGGAGGGAGAAGCAGGCTCCATGCACCGGGAGCCCGACGTGGGATTCGATCCCGGGTCTCCAGGATCGCGCCCCGGGCCAAAGGCAGGCGCCAAACCGCTGCGCCACCCAGGGATCCCAAGATCTCATTTTTAAGTAATCCAGCCACCCACCATGGGCCTCGAACTCACAACACCGAGATCAAGAGTCATGTGCCCTACTGACTGAGCCAGCCTGGCGCCTCCCCTAGCACATTCTTTAATGGCTATATGGTATTCCATTTATATGATGTGTCCAACAGCCAGGACTTCTTATTTCCTGTTTGGGCCATTATAAACAGTGCTACACTGAGCCCAGTTGCACATCTATTTTGGCCTATCTTTGCAAACATATCTGTAGGAAATTGCTGCATCAAAAGGCGTATACTTTTATCAACTTGATAAAAATTGTCACATTGTCCTGTTACCGCCAAAGGCTGCACTAATGTACAAGCCTACCAATTGTGCATGAGGCTACACATTTGTCCAGACCCTTGCCAACACTTACACTCCCTTATGGGGGGGAATATTATCTTCTTGTTTTGATTACTTCTTTCATTATGGGTGAGGTTATATGGTTTCTTTGGTAACTTGTAGTTTTCAAAGCCCATCTGGGAGAAAAGTCCTCTAATAAGGCTAATTGGTAATCTTGACTGATTCCTTTCTTAGAATAAAAGGATGGTCTAGGATGTTTTTACCCATTTCTTTGAACTCTTCTAAGGTTCTGTGTGGTTCTGTGGGAGTGAGGCAGACAAGGTGCATGAAATAATCTTGGGGTCCCAGTCTTCATCTGCTGGTATTTTGGGATTAAATTACAGATCTTATCTGTTTGATTTCTCTCAGTACAAATTGCTGTGGGAGAGGAAGAGAGGGCCCTTTGTCTTTTCTATGAAGGATTGATTATGCTGAGTTGTAGTAGATGATTTGTTTCCTGAACACAGCTGTCTAGAAACCTCAGCCTAGATCTTGAGGCAGTTCTGAATCCCCTGGGAGGACAGCCCTGAAGCAAGGTAGATCTATTCCAAGGGATATTTAATGTCTACAGAAAGATTTTAGGGAATTCGTGAACCCCTTAAAATTGCAGGCAAAATTATATGTACTTGTATATTCAACTGAGCACACATGTCAATTTTTTTCTAGGGATTGGGACAGTTTTACTAGGTTCTCATACAGACCTTTGACTCCCAAGAAGAAAAGGTTGAAGTTGCTCAGCATTCTAACGATTCCAGATTTAGACCCTACTGTGGAACTTAGCGGGCTTATAAGCAGTTTTCAGCCTATAATAGCTTGGGCATGTGAGTGAATTCTGGGCCTACTCAGGAAGCCTACTGGCCTCCTAGAAACAAATATAATCTTCATAGAGTAATAAAGGGGCCTCACAGTGAACACTTTTTTTCTTCCTGGCTTAACCTATAGATTGTTCCACGTTGAAATGGTTTCTCAGGTCTACCCCAAGCCTAAGCTGTATCTCTCTCCTTTAGGTTGGTAGTCTGTAGGAATGTGAGCAAGGTCATGTGTGTCCCCCTCTTGTCCTGAAATAAGTTAATTAGAGGGCTGGCTGGTTGAATAAAATGTCATCTCTAAAGGGAACTTTAGTTACATCTGATCTGACTTCCTCATTACACAGATGAAGAAACTATCCCAGCAAGCTAAGGGGAGGCAGAAGAGCTTGGCGGTTTAGAGTGTAGAATCTAAAGCCATTATACTGGTTTCACATCCAGATAGTATACCTTAATAACCATGTGATCTTGAGTAAGTTACTTCATCTCTCAGTGGCTCATAATAAATAATAGCTAATATTTATCAAGCATTACTTGCAAGGGATTATGACAATTACATAAATAATTCCTAATTTAGTCCTTATGACAGCCCTATGAAGTAGGTTCTCTTATTGCTATTTTAATGATAAGAAAATCAAGGCACAGAGAGTTGAAATAGCTTGTGTATATGAGGGTATCATATCCACCCCCTCTTTTAAAGCAAACAAGGCCCCTATACATTCTAGTCTTCTTTCATCTATGCTTCCTTACAGTAGAACTCTCAGAATTCCTCCCCAGTTTTTCCAATACAGATATGTCCTATTCTAAAGTCCGAGGCCTTTAGACATTTCTGCCTCTGAAAGTTAAACCCTTTGCACTGTCTCAGCCCCTGTCTACGTGCTGGTTTTCCAAGTTCCTTGCTCTTTTAATCCTGAAGACCTGCACATGCTATTTAGTTTGCTGCAAAGCTTTAGAACAGAGGTTGTAAATTAGCTGCCCATAGGTCAAATTCCACCCACAGAGATATTTTGTTTGGCCTACATCATTAATGGTGTTTGGGACGTTACACAGAAAAATCATAATTTCTAATGCCTCTTGAAAAAGCGAAAAGATCCGGTATCATTGGGTATTTATTCTCCTGTGGCAACAGTCCGCCAAAGCTGTCATGAGTTCCTCTTCAAACCTTGTAGATGTGTTCTACCACTCCTTGATGTCTTATCCAGGGGTGCTTCCTTCATTTACATTACTTGCCTGGCCCTATAGACATTGGAGTTGGAAAGGTCTGCTTTAGGGAGTGTAGTAATAATGAGTGGGCCATAGGGTGAATGGGTAGGGGAGAAAACTTCACATACACAAATATACATTGCATGTTTGGACTAGGTGTTATTCCTTTCATTTGGATTACTTCTGGAGATGTCTTTTTACAACTACCCTGTCCTTGGTCACTGCCAACATCCCAGTTATGTCTTACTTGGACTGGTGCAGTGGCCTCTGAACAAGTTTCAGATCTGTGATCCTCTAACTTCAAGAGAGTTCAGGAGAACTAAAGATTCCCCTGATACTACTCTGCTTGTCTCATCCTTTTCATTCCGTTTCACCTGACTGCTCACTCACCACCTCTCTCCCTTCTCATATCTTTAATTTCTGTCACTTCCTGTCAGAAACTCTTAGCTCTGTGACAGGTAATAATGTCTTGCTTTGACAAGGATAATAAAGAGAGTGATTCTTTCCCACTCAATAATAAAACTAGGGCAAGCCAGGAATTCCTGTAAAGACTTAACCTTATAACATGGTGCTTTCACGTGGTGTGTAAATGACACATCTGAAAATGGGCAATGAGTGCAAATTCCTACTATTGAAAAGAAATTGCTCTTAAGACCTGACCTGGCTTTGAGGGCCTCAAAGTTAAATGTCTGTTTTGTGGGGCCTCTATCAATCCTGCTTCTGTAGAGGCCAAATTAAGCATAACTCTTTGCCTTCTGAGCAAACCAGACACTGCCACGTTGCATTTTGAGGGTTGCTTATACTATCATGGGAAAGTAGAGCTCAGGGTACAATTTCAGAGGCTGGAAAAGGTACTTATGCTCTAATGTTTGTTGAAACTTTAAAGAATGGGGCTGTCTAGACCAGAATGCAAGGCCATTAGGGTAGACAAAAATTTCTTTAAAAAAAAAAATTTTTATTTATTTATTCATGAGAGCCACAGAGAGAGAGGCAGAGACATAGGTAGAGGGAGAAGCAGGCTCCCTGTGGGGAAAGCCTGATGCAGAACTCAGTCCCAGGACCCTGGGATCACTACCTGAGCCAAAGACAAACACTCAACCACTGAGCCACCCAGGCATCCTCCCTAGACAAAGATTTCTTAAACACAACCCAAAAAGCACTCTACATGAAAGAAAAATGATGATAAATTAAGAACTTTTGTTTATCAGAGACACTGTTTAAGTGAAAAGATGAGCCAAAAGATAAGCCGTGATCTGGGAAAAAATTACTCATAATACATGTATTGAACAAGAATTCCTATCTAGAATGTAATAGAACTATAAATCAGTAAGTAAGAGAAAACTCAATTTTTGAAATGAGCAGACATGTTGGATAGGTGCTTCACAAAAGAAGATATACCAAATAGCCAATAAACATTTGAAAAATATTCAGCTTCATTACTCCTGAGGGCGGTGCAAATTAAAACCACAATAAGGTATCACTGTATATCCTGAATGGTTAAAATTAAAGAGACTAATAGTACCAAGTGTTGACAAGGGTATGGAGCAACTGAAACTCTCATACATTTTAGGTTAGAGTAAATTGGTACAACCACTTGTGAAAACTCTGTCAACATCTGTTAAAACTCAGCATGTGACTCCATGACCCAGTAATCTCACCCTTAGGTATATCTAAGAGAAATTAGTGCAGACTTCCATCAAAGATGTGTACAGTAATATTCACAGATGCTTTATTCATAATAGCCAAAGGCTAGAAACAACCCAAATATCCATTGAAGGAGAATGGATAAATAAACTGCAGAATAGCCATATAATGGAATATCACATAGACTAAAAAGAAAGAACTATTGATACACATTTTGACATGGGTGGATCTCACAGCCATAATGTTTAATGAAAGCAGCCAGACAGATATAAAAGTGTATGGTGTTCAAGAACAGGCAGGCCATAGAAGTCAGAGTAGTAGTGACCTCTGGGAAGGGTATTTATTGATGACTTAGGGAGGCATGAGGGAAGCTTCCAGGGTTTCATATCTGGGTAGTAGTTTCATGGGTATATACTTTAGTAAAGGAATTATTGAGCTATATACTTAGATTACTTAGAATTAATGCATTTTACTGTATTTAAAGTATATTTAATGTATTTAAAGTACATTCTAAAAGGCTAAGGTCCCTATTATATTCACATAGGTATTTGCCTTCCCTGTGATTCCAGTGGTTGTAGTAATATCACCAGCGCTTTAGGGAATGATTTGAACAGACAAAAAAGGAAGAGAGGAGAGTCAGGAAGACCCAGCAGTTTGGATGGTGTTGTAGAAAAAACTGCAAGAGAAAAGCTGGAGATCATTGGAGTTTAGTTGTCAGAATGATTAGCTATAATTGGGGGACATGGCTTCTGGTTAGGCTCTCCTTTCTTTCTTCCCCCACTCAGTCATCTTTACACACACATACAAGCAAGCATTCCATATGCTGAAATCTGTAATGAACACTTGCTTTCTTCCTAGAATTGTATTGCTTTTTTGTTTGTTTTTATCAATGTCACCATCACTCCCACAATCATCCTGGCCAAAATCCCAGAGTCCCATTTTTCTCTTCTTTCTCTCTGACCCTCTGCCATAACCAGCCTTGCTCTGTGTTAGTGCCTGGCCATTATTTTCAGTTCTCAAAGCTCCGGCTCCTTATCAGGCCCACAAGACTATTTCTGAAAGGGACTACACCGGCTTCTTAACTTGGCCTCTGGCTTCTGCCATATAGCGCATATCCTTAAATATCACTCTTGCTCTTCCCCTACGTGGGAGCTTTAGTGGATTCTTATCATCTTTGTGCATGGCCCTATCCCTAGAACCTATATGTGGGATGCTCTAAGAAAATGTTTTTTGGAATGAATGTATGACCTACTTTACTGGATAAAATAAAAACTCCTTCAGCAAACAGTCTGCTCCTTCTCTCTCCCCTTGTACTCTCTTCTGTATACCAGCACACAAAGAGGAGAATTTCTCTCTCTCTCTCTCTCTTTTTTTTTTTTTTTTTTGCTTTTCTTTGTCAATTCAAGTTTTAGTTACCTTTCAGGGTCCACAGTCAAATTGATAGCCCATCAGGAAAAGCATCCTTGCTCCCATAGTCTTAAAACTTCCTTACTCAGTGTGTCCCCAACACCTAGCACAGTTTGGACACAGAATATATGCTGAATGAATGAAGCCTTCTCTTCTACAGGAAGAGATCTCTCTAGTCAGAGTCTCTGTAAAGTACTTATGGTCTGTGGCATGCATATTGCTTGGTTCATTTGCTGCTTTTGCCATCATTAATGATCTTTTAATATGAGTGTTTATCTCCAACTAGATCAGTATTAGATTATTTTATTTCCTTCCCAGTGCCCAGGATTTGCTTCTCAGAAAAGAAGTGTTTGTCTGAATCTGTGCTATTACTTGTCATGTTTTCCTATGGATTTTTAAGGACAGGACCTTGTTTTATCCCTGATCTCTTGAGCCTAGCATAGTACTTAGAATATTATGTACCTTCAGTAAATATTGAATGAATGCAGTTTTATACTTACCTCCAAATAGTCTGTATTTTCAAAGCAAGCTTTCTGTAATGTTTTCTGGGCCTGTTAATTGCTTGAGTGTAATGGCATGGATCAAAACATGTCTTTATGGGATAAATCCTTAGGGAAGGTTGTAAGAGTTCTTGCTGGGTTTTGACTGCCTGTCAGTTAGGGTTACCTGGGGAAGCCAGGGATTCTCCTGAAGCTGCTGTCTAGTTTTTAGGCCACGTGGTGGAGCTCTAGAATCAGGTTTGTCCATTGGAAGACATTAAGGCCCCCGCTGTCCTAACCTAGTGGTTCTCAAGCATTAGAGGGCATCAGAATCACCTGGAAATCTTGTTAAAATACTCCTTCCTGAAGGACAGATCCAGAGATTGAATTGTTGAGACCTGAGGCAGGACCTGTGAATCTGCCATTTGAAACAGATATTCCAGGTAATTCAGCAACTTTGCGTAACCTGCAAGATGGGAGCTATGGTTATTAAAAGGTCTGTGTTGAGTACTGTATTCATTCTGACTAGGGTCTTTGGACTTTAGGTCAGAGCTTCCCCATGTCCATTCCTTTGCACAAAGCACAACAAATGTGGCTTTTATAACAAGAGACTTGAGACCAGAATATCTGGGGAATGTCTCATGAATGGATGAAAGTTCTAGAAGCATGTACCAATCCATATCCTTCCTTTAATACTCCTCAAGTATTGTTATTCAGAGTTACTGTCAAATCCCTAATAAATCAAGTGGATTTTTTATTTTAAAATCAAATCTTGATTTTTCTCTTTTTAAAAACTTTTTATGGTAAAAAAAATTTTAGGTGTAAATAAAAGTACAATAGTAAAATAAATTCTAACATACCTATCACCCAGCTTCAGTAATTAATCCATGGACAATCTTGTTTCATTTATTCCTCATCTGTGACTTCCCTCCCTAATTATTTTGAATCGATTTCCATGTAACATATCATTTCTCTTTAAATATTTTAATATATATCACTGAAAGATAATTTTTTTAAATTGAGGTAAAATTCACATAACATAAATTAACTATTTTAAAGTGAAAAATTTATCATCTAGCACATTCATAATGATTTTTTTTTAAAAGATTTTATTTATTTATTCATGAGAGACACAGAGAGAGAGAGAGGCAGAGACACAGGCAGAGGGAGAAGCAGACTCCATGCGGGGAGCCTGACGTGGGACTTGATCCTCGGTCTCCAGGATCATGCCCTGGACCGAAGGTGGCGCTAAACCGCTGAGCCACCGGGGCCACCCCACATTCATAATGATTTACAACTACCACCTCTATCTGTTCCAAAACATTTTCATCATCCTAAAATAAAACTCACACACTTTATGCCATGACTCCCCAAAGTACTTTTTTCTTGCTAGCTTCTGGTTAACAATTGATCTGCTTTTTCTCTCTATGGATTTATCTGTTCCAGATATTTCATACATTATGTGACCTTTGGTCTGGCTTCTTTTACTTATGTTTTTGAGATTCATCTACATTGTAGCATGTATCATTACTTCATTCCTTTTTATGGCTGGATAATACTCTATTGTATGGATATGCAACATTTTGTTTATTCATCCATTGATGTGCATTTGAATTGTTTACACTCTTTGGTATTATGAATACCACTACTATTAACATTCGTGAATATGCGTTTGAGTACCTGTTTTCCGTTTTTTCAAGTATATACCTAGGAGTAGAATTGCTGGATCATATGGTAATCCTATGTTAAACTTTTTGAGGAACTGCCAGAGTACTTTCCATAAAAAGATAATTCTTTTAAAAAGTATAACCCCAGGGAATCCCTGGGTGGCTCAGTGGTTTGGCGTCTGCCTTTGGCCCAGGGCGTGTTCCTGGAGTCCCGGGATCGAGTCCCACATCGGGCTCCCTGCGTGGAGCCTGCTTCTCCCTCTGCCTCTGTCTCTGCCTCTCTCTTTCTCTCTGTGTCCCTCATGAATGGATAAATGAAATCTTTAAAAAAAGTATAACCCCAACATTATCATACTTAATAACTTCTTAATATCATTGCATATATTTGATTAGTGTTTAAATTTCCTTAATTGTCGAGGCACCTGGCTGGCTTAGTTGGTAGAGAGTGTAACTCTCGATCTCGGGGTTATGGGTTTGAGCCCCACATTGAGTGTGGATATTACTTAAAATCTTAAAAAAGAAAATTTCCTTAATTGTCTTATGAATGCTACAATTGGTTTTTAATGAATCAGGATTTATATAGGGTTCATACAAAGCAGTTAGTTAATAGGGCTGCTGAGTCTCTTTTAATCTACAAGTATTCCTGCCTCTCCCCTTTTTTCCTTGCCATCTATTTATTAAAGAAATAATAATAATAATAACAATAATAATCTATTTATTAAAGAAATAATAATAATTATTTCTTTAATAAATAGATTATCTTGTGGAATTTCTCACATTTTTAATATAGTGATTGCATTTTTATACTGTCATTTAGCATATTCCTTCTGACCCCAGTTTTTCCTATACATTGGTTTTAGATTTAGGGACTTGGAACAGTTTTGTGGGTGGGTAGTTTTGGTTTTTGGGTTTTTTGTTGTTGTTACAAAAATATTTCATAGATGGTGTTAGGTATATCCATAAGGAAGCTAAAATTATATAGTTTTATCTTTCCTTTTGTTTTAAAATATAATGACCAACTTCTTAGTTTAGCTTTTTGAAATACAAGTAGTGCTGATGAAGATGTGGAGAAACTGGATCACTCCTACATTACCAGTGGGAATGTATAATAGTACAGCCACTCTGGAACATAGTTTGGTAGTTCCTTTAAAAATTAACAACGAACTTACCATATGTTGTGTGAAGTCAATCTCAAAGGGTGTATACTGCATACTTCCATATATATGATATTCACAAACTAATATATGTGAAGAGATGGAGAACAGATTAGTGGTTGCCAGGTGTTAGCAATGGGGATAGAGTAGGGATGAATGTGGCTATACCAGGGTAGCATGAGGGAGTCTTGTGATGATGGTACACATAAGTATCTTAATTGTGGTGGTTACATGAAGCTGTAGATGTGATATAATTACATAGAGCTACAAACACACATACCACACATATGAGAGCATGTATAACTGACAAAAATCAAAATAAGCTCTGTAGATTGTACCACTGTAAATTTCCTGGTTTCAAATAGTATATTATAGTTATGTGAGATGGTAACACTGGGAGAGGCTGGATAAAGGGTATAAAGGACCTTCTTGTATATTTATTTGCAACTTCCTCTGAATGTGTAATTACTTCACAATTAAAAGTTAAAAAAACATGAATTCTGTGTTAATAACATTCTCCTTTTAAAACTTTAATTAAAGCTGAAGTCCCTTCTGACTACCTCTTCCAGTCCAGGTCCCCTGCCCCCCCTCTCTTGGGGGGTAATGAATAGGAGTTCATAGCATATGCTTCCAGAACTTTTTGTTTTTTTGCTTTTATGTGCTTATATATGTACCCACAGGAAACATACGGTGTTGTCTCTGTACATATGTATGTTTTCCACACAAAATGATGTACCACTGTACAATTATTTTACAACTTGACCTTTTACTCATCAGTATGTGTTGGGAATTTACCCATATATTAACATACCTGAATTTATCTCATGTCTTTTGCCACTTGAAAATTTGAGTCAACTCTCTTTCTGTTGAGTCAGCTTGAGTTTTTCTTCTAGGAAATCTTTTGTGACCACTCCCACCCCTGTCTCCCAGGTAGAGGGTAGATGTTCTTCCTATGTCTCTCAGTACACATGTTCCCCTTATTCCAACACTATTCATGCTATAGAAGGAAACTCTTGGTTTCCTTGTCACTAATTGGTTCTCGAGGGTGTCTCCTTCATCTTATTTCATTTTTAAATCCATGGGCCTAGTGCAGTATCTATAATAGTTAGCAGGTATTCAATAAATGTTTATTCAGTAAATGCATGCATGAGTAAATGAGTTAATTAAACTACAAGAAGGGTGTGAAGTGAACAACTTAGATGAATCCTTCTGGCCCTGATGCATTGTCATCTGATACTACTCTCTTTGCTGAGTGGAATAACCCATTTCCACCATGTGTCCTGTGAAATCTTGTTTTCTTTTTGTTTTTTTTGTTTTTTTTTTTGTAATTTGTTTTATTTATTTTTAATTTTTAAGATTTATTTTTTTATCGGGTTGGGGGAAGGCAGAGGGAGAGGGAGAGACATATTCAAGCAGACTGCACTGAGCACGGAGCCCCACACAGGGCTTAATCTCACTGCCCTGAGATCATGATCTGAGCCGAAACCAAGAGCCGGATGCTTAACCATTTCCACCACCCAGGGACCCTTCTGTGAAACCTTGTTGAGCCAAGAAGCAGAAAAAACTTGCTGGTCCTATATCTGGTGCTTATCTATTGTGTGCTCAGGACCAAATCATGTAACTGCTCAGGACTTTGGTTCCCTCTAGTATGAAATGAGAATAATATCATCCCCACTGTCTACCTTATAGGGGAATTATTGTAAAGATTAGATGATACAGGGCAGCCCCGGTGGTGCAGCGGTTTAGCGCCGCCTGCAGCCCTGGGCCTGATCCTGGAGACCTGGGATCGAGGCCCACATCAGGCTCCTTGCATGGAGTCTGCTTCTCTCTCTGCCTGTGTCTCTGCCTCTCTCTCTCTCTCTCTCTCTCTGTGTGTGTTTCTCATGAATAAATTAAATAAATAAAAAAATAAAAAAAAAAAGATTAGATGATACAGTGTACGCACAAACATTTTGTAAACTAAATTTAATGAACTTCTTGCTCCTTCAAGAGTATCTATTGTGATGTTATTCCTTCAGTGAATTCCTCATAGTTTAAACTTTTTACGTTGTGATAACAGATGACCACTTCTATTTTATCTGTTGTGAGTCACATATTTTAGATAGGGATTTCTCGGTATACTCTAATCATTTTGGCTTCTTTTACTCATGAATTTACCTATGTATGGAAGACTTTCCAAAAACATTGCCAATGTTTCTGGGTTCTGCATAAAATACTTTATATTTTAAATCTTTTTTTTTTAAATTTTTATTTATTTATGATAGTCATACAGAGAGAGAGAGAGAGAGAGAGGCAGAGACACAGGCAGAGGGAGAAGCAGGCTCCATGCACAGGGAGCCCGACGTGGGATTCGATCCGGGGTCTCCAGGATTGTGCCCTGGGCCAAAGGCAGGCGCCAAACCGCTGCGCCACCCAGGGATCCCTTAAATCTATTTTTTATTCCATTAATATGACCTTGCCATTTATTTATGGGTGCTTTGGAAGTAGGGTGGTGGATCTGCAGAAAGAAATCAAACTGAGTTAGTTTTAGACCTAACTTGATGACTGTGTTCAATACTAACCAACATAGGCCTGTTTAGTACTTGAAAACCTACCAAAGGAGGGATATTATTTGCTCTCATTGAGAAAGATGGTAAGAGACACTGTTTTCAGATAGTTGTTTGACTATCATTATATGAATTTAAAGTAATGATTTAATTTCAGATTTAACATCTATACCAGAATCCTATGGGGCAGCATATTATTTGAAGTTTTCATTAAGAGGGTCTTTAAATTCCCTACTCTCATATTTTTTTCAAAGCTATTTTCTGTGTCCCCTAGTTAAAAAGTATCTGTATATGAGATGGTATTTTTAAAATAACATATTTTTCTTCTGATTACAGGAAAAAAAATCATGTTCATTGTAGAAAAACTTGGAAAAATAAAACAGAAAGGCACAAAAAGTAAAAATTACCTAAATCCTATAGTCTCATTTATATATCTTCTTGTTGGTCTTTATACATCCATCAATCTGAGTGTTTATCCATTCATAAATATCACTGGATAGGACATAGGTTCAAAATCTGTAGAATTTACCCCTTTCTGGTATCTAACAGATGAATTTTCTTTTTTTTTTAACTTCATTTCTCCAAATGTAATTATTAATTTTCCTTTTGAATTTTTGTTTTGCATGTATTAAAAACTCACTTTAAAAAATACAAGATATAGGGATCCCTGGGTGGCACAGCTGTTTGGCACCTGCCTTTGGCCCAGGGCGCGATCCTGGAGACCCGGGATCGAATCCCACGTCGGGCTCCCGGTGCATGGAGCCTGCTTCTCCCTCTGCCTATGTCTCTGCCTCTCTCTGTCTCTCTCTCTGTGTGTGACTATCATAAATAAATTTTAAAAAATAAATAAATAAAAATAAAAAATACAAGATATAATTAAGACACCTGCCTACCTGCTAATCTCTTCCTTCTTGTTGGCCACTTATTAGCAGGTAGACGTATTTAACTTATTTTAAGGATGTGTGGTAGTGTCACACAAAGATGGGGGATTGCCTGAGTGGTCATTGGCAAATGGGGCTGGTTCTTTGCCTGTTCAAGAGGACTTGGACTCAGATGATCTCCAAGCCTCTTAATATTTCTCCAGTTTTATGCTGCTTTGCTTCTTGTCTCTCAGATTGGGTTTCACGTGTAGACAAACGTCAGGACCCATGTGAACTTTGGCAGAGCCCATTTTTCTTTTTAATGTTTAAAGTCAGGGTTTTTGAAACTGCTGCTTCATGATCCATTAGATCATTCATTCAATGGCTATTTATTGAGTGACTATTACATGCCTGGCTGGGATATATAGGGAAAGGATATAAAAGTTAGTAGTCTAGTGGGAAAGGACAAATAAGAAACAAAATAAATACATAAAAATATATGGTATGTAGGATGGCAATTCATGTACCTGGAAAAATAAAGCATGCAAGGGAGACAGAGTATTGGGGAATTGAACTTTTATACAGGATATCAGAAAGGGCCTGATTGAGGAGGGTATTTGAATAAAGAGGTAAGTGAATGAACTATGGACCTATCTGGAGAACATTCTGGACAGCAGGATCTGCAAATGTAAAGACCCTTAAGCAGAACCATGCTTGACTTGTTCTAGGATCAGTAAGGAGGCATCATATGGTTAAAGTAGAGTAAGGTAAGAAGAGTGCTAGGAGGTAGTCAAAGATACAGGGATCGGGAGGTGGTTGTCTAGGGTTTCATTGGTCTCATAAAGAATTTGGTTTTTACTCTGGTGTAAATGGGGAGCCACTGAAAGATCTTTAGCAAAGGAATGATGTTTCTGACTCTTGGTTCAGCATCCCTCTGACTGTGTTATTCAGGATAAATGAAGCATAGGCTAAGAGTAGAAGCAAGGAAGCCAAGGTAGAAAGCTCTTTCAATAATTCTGTGGGCCATGAAATCAACTTAGATGGTCACAAGTGTTTATTAAATAAAAAAATATAGAATACAAAATCAGGGCGTAGCATTATGGTAGGTGGTAAGTACTGTTTAATGAATTTATGCTGAAAAAAAAAAAAAAACGTGGGTGTACGAGGATGCAGTATAAAATGTACTTTACCAAGGGTTGCTATCAAAGTTTCAAAGCCATTATTCTAAGACACTTCTGTTACTGCCGACTAGAGGGGACTTTGGTGTTTGGATAAATTCTCAGTGAGCTGCTCCTAGAGAAACAGACTGGCTTCCTGTAGTTGTGTCTCATCAGTCAGCAGTTTGGCCTTCTCTCCTTTTCCTTTGCATTCCTCTGTCTCTTGTTTTCAACTGTTTGCATAGGAGTTCTTCATAGACAGTGACAAATTCTGATTTTTGTTTTCAGACCCTTTTCTGCTTAGGATTTTTTCCAAACTTTACCTCTTTCCTCTTTCACATTCCTTCAGCTTCGTGGCCTTCCACCCTAATAGCCAGTGCACCCACCCCAGTTTCCTCTCCTGCCATCAGGGACTGCCTGTTTACCTGGATATATTCCCAACCCCTCTTGCAGCAGTTACTGTTGTTTTAGCAACTGTCATCCCAACCTCCCTCTTCTCTCGTTTTTTTTTTCTCCCTCTTACCAAGCACCGTTCATTAAACTCTCCCTTTCCAGTTTTATATACTGTAAGGTCAGGGCTGATGCTAATGTAATATCTGTCAGAAGGTAGGACCAGGAGTAGTTAGTTGTAAGGTGAATATTAAATTGCTGCTCAGAAAACTCCTCTCTATTTTCTGCAGTTTGGGGTGAAGGGGTACCTGGTAAGCCAGGCCATCTGACAAACTGAGATGACTAAATGTTGAGTCCTTAGTTCTATGGGAAATTCATGTGTGTCCTAGAACAAATCTGTTATGGCAGTACCTCTTAATTTATTTTGAGATCTTGTTCAGTTCTGCAAGGCTTTTGAGATCTCTGGGTCAAACACAAAAATTTAGGTTCCAGATCACTTTATCTTTGTGGATCCTATTCTGGAAGATGATGATTAAAAACACAGCAATGCCTGCCATCCACATTTGCTTCATGTAGGGATTGGATATGCCATTTGATCATCTAAAGATCTCTCTTCTTTTTAAAAAGATTTGTTTTAGTAGGATTTTATTTATTTATTCATGAGAGACACACACAGAGAGAGGCAGAGACATAGGCAGAGGGAGAAGCAGGCTCCCTATGGGGAGAGCCTGATGCGGGACTCAGTCCCAGGACCCCAGGATCACGACCTAAGCCAAAGGCAGACTCTGAACCACTGAGCCATGCAGGTACCCCTAAAAAGATTTTTTTAAAGTAATCTCTACACCCAGCTTGAGACTAGAATCCACAACCATGAGATCAAGGGTTGCATGCTCTACTGACTGAGCCAGCCAGATGCCCCTATCTAAAAATCTCCCTATCAGAAATGTATCAAACCCTTCTGCCAACTTCAGTCAAACTTAAATTTCTGGAGGTTCAAGAAGGGAAGGAAATTTTAGCAGGTACATTGAATCTATATATTTCAAGCCAGAGACGTTTGGCAGTGAATCATGTTCTGAGGAAAGTGAGTTTGTTTTAGACAGAGATCACAATGTATCTTCTCATATTAGTTGTCTAACAGTTCTGGCTTCCTCTAGAGAAGTCTCAGTCTTGGAATTGAGGATTGTGTTAGAAAAAAACAAACGAGAAAGCCCAGGTTCTCCTGCCAAATCACATAAAAGAAATGGTTAAGGGTTATTGGGACCCTGAACAGACTTTAATAGGATTGGTGTGGGCTGTGACGACTCCCTGAACTTGTTTGCTTTCTATCTAATTCCAGTGTCCTCTTGGATTTGTCATATTTTATGGGTTGTGCTAGTACAAAATGTGCTTTATTCCTTATAGGTCATCCCTTCCTAAAGCAGAAACCAGAAGGGAGGGGGAGGTATCTATCCCCCCCCCCCCCCCCATCAAGGACCTTGATTTTTGCCACTCTGGTTGTGCAATACCATCTGATGTCTGTGATTTGGAATAACAGTGCATTTCACAGGTGTTATTGAAGCTTTCACTTAGAAACCATAAGGAAATTCATGCTGGTGGGCCTTGGTAAATCATGTTGTTGGTACCATCAGGTGAATTACTTAGTCCTGAATTAATGGAAGTCCAGGTTCATGGTGTCTAATCTTGGAAACTTTATCAATGCCCTGTTTTATATTGAACATGATACTCCCAGTTACTTTCCTTGGAAACAACCTTAGCCTATTTCTCTTCTATTCCAAGGCCCTTGGCCAAGTACCTTAAAAAATGTTCTTTTTACTCTGCCAGAACAATAAAGAAGTCCATTTGAATACTGGGAATGAGAGGGAGCAAAAAAAGAAAAATCCAGGAGACCACACTAATGAGAAATATTTTCTTGTTGTTCTGTGGTTCTCTTGCTTTTTGTCCTGGATCTTTTGCATGCTGACCCTTGGATTACCTCCTACCCCAGTCTTGTTGCATTTTATGACAAATCATTGGCTAGAGATAGGTTGGGAATAGATTTATTGCTTTTATTTTTCTAAATGGGGATATTTTGAGTTGAACTCATTTTAACTTACTGCTTGTCTTTTCAAGATACTGCTCATCTTGTTTAGGTACGTAGTGGTGGCCATTTCTCTGAAGAGTGGGGATAGTGGCATCTCCATTATCAAGATCAGAGTTCAGAAAGCAAATCAAGATTGAGGCGGTCTATCCTTAGTTCTCCAAGAGGAAGTGAGAAACTTCTCCTTTGGAGAATGTGTTGATGACAGGAAAAAGGCATTTCAGGCATTGATTGTTGGTAGAGAAGAACTCTGATTTTTAAAAGGAATTAGAGTCTTTCGTGCAGAAAGACATGGGGCTGTAAAAAGTGCCATATTGTGTGATTGGCTTTTTGTTAAACCTCTGGGAATCTGCCTTTTCTCCACCTTCTTTTCCCCCTGGCCCCCACTCCCTCTTCTCTTCCTGCTTCATCTCCCCCAGAATTCCAAAACGGAACCATGTTTCTCAAGGTGGTTTGAAAGTCACATGCATCAGAATTGTGAGTTGTTAGATTCAGATTCCCAGGCCCACTTCCCAGATTGAATTAGAATGTTTGGGGGTGGGTCCAGAGAATCCACATTTGTAAAAGTTTAGATGATTTCTCATGTACATTATACTTGGAACCATAAACTACAGCATCTTTGACATTATCTTTATATCTTGACTCTGAGGGCAAACTGTTTCTAAGCTTTTTCTTCTTATCGTTCTTACCATTCTCATCAGAAGGAGCCAGCTATAGAACCCCTGCTGAGAAATTATAGCTAACACAACTCACTTTCTAGATTTCAGGTATCATCCTGCCCTTTGGAGGGAATTTAATTTTGTGCCCAAACATGAAGTATTCAGTTTTAGCAGTTGCTGCTCTTTAGCTCTAGGAGCAAGTCCTACATACCTACCCTATGTGTGAGAGAGGAGTTCCCTACCCAGAAGCACAGGCAAGAGAAGTTAGTGATTCTCCTGGGGCCCACAAACAGGCCTCTGTAGAGTAGCTGGATTGCAAAGATAGGTCAAGAAGCTTGGATGGGGGTGGGATGGGCGTGATGCCTGTCTTGGGCAGACTTCTACAGGTCTGACTAGAATCAGCAGAGGAAATTCTGGGTATAACCCATGGAAAGGGCGTTTTCCAGAGGCCCCAGCTTTCCTGTCAGGGAGGCCTGAACTGATGCAAACCCGTGCTGCTATTGTGGGTGGGGCTGGCCAAGTTTCTTTTTGTTGAGTCTTGTTTCCACCCCCAACTCCTCTTCAGTCCTGCAGATGGTGGTTTATTTGTACACTCCATGCTGATCTTGGATTGAAAGCCTCTCATTGTTTTTGAACTCATTGTTTAGATAACACCACATGCCTGCAGCAGCTAGGGCACCCTGTAAAGGAAATGCCTGGACTGTAACAGCCCTGTCATTCATTCTCTGTATGTGAGTGAGTGTAGCTAGCCTCTGTTTAGGACCATTATAAGAACATTCCTCTGTGGAGATTATTACTTGGGGCATATAGAGGTACCAGCCTTCTCCTTGATGTTTGGAGTACTAGGGTCTGTTTCCTAAGTCTTCTATTTTTGTTCATTCTAATCCAAAAGGATTAAAGCCTGTTTTGCCCCAAACCCTGTTTCTGCACAGAGCTGCAGTATCAGAGCATGCCTCCCTCTGGTGAGAAGACTGCTCTGGGAGACATAGGACTGACCCGCGCTAGTGTTTATGACTAGGCCAGGTTGGCAGCTGCCTTTGCACGTGGTTCCAGGGGCTCCTTTTCCCATGGGATATCTCCTTTCCTGTCTCCTTCATCTTGCCCATCACTGTCATGCCAAAAAAAGAAAAAGAAAATGTGTTGTCTTCATTCAATATTAAATCTCTTCTGGTAGCATACAGCTCTTTAAGTTTTCACTTGGTAAAATGCTATTAAAACTTCTTCCTTAAAAATGTTCAGTTAAATCTGCCAGGCTCTAATTTAGGTCTCTCAAGGCCCTTTCCAGCTCTGTGATTCCCTAGAATTTCTAAATTGTTTTTACCTAAAACTTCTAGGATTATTTTCTTTCCAGGACAACAATGTCTGTGTGAGGCAAAATGAGTTCGTAGTCTTCATGTCACACGAATTTCTATACCACCCTCAATATATACTTAACCTCACTTCACTGTCAGCAATTCAGTACTCGCAAGAATTGAACCCAGAATACAAAAGAAGTTGGTTATGATATGGTCAGTAAGTTGTTCATTCCTTCATAATAATAAAATAAAGTCTAGCCAATCAAGGATACTGAAAGATAAAATACACACACAGATACATGGCCTTTTTTACTTAGTACTGTATAATTGTTAATGTTCATGGCCATCCTGGTTCACTATAAACTTGAAAGTATCTTCTGAGTCCTCAAAAGAAATTATTTGGAACCATACCGTGTGAGTTTTGTGTGTGTGTGTGTGTGTGTGGGGGGGGGGGTTAGGAATATTATGAGACTACAGAAGAATGGTAGGTGAACCAGGGCATATCACTCTCCCTAGTGAAGCTAGATAAATATAGTAACCAAATATATTAACCAAATACATATGTTTGTTGGGAATTATATAAGAAAACAAGTCATCTTGCTTTTCTTTTCTTTATTTATTTATTTATTTTTTATTTTTTTTCATCTTGCTTTTCTAATTGTTATACTACTTGCTCTGCATTTAAATTGGAATTTTTAAATATTTACCATCTAGTTATATAGAATATAAAAAGTTCCTGTGAACAGATTAAAAATTCAAAAATAAATGCTTAAGTAATAAAATGATTTTTTTATTTTTTTATTTTTTATTTTTAAAAGATTTTATTTATTTACTCATGAGAGACACACACACACACAGAGAGAGAGGCAGAGACACAGACAAAGGAGAAGCAGGCCCCACACAGGGAGCCCGACATGGGACTCGATCCTCGACCCCAGGATCCCTCCCTGGGCTGAGGGCAGGCACCAAACTGCTGAGCCACCCAGGGATCCCCTAAAATGATTTTTTAAAAATATTTTGAGAGAAAGAGAAAGCATGAGGAAGGGGTGGGGGGGGGGGCAGAGAGACAGGTAGACTCCCCACTGAGCAGGAACCCTGATGCAGGGCTCGATCCCAGGACCCCAAGTTCATGACCTGAGCTGGAGTCAGACACTTAACCGAATGAGCCATCCAGGTGCCCCAGTAATAAAATGATTATTGTTTTTAAAAATATCCAGAATAAACAGTATAGTATTAGGACCTCTCTGCTGAAATTCAGATGT
The DNA here is from genome assembly GCF_018345385.1 of Vulpes lagopus. NCBI lineage: Eukaryota > Metazoa > Chordata > Mammalia > Carnivora > Canidae > Vulpes > Vulpes lagopus. The sequence goes on from NC_054829.1 coordinate 30,517,710, forward strand.
ACAAGCCTGACAGGAGATTCTGGACACATTTTGGGAAGAAGTAAATGTCATTTTGTAGACTTGTCCTGCCTGCCTCATGCCCAATCCCTATGCTTCCTGCCTTCCAGTTCTCTTCTGCGCTATGGTGGCAATCTATCCCTCCAGAGTGCTATGAGCGTGCGATTCAACAGCAACGGCACCCAGCTCCTGGCCCTGAGGCGTCGCCTGCCCCCTGTGCTCTATGACATCCACTCCCGCCTGCCCGTGTTCCAGTTTGACAATCAGGGTTACTTCAACTCTTGCACCATGAAAAGTTGCTGCTTTGCAGGGGATCGTGACCAGGTAGGTGCCCTCTGTCTCCTGCATCCCACATTCATGCTTTCTTCAGATTGCTCTTTCTATGTGGTTCTGTATTTCTCTTTAGCATTGTGTCAGGTAGAAACAATTGAGGCACACAGTGTCTCTAGACACTCTAGCATAATAGTGAGTTTCTTTATTAGCACTTTATTGGCCATTGGTTAATATGAGGCACATACCATGAACCAAGGTTGGCCACAGTATAGTTCTGAGTAACCTCACTTTTCCAGGTTTGTGAATAGACTTTAAGGTTCTAAGAATGTGTCATTTCAAAAGAAAGGAGGGAGTCTATGGAAAATCAGCCTGCCAAAAGAATAGAGACTTTTTGTGTGTATCAGTAAAACACAATGATGAATGAAACACCCTAAGTATCATCCAAGAGATATATATCCTGAATGGCCCCTTGGGATGGCATCTTTCTCTTGGATTAGATGGGTTGAGCAGCTTTGTTTGAGAGGAAGCCAGATGCGGACTCTTTTTCTTTTTATTGCCAGCATCACAACTGGGAGGGAGAACCCAGCTATGTTTCCAGTCTTCACAGTCTCACTGGGAATTGAGATATTGATGTTGACTTAGAGCTGGCAGTATAAAAACATGCTTGGCATTCTTGCACCTGTCTGTCTTGGCCATAGAAGTTCTGAAGTGGGTGTCAGTGAGTGGACCTCAATGAGTGAGGTGTGAGTGAGTTAGACTGGTCTCAATAATCAAACTGAGTAAAGACAAACATAGAAAGCATTGAACAAATAAAAAAATAGATTTTTTTTCTCTTCAAACAGAACAAATCTTATGCTATTTCACATCTAGATTGGAAAGAGAGAACTTAGTCTCTTGCTGATGCTTAGTGTCCTCTTTGGGCTCATCATCATCTGTGATGTAATTCTCACATGCTGTACTCACCTCTTTAGAGTTTTTTTGTGGGTGAGGGACGTTAAAAAAACAGTTCTTGGACAACTTGTGAAGACCCTGCTCTTTGAAGGCAGAAGCTAAGATTTTTCTTCCTCAACTGGAATTGTTATATGCTCCCCAATATCAGAGCTTAGACTAATATATGCAATAGGAGCATAATAAACACTTGTTGCACTGAGTTAAATGTTAAAGAAACTGAAAATATCTTTTAAGTTGTCTAGACTAGGGATGTCCCTTTTGTAAATAGAGAATATATATCTAAATCAGAATTTACGTTGAAGGCAGAATCCTAAGGCCCACTTAGTTGTGATCCACAATGGAAACCACTAGGTGGCCTCAGTTATATAAGTGATGTCTCCTTAAAGAAGCCATAATGCTTGAATGACTTAATTTTTATAGGCTGTTTGTTTTCTTGGGTGGGAAGAAGCAGTTTCTAGATATGATCAGATTCACAACAGAACAGATCATTGTCTACTCTTTAGATTGGTTGATTTAGTTTCATTTAGCTGTGGAAATGACAACCAAGCCTCTCCCTCCCTTTCTCCCTTCCTTTCTTCCTTCTTGCCTTTCTTCCTTGCTTTTACATGGATTTTCTATCTTCTGTCAGTCTCTTAATGCATGTGATTCTTATTTCAATAACCAATAAAAAGCAGGCTCTAAATGTAATGGTTTATTAGGCTTTATTACCAGAATTATGGGGGCTGAGAGAAATGTGAAAGATGTAAAGGAAAATAGATGTTAATTTTCTTTCAGTTGCTGTATTAGCAGCCAAAACCTGTCTGCATGGAGCCCTTAAAAGACCCAGAGTATAGGCCTCTAGCCAATGTATAGAACACCCAGACCATGGTTTCTTAACGTCTGCACTATCGACATTTTGGTTGAATAATTATATGTTTTGTGGGGCTTTCTCGTGCATTATAGGATAGTTAGTAGCATCCCTGGCCTGTCCCCCTAGATGCCAATAATGTCTTCCCCCAGTCATCCCCTAGACCACCACAAATGTCTCCAGACATTGTCAAGTGTCCTCTGGGGGGAAATTTCCCCTGATTGAGAACCTCTGTCCTAGATTACAATAACCCATTTTGCCCGGATACACTAGGACAGGTATTGCCATAGGCAGAACCAGAGAAGGTTGTCCTGTTGTACAATCAGGTAGTTATTTTTGCCTTTAAGGTTATATATAATGGTAAAAACATTGGCTGGCTTTTGAATTTTTCTATTCAGACTTGACTAATTTATTGTGTGTTTTTACAAAAAAATTATGTAAGTAATCTCTACATCCTAACTAATCTCTACACGGGGCTCAAACTTATGACTCCAACGTCAAGAGTGGTATACTCTTCCAACTGAACCATTCAGACGCCTCTTATGTGTGATTTTTATCCTATGGGAGAAGTCCATGGATACTATAACTTCTCTTATAAACTAGATAGTTTTTTTGTTTTTGTTTTTTTATGTAGTTTCCTGTGACAGAGAATGCAAAGTTATTGAATCTAACTTTGGATCCATTTCAAAGGTGGAATCTTTCAAGTCTGTTCATAGTCCCCATATAGATTATCAAAAGTATATAACCTAGGGAACAGGAAGTGCAGAGATTTACGTTAGGCTATTTGTTCATTCCTTGAGGACTAAGAAATGAAATATGGCTAATTCATCATTGTCTTGTCTCCAATACCTGGCATACAGTGAGAGTACGATAAATATTTGTTGAAGCAGATCTTGAATACTTTGGTCAATGTGTGGTTTTTAGCTTTTTGGGCCTAAGGCTTCTCTAACTATAAATCAGAATCGATAAGTGCCATTTTTTCCTGCTCAACTTCTAGGGGCTTTATAAGGATGAATTAAGTAATAGATTTTCAATGAGACTAATCTACTGAGTTTATACTGTCTAAGTGCTGCACAGGAGGCCAAACTTACAGTCTCATTGCTGGAACATGTCTCTCAGAATGATTTATAGGCTCTGACTTTCCACACTCAGAGCTAAAGCAGCAGCTGCCACTGTTACAGTATGATCTGCAGGACTGATGTGTATATTCTTTGACTAGTCCAGACAGGATCTTTTTTGCAGCTTTCAAATTCCAAAGCCTACTCTTTCCTTATATTGGTCTTTATATTTGCACTTGTTCTTGTATACTTAGAGTACGGCCGCAGCTGGAGGCTCTGTGCTCTGGAACTCTTCATTTAGTCATAGGCTGGGTAACCATCCCAGAGAGGAATGTGAGAATTTCCATAATAGGAATGAACATGGTCAAGAAAGACACTAAGACAGTCTTCTGGCTTTTAATTACAGTGAGATTAGTCTTTCTACACAAATGGACCCAGAAACTGTGCCAGAGAGCATATACTTCCTTTTAGACTAGCCTAGGTTCACCAGGTACTTCTTCAGCCTCAAAATGAAATTGACATTTCAGAAAATTGGACTCTGGGAATATAGTGTGTGAAATAGGCTGAGCCTACTTTGTGTCTCCCCTGTGCTCACCGCTGTCATTGATGAAAAAAGATGAATTCTTTTTTTTTTTTTTTTCATTGTAGATGAATTCTAATCATGGAGCTATTGGAGATCATTTTGTATAACCCTCCTTTTATAGACAAGAAAGAAAACTGAGGCTCAGAGACACTGGGGTCATAAGACATATACATGTTTGTAGCTGAGCCAAGACTAGAACCCAGATTTTTGAGTTGTCAGTAGAGACAACTGAGAAGCAGTAGAGACTGGCTTCCGCATAATATTTTTCTCTCATGTTTAGTTTCTTGGCCTGTCACTAATTCATAGGTGAGTGGAGACAAGTTCCTTTTTCCTGTCTCCTACTGAACCCTTATGTCATGCCTCCTCCTCCCCCTATCTTTTAAATTAAGAAAATAGATATTTACTGAGCATCTGCTGTATGTCAGATGCTATGGTAGACATATGACCGCCAGATAATAACCTCTTTGAGTTTTTTTTAAGTTCTTTTTTAAGAATTTATTTAAAAATTTTTAAAATTTATTTAAAATAAATTTAATAATAAATTATTTTAAATTTTATTTTTAAAAATAAATTTAATAATAATAAATTTAATTTTTTAAAATTTATTTATCCCTATACCCAACGTGGGGTTCAAACTCCTAACTCTGAGATCAAGAGTCACACATCCTTCTGAATGAGCCAGCCAGAGGCCCCAGGATTTTCATTTAAAGTCCTATATATGGGGTCCCTGGGTGGCTCAGTCGGTTAAGCATCTGCCTTTGACTCAGGTCATGATTTCAGGGTCCTGGGATCCAGCCCCACATCCAGTCTGGCTCTATGTCCAGTGGGGAGTCTGCTTCTCTCTCTCCCTCTGTCTCCCCCCCAGCTTGTGTTCTCTCTCTAATAAGTAAACAAAATCTTAAAAATAAATAAAGCCCTATATACAATCTCTCTTCCCTACTTTTGGCCAAAAATACAGTTTGTTTATTTCTAGTATAATCTTTTTATTATTCAAGTTTAATAATTTCTGTCATCAGATAAAGTGGCTTAAGTGACATCAGATTGGCTGAGCATCAACAGAAACAATTAGCCCAAATATAGCTAATTTTTTTTTTTTAAACCAGCCCACCTTATAGTCTTAAAGTATGCTGAGGAATCTTGCAGTAAGATAGCACTCTTGGGACGCCCGGGTGGCTCAGTGGTTGAGCATCTGTCTTCGGCCCGGGTGTGATCCTGGAGTACTGGGATCAAGTCCCACATTGGGCTCCCTGCATGGAGCCTGCTTTTCCCTGTGTCTGTGTCTCTGCCTCTCTCTTTCTCTGTGTCTCTCGTGAATAAATAAATAAAATCTTTAAAAAAATAAATAAATAAAATAGCCCTCTTTCCTCTGGAGGCCGCCTGAACCCAAGGGGTCTCCTCATTGCTATCACCATCATACTTGGATTTTTTGTTTTTCCTTGTCTCCCTGAAGGCTGACTGGGTACATTCTGTCTCTCCAGTTTCCGACTCCCCTCTGCATACTCAGTGAGCCAATCTCTTAACAGGGTTAAAAAAGAAGGCCAATTTTCCACCTGCTAGCTCTTCTGGCACACACTTGTAAGGCAGCACTCAGCTTTTGTTCCCTTTCTTTCACAATTCCTTATATGGTTCTTGCCCTAGATTGTGAAAGTCCAGCAGAGCTCAGGCTTCTAGGAAGTAAGTCTTTCAGGCTAACAGGTATATGTGGCCTGGAAATGGACAGTGTGGTAATTTTTAAATCTCCTTTTGCTTTGGTCTTACCTAAGGCTTGGCCTTATAATTCCTGTCTTTTGCTGAAAATGGGATGCGGAAGGAAAGGGAAAGTATGAAAAAGTTTTCTCAAAAGAGCTGAGCATTGGAGGGTCTGAGCACTGGGATCACTTACACAGGTCTTTCTTTTAAACTTGATAGATGGCAAGGTCCCCAAAATCATGAGAACGAAATCATCCTAACTCATCCCCTGGAGAGAAGAGCTGACTTGTAACCTGTGAGTCCAACAAAATGGCCTTGAATATGTGGCCTGGCCTCAGACATTACATCATCACTCAACTTTCTGTGTTGACATTATATGGGTATAGCAGAGGTGCAGGCATTCACCAGTAAAGTGTGCTCTGGGCCAGTGAAGCACCCTATAAAGTTCTAACTTTGCTCTTTTTATAACTCCGTGCAGCCTTGATTAAGCTCACTGGGGGTGTGGCATGCCATATGTTCTTCTTTATCTGAAATAAAGGTACACACTTGGGGTCTATCCTTTGACTTGCTTTGTGACTTGAGGCAATATTTTCTTCTCTTCATCTTTCTTTTGTATCTTGTATATTTTTAGCCTTTTAGCTTCTGAAGCACTTTCATTTCATGTTGAATCCTCCCAGTGACAGACTTCACTCCCATGAGAAGCTGAGGCCTAGAGTGTTTGAAACAGCAGATATCATCAGTCACAGAAGGAGAATGAGACTCAGTCTCTTGCCTGTGATCACACTCTCTTCTCTTCCTCATAGACATGCTGCCACCTGGGTTCTACAGAGCAAGTTTTAGTAGCATCTTCCATGGGTTAAGGAGGAAAAGAAATTCCTTGTTGTATATGTTACTTAGGTGAATTATTTAGAAGACTTACTTTATAGAGAGAAGTTAGTATGAAAATAACTTATTAGGGGTGGTGGGCAGGGCCTGGGCGGGGAGGTGCCCACCGCTGCGTGCGAGTGCAGGTGCTGCGGTAGGGCCAGTGAAGCCGACGGCCCTGGCACGTGATCTGGGAGCGGCTCGGTCACTTGGTGGCTCGGTCTGTCTGTCCGTCCGTGGTCGCTTGGTGGCTCGGTCTGTCTGTCCATCCGCCATCATGGCGGACGCAGCCAGTCAGGTGCTCCTGGGCTCCGGCCTCAGCATCCTATCCCAGCCGCTCATGTTTGTGAAGGTGCTCATCCAGGTGGGATATGAGCCTCTTCCTCCAGCAATAGGACGAAATATTTTTTGGGTGTGGGACACCTGGGTGGCTCAGTGGTTGAGCGTCTGCCTTTGGCTCAGGGCATGATCCTGGAGACCTGGGATCAAGTCCCACGTCGGGCTTCCTGGATGGAGCCTGCTTCTCCCTCTGCCTGTGTCTCTACCTTTCTCTCTGTGTGTGTCTCTCTAAAATCTTAAAAAAATATATATATATTTTTGGGTGGCAAGTATGTCAGCTTCCTGGTCGTTTTGTTATGCTCAGCACATTGCAAGCATCGATGGGAAGCATGGGTTTTTCACAGGCTTAACTCCCAAGACTGTGTTCAGGTGTCCTTGGAACTGTGGTCCATGGTAAAGTTTTATAGCATTACCAGGAATGTGACAAGTTTGAGGATTTAGGCTCTGGAAATGTACAGAAAGAAGTCACAGCTTCCTTCGACCAAGTTATCAAGGAGACAACTTGAAAAATGATGGCCAGTTCTGCTGCTACCCTCATCACACATTCCTTCTACGGACTATCAAAATATATCTCAACGTAGTTTTAAAAATCTTTTCTCTCTTCTGCAGTGATCACACTGAGATCTATGGTACAATTCATTGGCAGAGAATCCAAGTATTGTGGACTTTATGACTCCATAGTAACCATCTATCGTGAAGAGGGCATCCTAGGATTTTTTGCAGGTCTTATTCCTTGTCCCCTAGGTGAGATCATTTCTTTGTGGCTCTGTAACTCACTGGCCTACCTCGTCAATACGTATGCACTGGACAGTGGGGTTTCTACCATGAATGAAATGAGTTATTCCCAAGCTGTCACAGGATTTTTTGCCAGTATATTGACCTATTATCCCTTTGTGCTTGTCTCTAATATTATGGCTGTCAACAACTGTGGGCGTGCTGGTGGATCCCCTCCTTACTCCCCAATGTATACTTCTTGGATAGATTGCTGGTGCATGCTACAAAAAGAGGGAAATATGAGCTGAGGAAATAGCTTGTTTTTCTGGAAGGTCCCTTTTGGGAAGACTTATTGTTGTGACCTGAGAATGTTAATTTGAAGATGTGGGGCAGGGACAGTGACATTTCTATAGTCCCAGATGCACAGAATTATGGGAGAGAATGTTGATTTCTATACTGTGTGGTGCGCTTTTTTAAAATTATCATTTAATCTTGGGGAAAAAAGAAAATAACTTATTAAATCAGCCATGTGTATAACCCTTTTTAAATCCCGAGCCTCTTTGAAAATCTAAAAGCTATGAACACTTATTTCAGGAAAATGTACATACGCACCTCATTTTGTATATGAAATTAAAGAGTTTAGGGAATTCCTGAAACCTAGAGGTTTTGGGTGTTAGCAATCCTGGACTAAGATTTTAACCCATGGATTAGATCTTTTAGTCCATTTACTGATGCAGTTTTAGAGCTTGCAAAGCCTAAAAAGGTTTTGGAGTATAGCAGGTCTGCTACATATGATCTAGTTTATAAATGTTTAGCTGAGAAGGAACACAGGTGAGCTGATTTCTTCTTAGGAACAAAAGGAATTGATGTGATCTGGTGACACAACATATGACAGTTCTCCTTTAATGTATAGTTCCTGCCTTGGAGGCTGGGCTGTACTTGGAAATTGCTGGTAGATATTCATGAAGAGAACATAGTATAATATTGCCTGCTCTACCTGCCCTATCCTCCTTAGAGATTTTACTTTCAGTACCTTTGCCTCTTTTTCAAGTATTTTCAAACTTTGGAGAAAAAGGAAAGTAATGTTTCTTCCTGTGAATATTTGGAGACCCCTGCTTGAATGAAGAGTATAAATACTCATATGCAGGCTGAAATGAGTGATAAATGTGGACTGAAATAAGTGATGCTATCTCTACACTGCTCAGGCCCCAAATATAACAGCTGAGGGCCACAGAGGAGAGATCAGTGCTGAAGGCTATTGAGTTGATTGCCTGTCATCTTGCTTAGTTTTCCAAAAGAGTTTTGCCAAATAAAAATCCATCTTTAAGTAAGGCAAACTACTTTGTTACAAGCAGCTGTTGGAGATTTAGAGCATTTTTACATTTCTTCCCTACTGATTATTTGACTATTATTGGCTCTCTTTATGGAACATTTCTTTATTAATAGAATTTATCCTACTTAGAACCCATAAGAGTTAGTTATTTTAATAAACCAAAGAATTCCAGGAGCCTAATGGAGCTGAAATGGCAAGTGGTCCAAAGAAGCAAGAGTCATGTAACTTTACATGCAAAAAATAGTGGTAGTCTTATGGGTATGCATATTTGTATTATTTTTTGGGGAGCCAATGGAATTCTACTTCTCCTACCACAAATAAAATAAGCCTGTGGCTTTGGCCATTTCCAAAGCAAAATTGCCTGGATTGCTTTGGATGGCATTTGTGGCAGGTACTGGGTATAAATGATACAAATATTATATACTAATTGCAAACCTGTTTCTGGAAATAGTCTTCTAGAAAGCAGCACATCACAAAATTTGTTCACTTTTTTTTCCCTTTCTGGCAAAAGGTCAAGGAGAAGTAAGAGTTGTGTTTGATTTAAATAGCAGTTTCTCTACTGTTACTAATCTAGGCTAGAGAGAACCATCTGGTTTTTCTATCCAATACAGTTAATTAGACAGGCATGCCATTTACTGGAGAATAATTAATCAATTACTATGGGAGGAGCTTTGGAGAGAACTGTGAGTTGATCACTATTCAGTGAGAGGTAACTGATTGATATGTTCCTTTCTTTATCAACAGATGTTTGGGAATATTACATGCTGTGCAAACACACAAGCACACACTTACACATACATATACATACACTTAGAGAGATACGAAGCTGAAAGAGATTTCTGTTACCAAAAGACCTGTTAAGACATTAATGGGTTATTCTTGGAGCACATCAGGTTATGGCCTATCCGTCCTGCCATGTAGAACCTTTTCTTGTTTTTATGTGGATTTTCGCTGGGAGGGAGGGAACAGTTTTTGTTTATGTTTCTAAACCCAGTGAGGCCTTAGAATACTGTTAATAGGGTTATCTGTAACATGTTTAAATAAAAGCATTAGGGTGAAAAAAAATAGTTGCTTTGCTAGAAGATAACTAATAGATTTGGGTTTTCTTTTGTTTTTCTTCGATTTTTTAAAAGATTTTATTTATTTATTCATGAGAGACAGGGGGTGGGGGCAGAGGGAGAAGCAGGCTCCATGCAGGAAGCCTGATATGGGACTTGATCCCTGGTCTCCAGGATCACGCCCTGGGCCAAAGGGAGATGCTAAACTGTTGACTACCAGGGATCCCCCTCCTCGATTTTTTTTTTTTTTTTTTTTTTTTTTTTGAAGAAGCTTCTATTTAGTAAGAAGTTTGCTGTGACAGGTCAGGCCATGCTTAGATCCCTCTCTGAACCTTTAGGTTATTTAAAATTTCCTGTGACTTGGTGACTCTCTAAAGGCGGTCTCTGTATTTAGGCGCATGGGCTTCTTTGGGTATTCAGTTAACAAAATGCCTTTGCAAATAGAAAAAGATCTTTCTCGAAGCTTGTGTAATTTGAGAATGCTAAGAGATGAAAGCATCAGGAGTTTCTGGAGGGGACACTGGACATTGCAGCAGCCTACTAGAGAGTGGAAGTGTTAGGTAAATGGCTGTTTTCTATAATGGTTAATGGATTGACAAGGATATGTGGGCAAATGAGACAGTGACAGAGTGCTAATGCAGTAATCTTTCTTTCATGTTGATGGTGGTTTCTTCTTGAAATCTGTTGAGAAGAACAGTTATTGTGTCCCTCTGTTTGACCAAGTTAATATTCCATAGAGATAGTGGATTAGATAAAAGGATTAGGTAAAATGCACTGGCCTCAGGTTAGCTCTGTTTAGAACTAGGCTGCCTCAAGATCAGTAAACAGGCTGTCCTTTTGGACTACAGAATGAATGAACAGTGAGATAGGTCAGAATGTAGGCAACCTTTAACCTTTGTGGGCAGCTGGGAAGGATTATGGATGATATGAACCCGTACAACTTAACGCTCATTTTTATATTGGTGTCACCCGTCTTACGAAACCAAATTAAAATTAACTTTATCTCCCCCTCTCTGAGCTGAAATAGCATGTGGATCTCCCACCTCCCCCCTGCAATCTAGAGTATTTTGGGAAATGGACCTTTAATTGCCTAGGTAATAGACTATCTAAAATATTTTTTCTCCTTCTTTGGAGCCCTGCCCTATTCATCTCAGTTAGGATATAAAGTAAAAGATTCATATGAAGTGAGTTTTTAATTTGTCATTTACCCCCTCACTGTTTAGAATAAAGTCAAAGAAAAGAACTAAGAGAGAAAGTAATTCTTTATATTCATGTCCTCACTTGGCCATAAACTTAATATCACCTCTTTAGTTTTTGCTTTTTAAAAATTGAACAATCTTAAAGTTTTTTCATGGTAGTGTTTTAAATGGAGCCTGTGTGGCTCAGTTGGTTAAGCATCTGCCTTCGACTCAGATCATGATCCCAAGATCCCAGGGTCCTGGGATCAAACCCCACATCAGACTCCCAGCTCAGCAGGGAACCTGCCCCTCCCCCTCCTTGTACTCTCTCTCTCCCTCTCTCTCAGATAAAATCTTAAAAAAAAATGTGAACTTTGCTTGTGAAGTCTTCTATCACAAAAGGGAGCATAAATATTAAGTGTGAGAATTTGGTGCAATCATTTTTTCTATTATGTTTCTATGGTTTACCTATTTTTAAAGGGTTATCTGTTGCTGAACCATTCTGTTATCTAGGCCAGAAGCCTTTACTCCAGGTCAGCTCAGATTCAACACCAGATTCTCTGGATAAGAATATGCAGAGACTATTTGAAATTAGCTATCAAGATGAAAAGGAAAAGAGGGAGAAAACCCTGTACCTTCAATTCACCACTTGAGGTGAAGTTCAATTTTCTGGTTAATTCAAATAATTATAGTGTTTCTAAATTTGAATATAATTATGCACTTTGGGTTTCTTTTGGTAGTGATTGGTGTTGACACTACTTGTTCTTTGTTTTCTTGCTCATTTTTCCTTGTATCCCACAGCAAATATTTAAATATCTGTGAGAAGGCCAATCAAGACTAGCAGTGCCCCAAATTGCCCTCTTGAACACTATCTATTAGCAGGGCCTGGGAGAAGATTGGCCCTTCCAACACAGCCTTAGAAGAAGGGAGCATTTTCAACAGCTCTAATGATGTTAAACATACTGTGCATTCAGCCTGCCTGAAATAATCTGTATTTTTGCAAAGCTTATAAAAAAAAAAAAAAAAGGCAAAAGAGCTCTTTTGGCTACTGTGTATTTTAAATTAGCCCAGAACTCTGTCCCCTCTCCTGGAGGACTCTTCTTCCAGATACTCATACAACTTGTTCTCTCATTTAAGTTCTTCTCAAAAATGCCATGTTATCAGAGAGACCTTCTGTGACCAGTCTATATAAAACAGAAATAACCAACCCCCAGCACTTTCTGTACGTCCTGACCTCTTAAGTTTAATTTTCCTTTATAACTCTTATTACCATCAGACACAAATACGTATTCTTTTTTTTTAATTTTTATAAATTTATTTTTTATTGTTGTTCAATTTGCCAACATATAGAATAACACCCAGTGCTCATCCCGTCAAGTGCCCACCTCAGTGCCCGTCACCCAGTCACCCCCACACCCCGCCCACCTCCCCTTCCACCACCCCTAGTTCGTTTTCCCAGGGTTAGGAGTCTTTCATGTTCTGTCTCCCTTTCTGATATATCCCATTCATTTTTTCTCCTTTCTCCTTTATTCCCTTTCACTATTTTTTATATTCCCCAAATGAATGAGACCATGTAATGTTTTTCCTTCTCAACTGACTTACTTCATTCAGCATAATACCCTCCAGTTCCATCCCCGTCAAAGCAAATGGTGGGTATTTGTCGTTTCTAATGGCTAAGTAATATTCCATTGTATACATAGACCACATCTTCTTTATCCATTCATCTTTTGATGGACACCGAGGCTCCTTCCACAGTTTGGCTATTGTGGACATTGCTGCTGTCCACATCGGGGTGCGTATTCTTAACTTTTTTTCCCCTCTCCCCACTCTCTTCTCACATTACATGTGCGCGTAATTTCTTTCTCTCCTCACCCAGTAAAATGTAAGAAGCTTCATGAGGGCAGGGACAGCATCTTTTTTTGAACAATTCTATATTTCTTTCCTTGGAGCAGTGCCCAACACATAGTAGACATTGGATAAATATTTGTTTAATGAATAAAGGATGAACTCATTTTTATTTCAGTCTCCCACAGTCAGCAGTATCCCAGGCAGCCAACTTTTAATGCTGGAAAGGACCCAGCAGACAACCATGACATGCCATAAATGAATTCCAGGGCAGTTTTGTGATTCCAGTGTGTGTGAACACTTAAACGGTCTGACTAGACGGCAGTGGGTCAAGACCCCTGCCTTGGAAAGCATCCCAAGCTGTTCCCTTGTGATGGTTCCAAGAGGAAGAGAGGGTCAGGAATTGCCCTTATCCCTGAGGGGAAGCCTGTACATTGTATGCATTTTCTACATATTTTAGGAGCTGTCCTATTAAATCCCAGAGGCCTTAACTCTGTGGGAGTTTACTTCCTTCTAAGGCAGTCTTCTGAGTCAGCATTCTGTCTGGGAGTCCCCTTTTACCTTTTCATGACTTTCTCTGCTGAATAGCTGAGCAAATGGAAAGCACTGATCCTTACTATAAAATAGTAAACCTCTGATAAACCTAGCCTTGTTTCACTTTTTTTCCCCCACTTTTTTTTTAATACTTATTTTTTGTTTTAGTTTGAGAAAGGTATTGGGTGGGGGCCAGGGTAGCAGGACTTCTGTACAAAGTCTTAAGCCTCATTTAAACATAGAGCATGAAATGAGATGCTGAGTATAATAAATAAGGTACGTATCATATATACAAATAATCAGTGGATAGTTCTCCTATGTTTTGTCTCCCCATGTGTCTTATTTTGGGTTCAAGTTTCAGATGCACACAGTTAATTTAGAAGTGCAAGAAATACTAGAAGAGTGAGGAAATAAGATAGGGAAAGGAAGGGTGATCTAGTGAGCCAGCAACAACTGTGGGCAACTGGAGTTTGATCCTGAGAGGAGAGAATATTCAACACACACATCAAGAGTTATCCACCTGGGAACAAGGAAGCTAGAATATCGACACACTCACTTCCATCAGTCATTGGTTGGTGGTGCTTCCAAGAAGTGTTTGTTCATCAGAGCAGCCTGCGGTCTCCTAGGCCTTGATTTAGATACTGGCAGTTGGAAATCAGGTAGCATATATGAAGCAGTAAGGCTTCTTACATACTCCAGGGATATGAGCGGGGTCTCAAGGACTGAGCTATGCCATGCTTCCTGTTTTCTGCTGAAACGACACCCATTGCTTTCTCTCTGCCCCTTCCTTTCACCTTTTTCACATCATCTTCATCTTTTTTTTTTCTTTTTAAGATTGTATTTATTTATTCATGAGAGACACAGAGAGGCAGAGACATAGAGGGAGAAGCAGGCTTTCCATGGGAAACCTGATGTGGGACTTGATCCCAGGACCCTGGGACTATGCCCTGAGCCAAAGGCAGATGCTCAACCACTGAGCCACCCAGGTGCCCACTTTTTCATGTCTTTACCCAAGGTCAGCTCAATGTGCAAATCTATTCTGCTTTGCCTTTTTTTAAATCACCAGGCATCTTATTTGTCATAATGGCACCTAGTGATTTCTACTTCCTGGCATGGTAGTTGTGTACCTACATGTATATTTTCTACCTTAAGTTCCTTGGAAACCCAGGTATTACCTTACATGTCTTCATAAGTCCCAGAGTATGTGGCACATAGTGCCCAGTTAGTATGCAATCAATGAATTTTGCCCCCTAACTAGTAGGTGGTTTTGTAAACAGGTTTGAGAGGAAAGCCCTTGGGCTCCTAAATTCCAGCTTCCTAACATAAAATGAGGAAAGTGTCATAAACTACAGGGAGTTACTAGCTGAATCCTAAAGTCAGGGCAGCAAGGAAGCTTTAAAAGTGTATACTTTAGTTGTAGTAAGTATATTCACAACATAGTGTAAACCATCTCCACCATCCTTCACCAGAAGTTTTTCATTTTCCCAGACTGAAACTCCACACCCATTAAACAGCAGCTCCCCATTCCTTCTTCCCCTCAGTCCTTGGCAACTACTATTCGACTTTATGTCTTTGTGAATGTGGCTACTCTAGGTACCATATAAGTGGAATCATAGAGTATTTGTCTTTTTGTGCTTGGCTTATTTCACTTAATGTTCAAGATTCATCCATGTTGTAGCACAGGTCAGAATTTTCCTTCCTTCTAAGGCTGAATGATGTTCCATTACATGTATACACCACATTTTTAAAATCCATTCATCTGTTTATGTATACTGGTGTTGCTTCCACCTCTTGGCTAGTGTGATAATGCTGCTATGAACATAGATGTACACATATCTCATACAGATCCTCTTTTCAGTTCTTTTGAATATTTACCTAGAAGTGGAATTGCTGAATAATGTGGTACCTTTATTAATTTTTTGAGGAACTACTTACTGGTGTTTTAGGGATGAGCCACCCTAATGAGCATGAGATAGTATCTTATTGCGGTTCTGATACGCATTTCCCTAATGATTAGTGATGTTGAGCATCTTTTCATATGTTTATTGGCCATTTGTATATGACCATTGTATATTTTTTTCGTTGGAGAAATGTCTATTCAAGTCCTTTGCCCATTTTTAAAATCAAATGGGTTTTTTTGTTTTTAAAAATTTATTTATTCATGAGAGGCCGAGAGGCAGAGACATAGGCAGAGGGAGAAGCAGCGTCCCTGTGGAGATCCTGATGTGGGATTTTCCCAGGACCCCAGGATTATGCCCTGAGCCAAAGGCAGACACTCAACCACTGAGCCACCCAGGCGTCCCTAAAATCAAGTTGTTTTTTTGATGTTGTTAAGGAAATTTTTAAATTGAAGTCCTGTAGGATTTGTCTTTGGGTTTCCTTATCTTGAGGGTATTTATGTAGTGATTTGTCAGGTAACCATGAGCCAGCAGCTTAAATACTTTTAGCTCTGATCTGATTTCCACCCTTCCTTCAGAGAGTAAGCATGGTATCTTAGAATTAAGTGAGCTTCAGAGAATGTCTTAGTCTATTATGGCTGCTAGAACAAAATAGCATGGATTGGTGTCTTATAAATATAATAATTTCTTTCTCACAGTTCTGGAAGCTGGAAGTCCAAATTGAGGGTACCAGCATGGTTGGGTTCTGGTGAAGACCCTCTTCCAGGTTGCAGACTGCAGACTTCTCTCTGTGTCCTCACATAGTGGAAGGCATCTGGGACCTCTGCTGGGTCTTTCTTTAAGAGCACTAATTCTGGGACACTCGGGTGGCTCAGGGGTTTAGCGCCTGCCTTTAGCCCAGGGTGTGATCCTGGAGACCCGGGATTGAGTCCCACGTCGGGCTCCCTGCATGGAGCCTGCCTCTCCCTCTGCCTGTGTCTCTGCCTGCCTCTCTCTCTCTCTCATGAATAAATAAATTAAATCTTTAAAAAAAAAAAAGCACTAATTCTGTTCATGGACCTAATCACCCTCCAAAGGCCCCACCTCCTGATACCATTACTGAACATTAGAATTTCAACATGTATATTTGGTGGGGAACACAAGCATTCAGACAATAACAGTGAGCAGAGCAACCAGATGAGGAAATTGGACCCATTTCTTTTCTCACTGTGCCCTGGGCTAAATCACCTAACTCTGTGGATAGCATTTTCTTTATCTTTTAAACATACCTTTCTTTGCTCCTTTCTCATGTTCCTACAAGTATTTTGAAGACTGGTGAATTGATTTCTAATTATTGTAAAGTATTTACATTAGGTATGAAGTTGTGTGTATGTTGAACTTAACAGTTTTTGGAATTGTTCACAGTGTCATTTTTAAGAAAAAAAATTTCTAGAGAAAATTCATTTTTAAGAAAAAAAATTGGGATCCCTGGGTGGCGCAGCGGTTTGGCACCTGCCTTTGGCCCAGGGCGCGATCCTGGAGACCCGGGATCGAATCCCACGTTGGGCTCTCGGTGCATGGAGCCTGCTTCTCCCTCTGCCTGTGTCTCTGCCTCTCTCTCTCTCTCTCTCTGTGTGTGACTATCATAAATAAATAAAAATTAAAAAAAAAAAAGGAAAGGATAGTCCTTTAAAAAAAAAAAAGAAAAGAAAAGAAAAAAAATTTCTAGAGAAAATTACTTATTTTCTCTAGAAAATTGTAGGCCCTGATGTGCCTGGGTGGCTCAGTCAGTTAAGCATCTGACTCTTGATTTTGGCTTAGGCCATGATCTCAGGGTTGTGAGATCCAGCCACATGTGTGTGCAGTCTACTTAAGATTCTCTCTCTTTCCCTCGTCCCCTCGCCTCTCTTAAATAAAAATTTTTAAAAGGGAAAAGAAAACTGTAGGCCTTTCTTTTTCTAGGGAAATAAGATGACACCAAAAGGCAGGAAGTAGTGCTGACTTCAACTTAAAGTACACTTTTGTTAATCTTTGCAAATAAATGAGCTGTCAGGGTTACTGACTTGTTGCTGTTTGACAATGTTAGACGATGCTTTTATAAGTCCTAATTAGAATCAGTTTGGCTCAGTGTCAAATCTGAGATCAAGTAGTTCGAAGCTGCCACATAAAAGGGGATTGCTTATGCTCTTGGCACTAACTCATGGCTAGGTAGGTGATGGTTTCTTGTGCAAAGATGTCAGTTGACAGCAAGGATGCTTATACTTGCTAAAAAAAGACCTCTGGGAAGCTCCTAATTTTTTGTTCTGCATTAGATGTTTTTTTGAAAAATTGTAATAAAATATACATAACATAGCAATCACTGTGGAGACTGTATGGAGGCTCCTCAAAAAATTAAAAATAGAATTGCCATATGATCCAGTAATTCCACTACTGGGTATTTGCCCAAAGAAAATGAAAATACTAATTTGAAAAGATATATGCACCCCTGTGTTTTTTGCAGCATTATTTACAGTAGCCAAGCTATAGAAGTAACCCAGGTGTGCATCAATAGGTGAATGGGTTAAGAAGATGTGGCATATATGTGGTGTATGTAATATATATATAAGATGGAATATTGCTCAGCCATACAAGTGAATGAGATCTTGCCATTTGCAGCAATGTGCGTGAACCTACAGGGTATTAGGTTAAGTGAAATAAGTCAGATAGAGAAAGACAAATATCATAAGGTTTCACTTATATGTGTAATCTAAAAACCAAAACCAAAATCAGATACGAACTCATAAATACAGAGAACAAACTGGTGGTTGCCAGAGGGAAGGGGACTGAGGAGATGGGTGAAATAAGTGAGGGGGATTTTTTTTTTTAAAGATTTTATTTACTTTTTCTTGAGAGACTGGGAAAGTAGAGGCAGAGACACAGGCAGAGGGAGGAGCAGACGCCATGCAGGGAGCCTGATGTGGGACTCCATCCCAGGACTCCAGGATTACTTCCTGGGCCAAAGGCAGGCGCTAAACTGCTGAGCCACCAGGGCTGCCT
This sequence comes from Vulpes lagopus, assembly GCF_018345385.1. Lineage (NCBI taxonomy): Eukaryota > Metazoa > Chordata > Mammalia > Carnivora > Canidae > Vulpes > Vulpes lagopus. The sequence continues at coordinate 30,535,886 of NC_054829.1, forward strand.
GGTGAGGGGGATTAAAAGGCACAAACTTCTGGTTATAAATAAGTCACAGAGAGATGCAAAGTATAGCATAGGGAATATAGTCAAAAATAATGTCATGGTATATGGTGACAGATGGTAACTACACTTACGGTGAGCACTGAGTAATCTGTAGAATTGTTAAATCATTATGTTGTACACCTGAAACTAATATAGCATTGTATGTCAACTATGCTTCAGTAATAAAAATCTTAAATATATATACACATATATACACACACATAACAAAACTTCACATTATAATAATTTTTAAGTGTGTTGTTCTGTGGCATTAACTACATTTAAATTGTTGTATGGCCAACACCACCATCCAATTTCAGAACTTTTTCATCCTCCCAAACCGAAACTCCATACCCATTAAATAGCAGCTCCCAATCCTTCCTCTCCCTAATTCTTGGCAACCACCATTCTACTTTCTGTCTCTATGAATTTGACTAGGCATCTCATATAAATTGTACCATATGATATTTGTCTTTTTGTATCTAGCTTATTTCACTTAGCATAATGTATTCAAGATTCATCCATATTGTAGTATGTATCAAATTTCCTTTTTGAGGCTGAATAATAGTCCATTGTATGTACATACTACATTTTTATTTATCTGTTCATCCACTGATGGACATTTGGGTTATTTCCACGTTTTGGCTATTCTAAGTATTCTTCTATGAACATCAGTTTATAGATAGCTCAAGTTCCTGCTTTCAGTTCTTTGTCATATACCTAGGGGTGGAATTGCTGGATCATATGGTATTTCTGTGTTTAACTTTTTGAGGAGCCTCCATAATGTGTTCCTAGTGGTTGCACCATTATAAATTCCCACCAGCAATGCACAGGGATTCAATTTCACCACATCCTTGCCAATACTTATTATCTGGGGTTTTTTTTTGTTTGGTTGGATGGTTGGGGGTTTTTTGGTATTAGCCATCCCAGTGACTGTGAAGTGGTATTTCATTGTGATTTTGATTTTCATTTACCTAATAATTAGTGATGCTGGGCATCTCTACATGTGCTTATTAAGCATTTATATATTTTCTTTGGAGAAATATCTGTTCAAGTCCTTTACCTAACATTTTTTAATTAGGTTCTTTGGGTTTTTGTTGCTGAAGTTTAGCCAACAAGCTTTTTATTAAAAAAATATTTTTAAGATTTTATTTATTTATTCATGAGAGACACAGAGAGAGAAAGAGGCAGAGACACAGGCAGAGGGAGAAGCAGGCTCCATGCAGGGAGCCTGATGTGGGACTCCATCCCAGGTCTCCAGGATCACACCCTGGACTGAAGGCGGTGCTAAACCGCTGAGCCACCAGGGCTGCCCACCAATGAGCCTTTTAATTGGCAAATACTTTTAAAAAGGTATTTGCTTTGTGGTACCTTATGAATATATATATATGCCCATTTGTCTCATTTATTTTTAAAAAATCTGGGACGCCTGGGTGATTCAGTTGGTTGAGCATCTGCATTTGGCTCAGGTTGGATCCTGGGATCCTGGGATCAAGTCCTGTATCAGGCTCACTGCAGGGAGCCTGCTTCTCCCTCTGCCTATGTCTCTGCCTCTCTGTGTCTCTCATGAATAAAGAAACAAAATCTTTTAAAAAAAAAATCTTTCTCTAGATGGATAGGTAGATAGATGTAGATACTTTATATATAAATCAAGACATAAATAATGTGTGTGTGTGTGTTTTTTTTTTATCCCAACAGTATATCCTTTCAGGCTCTGATGACTTTAACCTGTACATGTGGAGAATTCCTGCAGATCCAGAAGCAGGTGAGTATATCCCTACTATGAACTTACAGCTAATGTTGGCTCTATTGACCTTTGGCATGCTGTGCCCTGAAAGGACTGATCTGTAGCAATAGAGGATATTTCTTTTAATACAGTAAGTTTATCAGAAAAGTGGCCAAGGGAAATTTAAACAAAAATTAGAAGCCAGATTTCACTATTAACCTTCATACAGACCCTTATTGACATTGTGATGCTCAGATTTTTTCTCCTAAGAACTTTTCTTAGACTTCATAGATCTTTATTATGTCCATTTCCTCTCTCCAATTTCATACCTAGAATATTTTTATCTTGGTTTTCCTTTCTTATCCATTTGCACATTCTTGTTTATTACTCTACAAAGAGTTGTTAGGTCTCTTCCTTTCCTTTGGCCTCCCTGATGATGTTAACTAAAAGGAAACTTTGTTGATGGACAGGTTCACTCCCTGGGTTTTAGCTGACCCCAGATATCAGAGAAATTTAGAAGAAATATTTCTGCATTTTTTCTAGATATATTCTGAAAACTGTCTGCAATTTTACATAAATTTGGATCTAGGCCATCTGAGCTTTCAAACAGCATGGATCATTCTTTTTTTTTTTTTTTAAGATTTTATTTATTCATGAAGAGACAGAGAGAGAGAGAGAGAGAGGCAGAGGGAGAGCAGACTCCATGCAGGGAGTCTGACCTGGGACTTGGTCCAGGGTCTCCAGGATCATGCCCTGGGCCGAAGGCAGCGCTAAACCGCTGAGCCATCCGGGCTGCCCTCATTCTTCATTCTTGATAATAGTGTCCTCACGTGCTCAGTTGAATCTTACACTGGTTGCTTCCTACTGGTAGAAAAATGTCTATTTTTTATTCTCAGGACAGCTCAATATAGCCATCTGCTCCAGGTGATACATGGCATCAAACTGGAAAATGTCCATTAGGAAAGTAATAGAGGACTATGCCAAGTGTATTACATAAAATTTGCCCAGTGCTCAGAGTTTAGGGAAATTGTTCGCTCGCTTGTTACTGAATTAACAATATTGTTCCCAAACAATATTCAAAACTGTTGAAGCCCACTTTTGACATAACTATCCTATTACTGTGGTCTGGTTACTAAGCAGTTTGCAAAAGGCCTTTTTTTCTCTTCTGGAATTTGGAAAGCATTAAGTGAATCAGCTTACCTCTGAAGCACAACCAGATGGGACAGCAGCAGTCTATCTGAACAAAAGTGGTATTCTAGCATGAGAGGTAGTTCTTTTTTTTTTTTTTTAAGATTATATTTATTTATTCATGAGGGACACAGAAAGAGAGAGAGAGGCAGAGACACAGGCAGAGGGAAAAGCAGGCTCCATGCAGGAAGCCGACGTGGGATTTGATCCCTGGACTCCAGGTTTATGCCTTAAGCCAAAGGCAGATGCTCAACCACTGAGCCACCCAGGCATCCCTGAGAGGTAGTTATGTATTAGCTTTCCCACTCCCCCAATCTTCTAGATTTATTATCTGAGAAATAATCTTTGGGCTTAATGATCTCTTTTACCTGATCTTAAAAAGCTTTAATTATTAAGTCAATGTGACTTTTAAAATAGAAAATGGATAACCCCAGGGTGCCTGGGTGGCTCAGTGATTGAGCCTCTGCCTTTGGCTCAGGTCATGGTCCCAGGGTCCTGGGATTGAGTCCTGCATCAGGCTCCCTGCAGGGCACCTGCTTCTCTGTCTACCTGTGTCTCTGCCTCTCTCTGTGTGTCTCTCATGAATAAATAAATAAAACTTTTAAAAGAAAGAAAAAAAAAAAGTAAGTGGATAGCCCTCTTTCCCTGGGGCTATTCTCTGGAATCTTTTTCATGTTTGTAAAAAGAGAGAATAAGGAAAAATTAGCAATAGTATTATAGACTTTTTACCTCTCCTAGCTCATTTTTCTTTTTTTCCTAGCTCATTTTTGTACTGATTTAAGGTTTGGGCCACATTGGGCTGACTTTTCAAGTATAGATGATTATCTGTACAGTCTTTGGGTTGGCAGGAACCTGGTAGCTGATTTAGGATTCCAATATTAAAAGTGGGAAATGGATACCTTGACTTTCCAAAGGTTTTTTAGGCAAGCTGCTTTAAAGGAATCAAGTTCTAGATTCTCAAATTCTGTATATATTCTTTTATAAAATCAGTATTCCTAAGGAAGTACCCATTCTCCTTTCCCAGTTCCCCTTTACCCTTCTTTCACTTTAAAAAAAATAAAAAACCCAGAAAACCAAAAGTACTCCATAGATTTCTAACCATTTGAACCCTAGCACATGGTGCATTGCTGTGAGATGTAAAAACCTCCAAGGTGCAAAAATATATTAAGCTGAAACCAGGGAGGGGGTAGGTAATATGGAAATATTATTTCAAGGAGGAAAAAATAACAATGTAAAATTTCTGTTAGAAAAGGAATTCAGATCCCACAGAGGATGCGGTGGGTGGCTCCTGCCACAATAACTACAAAAATGACATCACAAAAGCCATAAAGGTGTCAGAGAGCTGCGACAACAAAGTGTGCTAAAAGAGCTCAAGTTCTGAGGGAGAGCCTTCCTAGCCCAGTGGAAGGTGCTGACTGTCGTTTTTCCTAGGGGCGTCTGCACAGGCTGTAGATAGGGCTGCCACAGGCAGGCTGCTGGGGTCAGAAGAAATCAGAATTTGCAGTGGCCGTGTGAGTTGATATGACATTAGAATCTAGATATACGGGCAGCCGGGCAGCCCGGGTGGCTCAGTGGTTTAGTGCCACCTTCAGCCTAGGGCATGATCCTAGAGACCCAGGATCAAGTCCCATGTCAGCATGGAGCCTGCTCCTCCCTCTGCCTATGTCTCTGCCTCTTTCTCTCTCTGTCTCTCTCATGAATAAATAAATAAAATCTTAAAGAAAAAAAAAAGAATATAGATATACCCCCAATGACATGGTCCATCTTCCTGGTACGACATTTGCTGAGTGCTGGCGTTGTCCTGGGAGCTATGGTGCTGGGCTGGAGGGGCAGAATGCAAGGCCCACCTAAAAACAGTGTTTTGGAGACAAAATCCCCTTAATGAGAGAGGCCTGCTCCACAGATCTTTTGCCAAATTTTGAACGTGCCCAGGGAAAGGAGGATAGAGTGGAGCTTAAAATCTCCAAAAGATGGAACATTCAAAGCAGAGGACAACAGAGACTTGCCAGACTCTTCATTAAAAGCCTAAGAGACAGGGCACCTGGCCGGCTCAGTCTGTAAAGTACGCAACTCTTGATCTTGGGGTTGTGAGTTCGAGCCCCACATTGGACATAGAGAATAATTAAAAAAAAAAAAAAAAAACTCAGGAGGCTTACACTTAAGGGTGGTGCTGAACCAGAAAGACCAAGTGAACTATCCTGTCATTTCCTTGTGCTTAGGACCCAAACCCCAGTTAGAGAAAGGCACATGCCACAAGCCACCCTCAGGTCTTACCTTTGAGACATCTAAAACCAGAGGTAGATGTATTCCTACTAGCGAAGCAACCCAGTGCTGACCTAGTTCCTCATGATTAGATTGCGGATGATCAACCCCTTACCTTATTTTCTCAAGAGTACAATGGGTAAATGCCATATGGAGGAAATCAGCATTAGTCTCTGTGTTAGTTAGTCTGCTAGGGCTGCGATAGCAAAATCCCACAAAATGGGTCACTTAAACAACAGAAATGTATTTTCTCACATTCTGGAGGCTAAACAGACAAGAGCAAAGTGCTGGCAAGTTTGATTTCTCCTAAGGCCTTTATCCTTGGCCTGCAAATGACCACCTTCTCACTGTGTTCTCACATGGCCTTTTCTCTGTGCACACACATCATTGGTGTCCCTTCTGAGGACAATACCAGTCTTAGTGGATTAGAGTTCTACCCTTATAACTTCATTTAAACTTAATTACTTCTTTAAAGGCCCTATCTCCAAATATAGTCACATTGGGAATTAGGGCTTCAATATATGTACTTGAGGGAGACAATTCAGTCCATAGCAGTCTCTCTATGGTTCTTTTATACTCCATGTCTAGCATATGGTAAAATATAATGAAGCATGAAACTGTGGCCAGTAATCAAGAGGGAAAAAGATAATCAATAGAAGCCAACCCACAATATTATCCATATATTGAAGTTAACAGATAAGGACTTTAAATATTATAAATATAATAAAGAAAATAGAAAAAAAATGTAGAGAATTTCAGTGGGGAATTGGAATCTATTTAGAAAACAATCATGGGGCAGCCCTGGTGGCTCAGCAGTTTAGCGCTGCCTTCAGCCCAGGGCCTGATCCTGGAGACCTGGGATCGAGTCCCACGTCAGGCTCCCTAAAATGGAGCCTGCTTTTCCCTCTGTCTCTCTCTCTCTGTGTCTCTCATGAATAAATAAATTAAATATTGAAAAAAAAAAAAGAAAACAATCATGTAGACATTCTAAAACTGAAAACTAGGGACGCCTGGGTGGATCAGCAATTGAACCTCTGCCTTTGGCTCAGGGAGTGATCCTAGGGTCCTGGGATCGAGTCCCACATCGGGCTCCCCTTGGGGAGCCTGCTTCTCCCTCTGCCTATATCTCTGCCTCTCTCTATGTCTCTCATGAAAAATTAAATAAAATCTTTTAATAAATAAGTAAACCTGAAAACTGTATCTAAAACTAAGAATTTACTGGATGGGTTTAACCTACAGCCAACAGCTTGGTGTGTAGAAGGCAGGTCAATAAAAGATATCAAAGAACAATAAAAACAAAGAATGGAAAGAGCAGAATGGTGTGAGTCAAGTTTAACACATGATCTAGTGTATATGAAATTGAAGTCCCAGAAGGATGAGAAAATGAAGCAAAAGCAATATATGAAGAGATAACAGCTAAAGAATTTTCTAAAACAAATGAACTAGACTAATTCTCAGATTCAAGAAACTCAGTAACCACAAACAGGATAAATACAATACACTTAGACACATCATAAGCCAAATGATTAGAAACAAAAGATAATAAGAAAAAGCCCAAAAGCAGCCTGAGAAAACATACAAATTACCTATAAATGAGCAACAATAAGAGTGATGGCCAAATTATGGAAACCAGAATATAATAGAATGATATCTCTAAAGTGCTTAGAGAATTAAAACCTGCCAACCTAGAATTCTATATCGGGGGGAGATATCTACCAAAAACCTAGATTTAACAAAGACACTTTTTAAAAAGAAATTAATAGAATTTTAATGCAATCATTCAGCAGCCCTCAATGAATTAATGCATCTAAATACTGAGCAGTGACAGGTGCCAACATCTTAAAAAGGCAATTAGACATTATGTACCTCCTGATGAAAAGAACACAATACTACTAATAAGCTTGCCAAATAAAACAACTCTGAATAAAACCTCAGGCTCTAGCTTTCAGTTTTCAGGAAGCACTGAGGACAGAGGAGCATATTGTACTACATGTGAGCATATAGTCCACAAAATCCAGACTGTCAGATAGCCCATTTTCTCCAGTAAATATATTCTAATGAGAAAAGGAAAGGATGGACAAGAGGAAACCTATTGTTTAGGATGCAAAAGACCTATTAAAACAAAAACCAGGCAAAACTATTTAGGAATGCATACTTGGATGAATAAGATTATTAAAAACACAGAGAGGTGATTAATATAGAGATCAATATAATAGTTGATTTAGAGGGAGGAAAATTGGAATGAGGCACAGGGGGCATGAAAATGGCCAGAAAAAAATTCCATTTTTTGACCTGGATGTCAGTTACAAGGGTGTTCACCTTATAAAACATTTTTAAGCTCCACTTTTTGTGCTGAGTTCTGTATCTTTTTAAAATTTCTCAAAAATAAAATAAAATAAAATTTCTCAATGAAGAAGAAAAACTAATAACTAACTATGGGTCAAAGAATACGTCACAATAGGAATACAATTTTCTCAACTCAATAAAGAGGAAAACATGACATCCTGGCATTCATCCCAGGGATACTACATGGGTAGTTGGCCAGATCACTGTTCTGTAGAATTCTCTGTTCACATACCCACCCCCACAATAATTTTTTTCTTGAGTTATAACTTACATATACTAAAGTACACTTTTATTAAGGAATAACTTAAACCTCTGCCAGGATGTCCACCACGATAAAGTGCTTGTTGCTCCAGGGTAACTCCAGTGATTAGAAAGTTCTTCCATAAGTCTTACTGTGTTTCCCAGTAGTTAAGTGCTGGCTTACTGAGAATGGCCCCTCTTCCTCTTCATAGCCTTTTGCTCATTTGAAGGTAGTTCTCATGTCTCCTTTTAGATTTTTTCTCTAGAGATAGCACCACCCCCACGTCAATTTAGCAGTTCCTAAACAAAATGATGTTAGTTTCTTTTCTGTACTGATTTCTCTCCTCCAGGTTTGTTCTACCCTTGTTTAAGGATTAACTGAATAAGCTCAACATATAGTACAGTCTGGCTAGACCAGAGAAAATCTTGGCTCCCTGATATTAAGTATGCTACAAAGTGTTTCAGGAAATACACTCGGGATCATATAACCTGTTTCTGGAGGCTACAGAACCCATGATCTGCTCATACTTAAAAGTTGGCTAGGAGCCCCATGGTTTTCACATGGGCTGTGGTTGGTCCTGGATCCCCATTCTTTACTTGATGCTTGGGTTTCTTTGTACACAAGACAAGAACAGGACCTTGTGATTATCTTTCTTGTTGGATTCACTAACTGGTAATTGAAGGGTTTGTTTTCTCTGTATTACCCTTCAACATTGCATCATCACTCTATCACAGTAAGTCTGTCCCCTTGATCATCATCTTGTTCTGCAGGTAACTAAGCACCTTTTTGGATTATTTTTCATAAACCTTGGCTTGTTTGGGGAATTCAACCTTCCTGCCACTTTTCTTTTTTTTTTTCCTGCCACTTTTCTGAAAACCCACTCACATTCTTTTCTTTTCCCTTGTTCATATATGTTTCCTTTTTCTTTGTTCCTTTTATTCTTTTTTCATAACCTTCACTATTTTTATAATTAAGTATTCCTGGGCAGCCCCGGTGGCGCAGCGGTTTGGCGCCGCCTACAGCCTGGGGTGTGATCCTGGGGTCCCAGGATCGAGTCCCACATCGGGCTCCCTGCATGGAGCCTGCTTCTCCCTCTGCCTGTGTCTCTGCCTCTTTCTCTCTGTGTCCATGAATAAATGAATAAAATCTTAAAAAAAAATAAATAATTAAGTATTCCTTGTTATCAAAATAAAACAGGTACATAATTTTTAAATCAAATTCATATTGCAAAATTTAGTTTTTAAAAATATAACAATTCCTTTCTCTTCCTGAAACTCATGATATTTTTGAATTTTCAATTTTGGACATTCTCTATTGACTTTCTCCTCTTGAGATCAGCTACCTTTCCAGAATGGGACTCTTTGATATAGTGTCTGTAGGCTATTTGCCTGGCAGTTGAGCCATGATTCTAAAAGCCAAATAGGGGAATAGAGCTGTGAATCTCACAGATTTGTACACAAGTTTTTGTTTAGTCCCATTCTCCACTGCACCTGGTGTCTCCAGTCCAAAACCTCTTTAGGTCAACTTCAGCTGGCAACCCCTAGGTTTCTGCCTATATGGGGAATGGGCCATATGTGTTCAGAGAAGTATAATGGCATTACTACTCTTTATACAGGCTTTCAATTCCTCCTGGTTAGGGCCCTACCCTTAAACCTGTCTTCGAGGATACTTAGCACTTCTCATTTTTATATGTAACACCTCTCTCTCTCTCTCTCTCTCTCTCTCCCTCTCTATATATAAGATTTTATTTATTTATTCATGAGAGACACAGAAAGAGAGGTAGAGAGAGGCACAGGGAGAGGGAGAAGCAGGCTCCATGCAGGGAGTCCAATGTGGGACTCCAGAATCACGCCTCAGGCCGAAGGCAGACGCTAAACCACTGAGCCACCCAGAGATCCCTACCTTTATATATTTAAATATTGGCAAATAATTCATAATTTTAAAAATATTCAGCAATATTTAGCAAGCCAAACGTGAGGACTAGAGGTGACCCTTGGGTTCTAGCTCTGAATGCTTAGATGATGAAAAGTTTTAGGGGAAATTCCAACTCTAACATATTCCTCTCTTATTTAAACAAAATATGGAGTAAGGTTTGAGTTCACTCTTTCGATGCATGCCAGTTGAACAGAAGATACTAAGGCAGGCTAATTTTTTTTAATTTTTTTAAATTTATTTATGATAGTCACACACAGAGAGAGAGAGAGGCAGAGACATAGGCAGAGGGAGAAGCAGGCTCCATGCACCGGGAGCCCGACGTGGGATTCGATCCCCGGTCTCCAGGATCGCGCCCTGGGCCAAAGGCAGGCACCAAACCGCTGCGCCACCCAGGGATCCCACTAAGGCAGGCTAATATGGGGAAGCTGCCTTGCTGTTATATGCCTTAATGATATGACAAGCCATCAGCATTTATTGCATGCCTGCTGTGTGCTTTACAGTGCATATCAAATGCTGAGAGAACTAGATGGAGACCAGTCCTAAGTGTGAGCCAAAAGCAAGGGCATCATTTTTGTCTCCACTCCTTTTCAGAAAGACCCAAAAATCACTGGGGAACTCCAGTTCCAAACTCCAAAGAGATGAAATGTATTTATTTTGTAAACAGTATGGACTTAACAAATCGGCTAAGTAATTTGCATAGTGCTTCATAGTAGGCTGAGGAAATCATTTTGAGAGGTGAAACCTACTACCTACCATAAAATTTGCTACCTAGCAAGATTAGGCTCAGTTTTGTAATTGATGCCAAATAATCATTTTCTGAAAACCTCTCAAAATTAAAGAAACTGAACTGAGAATTTTGCTGTGGCAAAGAAAAAGCCCATCAGAACGTTTTATACCTCTGAAGTATGTAGGAAGAGCATCTGTCTTAATGTAGTGCTTCTGAAGATAAAATAAACATACCAGCAGTTATGTATAGAGCCAGTGGTATATTCGAAAGAGCATTAGGCATAAAGTCATACCTGGATTCAAGTCCAGTTCTGCCACTAACTAGCTGATTGAGTGATTCTAGGCAGGTTACATAACAGCAATTGTCTGAGCTTTAGTTTCTTCTGTAAAAATCCTTCCCCTCCCAACGCCCCATATCACGAAATGATTTAACAGTTGTGGGAGCTTTCTGAAAACCGTGTTTTCAAATGTAAGACATTAGTGCTATGTATAGTAAGATCAGCATCCACAGATCCATAATTTCCCAATCATTTGTTCCCTAAGAACTTAGGTATGGTAGTAATGTATTTGGCAGCGTTTGGTAGAGATGGATGTCTCTGGAAAATCTTCATATTGCCTTCTCTTCCCTTCCTCTATTCTTGTTGGAAAGGGCTTAGGGTTTTCACAGATAAAGTTGCTTCCCTTGAGATATGCCTCTATGCTAAGACCTTACTATTTATGGAAAGAAGCATAATGTAATAGAGTTGGTAGGCCTGCATTAAACTCCTGATCCATTTGTCTTCTAGTTTTGGCTTTGGAAAAATTGTTTAATCTTGCCAAACTTATTTCTTCATCTGTAAAACAAGAACATTAGCAATATAAACAATAGAACCATACTAATAATATCTACCTTCTTAGGGATGTTGTTGAGGGTATTCAGTAGCTTCTCTACAATAATTGTTATTCTTTGTGAAGAAAGCTTTCTTCCTTTTAACTTTTCTCTGAAAAACTCCTTAGAATCCAAGACATTGTCTTCCTCTGGTGTCCTCATGAATGGCTGGTTGAATTGTTCTTGCATGAAGGCTGCTCTTGACTCATCAGTAGTTAGAAGGGGGAAAGTTTTGTGACAGATTTTTCCCTGAATAGAGGGGAAAAACATGCAGTTTCACTGCCTAGTCACTGTAGCCACCCCTACTGCCAGCAGGCCAATGGAGTAGGCTGGAAACAACTATAAATGCATTTTCACAGGCCTTATGTGTACGCATGTTCCATCTCTCCTCCTTTTTCTAGACATGCCTTCACTCTCAGTGGATTGGGCCTGGGCATCTACATTGTCCTCCTGTGTAACTGGAAGGACAGCTATTTTTAATTGGTCACAAGTAGTTGGTTGCAAACACATGTGAAGTACAGATGATGAAAGAAGAACTGATTTAATTGACTTTTTTGTGCAATTAAGCATTGCTGTCTTTGGAGTTCTTTGAGCTTTACTGACAGCATTGGCTATCCCCATCTGACTTTTTTTTTTTTTTTTTTTAACTCTTAGGTGGTTATGTGATCCCCAAGAGGCAGCCACTGCTCTCTGTATTATCAGTACTCTAATTTAATTCTTACGGTTTGAAACTTAGAGACCCAGGGAATGTTTGGTCCAGTGAATTACTGAGTTTATTTGGACAACTCTTTGAGATATAGTAAGGAAAATAAGTAGTCCCTTGTCCCTCAGAGCAGTAACCCCTTAATTCTACCAGTGGTTTTAGGAATGAAATAGATTAATTGCTTCAACAGGTACCTGCCAGATCTCATTTTGGTAGATAATAGCTTTCGCCTTCACTTTCAAGCCTTGTCCAGAGAAAATGATGGGGGAATTTACTTCAATTTGTTCACTTAGTATCCTAACAAAAGACATACAAAGTCCTATGGGTGACTGAAAGAATCAATATTTTCTTGCTCTCTAAGAACTTCTAGTCTAAGAAAGATGAGAAAAGGATGTGTGTGTGTGCGCACATGCTAAATTTAAAAGTTTATTCCAGAGCCCATAGAAAAAAGATAATTAAGGAAGGCTTAAACAGATTTTGGGGATCAGTGAAGTTTTCATGGAATTAGCATTTCAGAGGACCGTGAAGCGTAGGTAGGATTTTAGCCCCTTTATTTCTCTGCTCTTATTATAGTAAAAATGCTATAAAAGAGACATCCAATTTTGATAGAAGGAAGATGGAGAAACACTTGAATGATCCACACATTGGATGATGGAGCTCACTGAAGGAAATTGGGTTTTGTCCAGTCTGCTTATATTTTATAGTTAGATACTCTCACATCTTTTCATTTATCAAACATTTATTGAAAACTTACTCCATGCTAGGCACTATTCTAGAGCCTTGGGACATATAGCAAAGGAACAAAGACCCCTGCCATCATTGAGCTTACATTCTATTAAGAGAAGCATATAATAAACAACAGACACAAATAATTATATGTAAAAGGTTAGAAGCACTATAGGAAAAAAAAATAAGAGTGGAATAAGGAGGATAGGAAATGGTATTGGGGGGTCAGAGAAATGCAAGTTTTTAGATCATTCAGTATGGATCTCTTTGAGATCACATTTGAGCAAAAGCTCAGTGGTAAGGGAGTTAACGATGCAAAAATCTGGGGGAAGAAAATTTTAGGTAGAACCAGTACAAAGTTCTTAAGTGAAAGTGTGCCTAGTGTGTTTGAGAAACAGGGAAATCAATGTGTTGAAGCAGAGTAAGGAAGGGGGGAATAGTAGGGGTAAGTGGAACACAGGGTTGTCCCTGTAGGCTGTTAACTGTGGGTAAAATGAGGGAGCCATTAGGGACTTCTGAGCAGAGGAGTGACATGATCTAACTTATTTTAACAGCATCACACTGGCTGCGGAGTGGAAGATAGATGGTGGAAGTAGGGTGCCAAAGATAGGAATGAGGAGAACTAACTAATAGGAGTCTCCCATAGTACAGACAAGTGGTGACGGTGGGTCAAACGAAGGTAGAGGTTTCAGTCTAGATGTATTTTTTTTCAGTCTAGATGTATTTTGAAGGTAAATCCTGATCATGATCTCCTAATAGATTTTTTTTAAAGATTTTATTTATCTATTCACCACACAGAGAGAGAAAGAGAGAGAGAGAGAGGCAGAGACACAGGCAGAGGGAGAAGCAGGCTCCATGCAGGGAGCCCAATCTGGGACTCGATCTCAGGTCTCCAGGATCAGGCCCTGGGCTGAAGGCAGTGCTAAACCTCTGGAGCCACCCGGGCTGCCCTTCCTAATAGATTTGACTGGGGGAAAGGGAGGGAGCAGATAGAGTTTGAGATGTCTCTTAAACATACAGGTAGAGGGACGCCTGGGTGGCTCAGTGGTTCAGTGCCTGCCTTTGGCTCAGGGCATGATCCTGGAGTCTCAGATCAAGTCCCACGTTGAGCTCCCTGTGTGGAGCCTGCTTCTCCCTCTGCCTGTGTCTCTGCCTCTCTCTCTCTGTGTCTCTCATGAATGAATAAATAAAATCTTTTAAAAAAGAAATAACAGGTAGAGATAGATGTTGAACAAACAGTTTGGATATAAAGGTATGCAATTCTGGAGTTCAAGAGAAAGTTCTGGATTGGAGATAAAAATTTGAGTTTCGGTCACATATAGGTAGGATTTAAAGCCACAAGACTGGATGAGATCACCAAGTAAGTATAGCTAATCAAGAGAAGGAAAGCAAAGACTAAGGCATTCCTCAGTTCCCTCAGGCATTCTAGTGTTAAGTCAGAGAGAGCAGCCAAAAAGGAATGCAAAAATGAGTGACCAGTGAGGTAGCAGGATAACCAAGAGAGGGTGATCCTAGGAAGGCAGTGAAGAAAGAGGCGGCAACTATGTTGGATCTTGCTGATAGGTCAGATAAATAGGATGAGGACTGAATTAAACCATTTAATTCTTTGGTGAGTATCAGAAGCCCAAGTCTTACTGCTTAGAGAAGGACTACATAATTATAGAGATTTGATTTCCATTGTATCAGTTGAGTAACCACTGTCACCTGCTTTTTCAATTTCTCTCCACCTTTATGTATTTGTTCATCATCTTGCCCTATTAATACATTCCGCATGAGTTTGATATTCCAACCTAGAGCCTACCAGATAAATGCTAAATGAAAAAGGAATGCTAGAGGAAATGCTAAAATCATTTCCTTTACGATAATCTATCATTTTTACCTGAGTGTTGAGGGTTTATATATACACACACACACACACACACACACACACCACTCTTAACAGTGTTCTCCAGGGGCATCTGGCTGGCTCAGTTGGAAGAGCATGCAACTCTTGATCCTAGGGTCAAGAGCCCCACAATGGGTGTAGGAATGTTCTCCACTAATTTCAATTTAACAATCATTTGCTAACTTCTTCTTATATGCCCAATTTTGTTATTACTTTCTTGGATATGTTAGCATAAATCTTGGAAGATTAAGGATCTTTATCCTCTTCGTGAAGGCTGATATCTATTGCTTGGAAATGCAAATTTATCTCCTGCCATTTTAATCTGTCTTCCATCAGCCTTTTCCAGTCATCTGGGACCTATTGCTGGTCCCTCACTACCATGTTCATACTTCATCCTCCCTAATCTCAGTGTCACCCACCATTTCCCTGTCCCGTTCTCACAAAGGTGTTTGTCCTACTCATTAATTAATGGAAAGGGGGGAAAAATCCAAAAACTCTGGAAAATTCATACTGGCATTTTATCCAGGTTGATCTGGGATTTATTTTCTTATGAAACACATAAATGTCCTCTTCTATAGTCCCAAGTGCCATTGCGGACCTCCTCCCAATATGATAAGTTGTGCTTAGACTAAAACATCAAGAAATCTTGACAAGGTTGCTTTTAATTTTTGAGGTGAAAGCATAGTCATTCTTAGAGGATTTTGTTGAAGTAAATAAAATTGACAAGGAACAGAAGTAGCTGAAGTTGGCAAGAAGTGGGAGTGGTGTCCTAGCCATTGGTCCCCTTAGGGATTCTGAATCCTAAGGCTGAATATTGTGGATGAATATTGTGGAAAGAGGAGCATAGGAAAGAAAGGGGAGGGAAATGAGGACTCTACACTTAGCCCCCTATCTACTGTAGAGAATCCCCCGATGGTAGTGAATCAGTCACTGACACTGGAATCTTATGAGATGGCCCAGTCCTTTTTTAAGGTCTTGCGATAGAACAGGTGAGGGGATTTATAGCCTTCCTCACCTCCTTAGCATCCCATCTGCACCAAAGTAAAGATGGGGATACAGGAATTTTGGACTTGACTTACAAAAAAAAAAAAAAAAAAAAAAAAAAACTCCACAAAGTGTTGCCAACATGTCTGGTGGGCCAGCCAGAGCAGATGGCTCAGAGAAATGAGCATTGGTTTGTACAGACGTGGATAAACAAATGACAGCTCAAAAACAAGTAAGGTGGTTCTTTCCGGGTATGTGCTATTTTAGTCATTGGTATCCATTAGTAGTGATTAGGCTTGACTCAGCTTGGTAACCATGAATTGAGGTTGATCCTCATCAGGCCCCTAACCACAGCCTTAGAGATGATCCTGAAGGGAGATTTTGTAGCTTATGTAGTTTTTAGAAAAAGTGTTCCTTGCCTGACTCCTGCCAGCTTGATCCTTCTGTTGACAGGCACAGTTTGGCTAGGTAATGGAGAGGGGAGACCCTAAGTTTTTACTGATACTGGCATCTTGACTTTAGCCATTTAAGATTGAAGAAGTCCGATTTACACAAATCTCCAGGACTGATAAAAATCTATTCTCTAAAAATTGTATCTAAACTAACAATAGCAACTGTATTTAGTCATTTAAAACTCGGAAACCAAGAGAGAAACTACAGAGAACTTCCCTGAGCCCATTCACTGTTGTGATTCTGTGTACACAGCCTGGGATGCCTTAAACAAATGGCAGCCTCAGTTCTCCCTGGACATGTTTTCACCATAAGTCTCTTGGCTCTGTGGATTTCCTGGGTATCAGTTTGAGTGGGAAGGAGGAGAAAAGACCTGTATTAAAACTGCTGCCATGTGCAGACAAAATTGGAGCTTCTGGCTTTGGTATGGTCGTGTTTCTCTATATTATCTCAGTGAACAGGGAGACCAGGTCTATATGCTGAAGAAGCTTGACCCTGTAGGACAACAGACCTATTTGGCTCATCCTACCCGGTTCTCCCCAGATGACATGTACTCTTGACACCCAATCACCATCAAAAAACACTTTGGTGCTCAAGACCCAGCAACCTCACCCTGTTCTCTGAGGGTCCCTTAAATTCTATGTCTCTTCTGCTACCTCTCAGAGACTTTCTAAAACCAAGTTCTTCAACCTGTGTGCCTTGAAGCCTTCTTAACACCCTTACTCTTTGGAATCTGGTTTCATTATTGCCTTTGATGATGCTTATGTGAAGCAATCATGGTAGCATCCCTCTTAAGGGAACAAGTTTGAATCTCCTTTCCATATTTTGAATCACTACTAGGTTATTGAAATGATTTGAATGAATGAATAGATAAAGTAAATTGCTGCCATGATGAGAAACCAGATGAGGTCATACTGCCTGGAAGAAGAATAGAACGTTTTCCCGTGGTCTGATTTTAGAGATGTTAATACCCTTCAATCCTTCTTCAGGTCCAAAAGTTACTGTAATTGTATTCCAGATAACCTTTGACAAGTCAGTTTGATTGATAAACTTTAGTTCTGTGAATAGTTGATTCTCTAAGACATGAGCCCCTCTATCTGTCCTCCTTTGGTAGTACTTATTCTAGAATTGCCTCTCCTGAAACACTGTCCAGTCAAAAAGTGCTTACTCTGAACAGTTACTTTAGTTCAGGCATTGCACCCCCAGTTCTAGGTTGCAAGAGAGCCAGTTTTACTCTCATGAACTATTTAGTGTTGGCAATGTGATGACATGTCCTGTGGTGATACTATATCTTGTGCTCAGGACACCGTTGGATAGAGTCTCCCCTGTTCCCATTTTTGAGTTGAGGGCTTAAAAAGAAAACCAACTCATTAACTGCCAGAAAGATTTCAAAATATTTTATGCATTTCAAACTCCATCCCTATTGAAATCCTTTCATCTCATAAAGGCCACTGTTCCAATGGAAAGGATATTGGGCATGATAGCCAAACAGACTGGTTCAAATCTTGACTCTACCATTTACTAGCTGTATGATTGTGAAGAAGTCACTCAAATTCTCTGAGTCACTTAAATTAACTTTTCTTGGATGCAGTAGGATTAAGTAAGAGGTTGGTACTAGGTTTAACCCAAAGTTTCTTTGCTAGTGACTACTCCAGCACAGATATAGGTAGGAATAGGATGTTGGAAATGTAGAATTCAGAAGAGACCCATGAATGGGAATGCTACTTTTTAGATTCCCATGAATCTCATTTCCTTAATTTTCTGCTTTATTTTCTCCTCCCATTCCACTCTAGGAACCCAGTGTACTCAGGCTACCTAGGGTTTCCCATCATGGCAGCCTACTTTGGTGCTTAACCTTTCCTTTTTTTTCTTTGATTTTTTAAAGATTTTTTTTTATTATTAGAGAGCACAAGTGGAGGTAGGGGGTGGTGCAGGGAGAGAGGGAGAGAGAGACTCTTAAGCAGTCTCCATGCCCAGTGTGGAGACCAATGCAGGACTAAATCTCAGGATCCTGAGATCATGACTCGAGCAAAGTCATTATTCAGACACTTAACTGAGCTACCTAGGAGTCTCTAACATTTCCTGATCCATGAGAACACATCAATTCTATGGCCTAGTCATTCTCCTTTATGGTTTATTAGCAAACTTGATGATGTTGAGTTGAGACATGGATAGTTCTAAGTGTATTATTCATCCTGGATAATTCAAATACTAATAATGTCAGGGGTGCCTGAGTGGCTCAGTTGGTTATGCTTCCTGCTGATTCTTGATTTTGGCTCAGATCATGATGTCAGGGTCGTGAGATTGAGCCCCCCCATCAGGTTCTGAGCTCAGCCTGGAGTCTGCTTGTCTCTCTCCCTCTTCTCTTCCTTTCTCTCTCCCTCTCTCTATCAAATAAATGAAAAATGTCAAATATGGTGGAAAGATTAGGCAAAGAATATTTTTGTCACTGACCAAGTGACAAAAGTAGAGTAAGTACTTAGTACTGGCTAAGTGGGCAAATCCATATATGATTCAGTCTGAAAGCTCTTGCTGTCATAGCAGAGATGTGCATGTACATGGCAATAAAGAGGGATATATTCTGAGTCCAAAAGGGGAGTTGTGTGAGGAGGCCAAAAGCACAAGACACCTTCTCTAGAACCAGATTATTTCTAGAGAAGGGATACTGTGCTGGTCATTGTCCTGTAGACACTGAAATGAGAGATGTCCGGCAGCCCGACATTTGGTGGCTCAGCGGTTTAACGCTGCCTTCGGCCCAGGGCGTGATCCTGGAGACCCAGGATTGAGTCCCACGTTGGGCTCCCTGCATGGTGCCTGCTTCTCTCTGCCTGTGTCTCTGCCTCTCCCTCTCTCTCTCACTGTCTCTCATGAATAAATAAAATATTTTTTAAAAAGAGTCCGTTTCTTTAAAAAAAAATGAAATGAGAAATGTCTGGAATGAATGTTTGAACAAAGTGGAGTTGGCAATAGGGTGCAGGGAGCAGTAACTGCCTACTGATACTTTGTGCCCTAGTGTTGCCATGTTCCTGATAGATGATATTCACTGCTTAGATAAATGAACGCTTATTTATGTCTGAATGCATCATATTTTACCAGTTGGCTGGGCACACAGGTTGGCCTATGTGTACTGAGCTATAGATGGTTGCTCAGAAGTGACCTTGTTCAGAACATGGGTGCATATATTCTGTGTGATGCCCTTACCAGGGAAGTTGAACCTTTGAGGTTATTCCAAGTTTATAAATGATGACCTCTTCATCATATCGTAGGTTCCAGGCATCTGATGCTTTTCTCAGTCACTGAAGAAGAAAGCCTACACAATGGTCCTTAAAATATAGCTTCCTGGGATACCTGGGTGGCCCAGCAGTTGAGCACCTGCCTGCCTTCAGCCCAGGGCATGATCCTGGAGTCCCAGGATCGAGTCCCACATCAGGCTCCCCGCATGGAGCCTGCTTCTCTCTCTGCCTGTGTCTCTGCCTCTCTCTGTGTCTCTCATGAATAAATAAATAAATAGTCTTTTTTTTTTTTTTTTTTTTTTTTTTATTTATGATAGTCATACAGAGAGAAAGAGAGAGAGGCAGAGACACAGGCAGAGGGAGAAGCAGGCTCCATGCACCGGGAGCCTGATGTGGGATTCGATCCCGGGTCTCCAGGATCGCGCCCTGGGCCAAAGGCAGGCGCCAAACCACTGCGCCACCCAGGGATCCCCAAATAAATAGTCTTTAAAGAAAAAGAAATACAGCTTTCTTTTAGCGGCCTCTTGTTATTCATACATGGTATCTTTAAGCACCTTACTCTAATTCAGATTCTCAGTTCTTGAGCTCTCCCTATTAGAAAGTGGTCCAAATCTCCTTTCTTTATCCCTAGCTCTCTCTGCTATCAGGGTAACAAAAGGATTTTTCTTCATTATTTTCCCAGTGGCTTTGGTATGTTTGGGTTTTTTGTTTTTTTGTTTTTTTGTTTTTTGTTTTTTGCTACCTTCATCATAGAAATCAAGGGCAAATGGATCAGAGATTTTTTATGCATTTAAGTAATTATATGCTTTTGGTTCTGCATGTCCCTGGCTCAGATGCCTAACTGTTCCCAAGTAGTTCAGTCTCATTTTGCTCATGACTGGCCTTTTCTAAGGTAACACTTGGGTTCTATCTTGGGGATCAAAAACTTGAGAAATGTTTTAAGTGGCTGTGGCTTCATTGACAATGGAATTGCAGTGGGTGGGCGTGGGCAATGCTTAAAGGCTAAATAAAGGCTCCTGGTAAGAGCACATATGCTGAGAGAATATTTCATCTTCCCTCTTTCCATAGCAACTTTATCTGTAAGATTAAGCAAGCATTCTGCTGGTGGCATAGTTAATAAAAAATCTTGGCTCCAGTTCAGAGCTGTTTGCCATTATTGGAACCTATTTACTTTTATTCATTTCATCATTTGATTTTTGTTTCCTTCTGTCTTCCCAGGTGGCATTGGTAGGGTGGTCAACGGAGCCTTCATGGTGCTGAAAGGGCATCGGTCTATTGTTAACCAGGTCCGATTTAACCCTCACACCTACATGATCTGCTCTTCTGGTGTAGAAAAGATTATCAAGGTGAGGTACCTTCCCCTTATGTCCTTTAGACAAATTGTTAACAATTCATAATTGGAAGAAACTAGAACAATATTTATAGGACCTCATACCTAAACATACTAAAGGTCTATCAAAATTCTCAATCATTATGGGGCACCTGGATGGTTCAGTCAGTAGAGCAAGACTCTTGATCTTGAGGTCCTGAGTTTGATCCCCACATTGGGCATTGAGATTACTTAAAAAATTTCTCAATTATTTTGACATAACACAAAATATTAAAAAATTGATATTAAAAAGCGTGGTTTAAAATCCTCCTTTCAAGACCACTTTTTAAAATAGTCACTAGGCTTTGAAACTAGACACCACTTGTATGCCACTACATTTCCAGAAGCCTTTGATATTGAGTCTGAGTTCTGTTTTCCAAACTTCATCTGAAAGCCACCATCTATTCAGTTACTTGGTGTGTACTTTGCATTAATTGCTGTGCTAATGTGGCACAGACATAACTAAGTGACTGCCAGAATCATAGCTAAATTGTCTCAGAACATATCAAAAAACACTGCATGTGGTTGTGATTGAGGCTAAACGCTTGCATTAATTGTACATCAACTGAATGAACTTAACCTGGCTAAGGAATGTATTTAGAGCCTACAATGAAGAGACACAGCCTGGCCTGTGTCCACAGGAGGATGGCCCACTGCCTGCCACTCACATTCTAGTTGCTAGTAACCCTTTTCCACATCTGCAAAAAGGTTTGGGTATTTGGTAGGTTTGGGGTAAATGATGAATCCTTTGGAACTCTGTGATAACTTGATTTTTAAGTAAGGATAGATGATAATCTCCCCTAAAAGTTAAAAGTCCTCTTCCCCCCCCCCCCCCCCCAAAAAACAATGACATTGAAAACCTGATGGGGGAGGTATCAGGAAAAAAGTAAAAAATTGGTTTGTGATGATTTGGTGGTTTTCTATTTTCTTCTTCTGCTGCTGCTGCTGCTACTGCTGCTGCTGCTTCCTCTTCTTCCTCTTCCCCTCCTCCTCCTCCTTCATCTCCTCCTCCTTCTTCACCATCTAGAATTAAACCAAGTTGTATCTGAGGCAAGGGAAGCTATCAGAAATGTAATGTTGGAGGATGGGTCAATATTTATTTGTTCTCATTCCAGATGCCTTTATATAAGTTTTGTTGGTTCTGTGGATCAGGGCTAACTTTCATGATTGCACACATTTTCCCACAGAGCTGGAGCAGGACTTCTAGGTCATTTTTACTGACTTTTTCTTTTTGTAAGATGATATGAGATTTCAATTATAAACTATGCGTCTGGGGTTAATTACACAGCTAATTAGTGGTAAAGTTAGGATAGAGCCTTGTTCTTTGTTGTTCCCAGTGGCCTATCACACTCCCCATGCTGGTGGGAAGGCAGCAGGCAGCCAGAAGCCTCTACTGAAGGTGGTCATCTCTAACATCCGTCAGTGGGCAATTGAGAAATTGGCCCTGTCCCTTGAATTGCCTTCTCTTCTCCTTTGGCCTATGAGTAATGGGTTGGCACGGTAGGATGTCCTCTAGGCCTCTTGACGTCATTCTCTTTCTCAGAGAGCTCTGCTTGGCCATCTCCTTTAGAAGAGAGATTCCTGCTCGGCTGTGCACTCTGGGATGCTTCTGTACTTAGTCTCCCCAATTATTGTTTAGTCAACTGGAGTCCTTACCCTTAAGGTCATAGTTTGGAAACTAACCAAGTTCTCAGAGGAGTAAGAGAAGAAAATATTTTCTCTGGGAGATTATCCAGACTGAAATATGGAGCTCACTGCTTCCAGGTTCCAGTGGGGTCTGAACCCGGACCCACCAGGAGGCACATTCAGCCGTTTGAAACCTTAGGTCAGCGGGATGAGCACTGGGTGTTATGCTAAATGTTGGCAAATTGAACTCCAATTTAAAAAAAGTTTTTTTTAAAGAAAAAAAACCTTAGGTCAGTATAGCTGGTACCCTTGAACGGTTCTTTAAGTCTATTCCCCATCTGTCAAGTGAGGATGTTAACAGTGACTTGCCATCCAGAAGTGCCTTGTGAATTACCTGTGCCTGACAATTTCTGACTATTTTAATAAGTCACTTTCCTGCTTGCAATTTCTGAGGATCAGTGGTTCAAAGAGCATAATGTTTTCACTCAGCCTGAGACCTTTTTTTCCTCTCCACTTTGTTCCACCTTCTCCCTTGTCCTTTATTGCTGCCGTTCTAGCCCAGAGGAAAAGAATCCTGGATGTTGGGGCCACCCTCTTCTCACCCATAACAGCTCTCTAGCCCCCTGAATGTCCATACTTAGCAAAAGAGGGGATTTGTTTTATAGTTAAATACGGAGAGGTGGGACACCTGGGTGGCACAGTGGCTGAGCATCTGCCTTTGGCTCAGGGCGTGATCCCAGGGTCCTGAAATCGACTCCCACATCGGACTCTCTGTATGGAGCCTGCTTCTCCCTCTGCCTCTGCCTCTGTCTCTGCCTGTGTGTGTGTGTGTGTGTGTGTGTGTGATAAGTAAATAAAATATTTAAAAATAAATAAACAAACAAATAAATAGAGGCAAGATAGGGCTAATGCAGACCTTTTTTCTCAAAGACCAATATTCATTTATTCATGATATTTGTGGTATTTATGATGTACCTGTGTGTGCCTTTTGTGCTAGGCCCTATGGGGAACATAAAGGCAAAAAAAAGTAATGCAGGTCATCCCCAGTAAGAGAGACAAGAAATAAAGATAACAAAAAATGCAATAGCTACACAAGAGATAGAAATGGAATGCTCTAGGGGAGGGAAAGATTTTTCCCATCTGGAATAATCTCAGGCAGGTAATATTTCAACTAGATTTTGAAAAATAAAGACTGCTAAAGGGAGGTGTAAAATATGAGAAACATTCTAAGTAGAGACAATCAATAAATATTTATTGATCATCCACTGTGTTCCAGGCATCATACTTATGAATAAATGCTCAGAAGCAGTGAGGCATAAGACCTGTTAAGAAAATGATCGTGTTTGGCCAAAGGGAAGAGCACAAGAAGGGAGGACTAAGATACAAGGCAGGAACGTGGGCAGGAGGTTGGCCCAGAAGGTCTCGGAAGCCAGATTAGAGAGGGCGGAGAACCCTTAAATAGCAAGTTAGGTCCCTATCAGCGTAGATTTTCTCAGTGTACGGTCACATGTCTTAAGTTAGTACAATAGCACAAAAAGGAGAGGGCTTAGAGCTGCTATATTCAAGCATGTCATGGTTACCTGTATAGATCAGAACACTTGATATTTAATTTTTTCCATTTCAACAGTGCTTGAATAAGAATTGAACTGCACCTTTTTTCTCAGAAGCCTCTTTTTTTTTTTTTTAAGATTTTATTTATTTATTCATGAGGGACACACAGAGAGGCAGAGACATAGGCAGAGGGAGAAGCAGGCTCCCTGCAGGGAGCCCCATGTGGGACTCCATCCTGGGACTCCAGGATCATGCCCTGAGCCAAATGTGACACCCAACCACTAAGCTGCCCAGACGTCTCTCCTCAACAACCTCTTGAGCTAAACTTTTCACTGGGTTTGGAGAGAAATCTGTTTGTCCCTCCTCCTTTTCTCATGAACCTTGCGCCAAGAGGAGGCTTGTGTAGCCGCATTTAACATGTTAGCAATGGGAAGTTGTGTTTTTGTTGCTTCATTTCTGAGTTGTTGGCTTTCAGTGTAAAGAAATAAACATTTGACAAATATTTCAAAACTGGTATTTTAGGGATGAGGACTAAGATAATAGGGACGGCCAGTACTTCTGATGTTCAGAAGTCTCTGAGGATGGGTCTAAAACTTCCTGGTAGAGGTATTCAGTTGCCAAGTGAAGGAGAAAGCACCCCATCTTTTTTGTGCTATGGTAGAGATTATGTCCTTTCATCCATCTCATTTCTACAGATGAGAAGACGCATTTGAGAATGAAGTCATTTGCCAAGGGCCACGTGTGGCAGTGGGGCTGGGGTTCCTACCTGTTCTGCCTGCCCTAGCAGCTCTGGGCCACAAATCCCTTGAGGACTGAAAACCAGCTGTCTGGGATGATGGTTTTGTTTTGCTCTGAACCTTAGGATTGGATGAGACCCATCTAATCCACTGTTAGGTTGGGGAGCTGAGCTTTATCCAAGGTCAACCTGAGCTGAGTGGGAACCCATACTCAAGTCCACTGCCTCCTGATCCAGCATTTTTTCCATTACTCCACACTTCAGGAATGAAAGTCTACCTCCGCTTAATACATTCCAGAGCCCAAATGAAAGCTGGCTTTCCATGTTAATGATTTTCATTCCTGAAGGGAAGACATAAGGGTCTGGATGGTAGATTAGAACCTAGAAACTGGTTTGTTGGATAGTTGGACCAGCATCCCACCATTAATATTCTTTACTTCTATTAACAAAATCTGTGTTTCTGTAAAGTATGTAGAGATTTATCTTTATATTAGACAACATGGTTGGTAACGTTTTACCATTTTTAAACTGGGAAAGTAAGAGATCTGGCCCAGAATATAGAATAAGACCCCAAAAAGTCCTGAGGGACCCCTCAATTTCCTTTCTAAGCCACCAGACTTTTATCCACTTGGACATTTGTTTGAATTGACAGTCATTTGTACCTTGATCCTGTTGTTTAAGGCCATGTCTAAAATGCTTCCCAGGGGATCCCTGGGTGGCTCAGCGGTTTAGTGCCTGCCTTTGGCCCAGGGCGTGATCCTAGAGTCCCGGGATCGAGTCCCGCATCGGGTTCTCTGCATGGAGTCTGCTTCTCCCTCTGCCTGTGTCTCTGCCTCTCTCTCTCTCTTTCTGTGTCTCTCATGAATAAATAAATAAAATCTTTAAAAGATAATAAAAATAAAAAGTAAATAAAATAAAATGCTTCCCAAACATAGGGTCTCACAAAGAACTTGAGAATCTCTTCAGACAAATCCTTTATTTTCTGCTCTTTATTTTCTTTTTTTTTTTTTTTTTCTCTTTATTTTCTAACTATATTCTTAAAAAGTTGTTCTTCCCCCTTGTGAAAACCGCAGAGCCCTGGTACCTGCTGGTGACTTAGTGAATCTGAACCTCAAAGTGTGGGGCTCAGGAGTCAGCACTGTTAGGACTCTTCAGGTGACTCCTGCGCACCTCCAAGTGGGAGAACCACTGCCTAAATCCCCCCGCTCCCCCCAGTCATGTAGTGAGGATGGAGAGAGAAGAACACCTGAGGAGTTGTGGGTAGGGAACAGAGTCACAGGAGAAAGGAATCTGAGTTGGGAATTGATTAAGAGAGCTAACCTAGGTTTTTCCAGCCCCTTTTGAACTAGAGCTCCTCCAAAAAGGTGCTACCTTCCAGAAGTTGCAAGTAGAGCATAGGAGGGAAGGGGCCTCATGAAGGTGCTCACAGGGAGGTGAATGTGTCCTTGGATAGCTTTGGGGAAGCAAAGCCATTGTCTTGATAGAGGATAGAGAATGAGGAGCCCTGTTTTCTGGGTTGGGTGCCATCTAAAGATAGACACCAGCCTGTCAGGCAAGAAAATCGCCTGGAATTTCATCTGAGTTGCCATGGCTACCGGCTGATGTAACTGAGCTTCTGTGTGCTGCTCTGTGGACCAGTCTGGTAGTCAGGTGAAGCTAATTGTTCTCAACTGCAGTGACAGCTTAATTACCTTGAACTTGAATTTTGCATAACTTATTCCACTTGCAAAGTTGGGCCTTTGCAGTCACGTAGACCTGAGTTTGAGTCCCAGCTCTGCCAAGTTCCTTTGGCTATCGGCCCATGTGTCTGATGATAGAGTGAAGGAATGTTAAGGGATGGGGCCACGGTCTTGGGGGTGTGTGTCTTGCCTATTTCTGCAGCTAACAGGAGAGTTGGGGAGCAGGCCAGCAGCAACCTGGTTAAGAGAACCCAGTTTCCTGGGTAACTGATGCCTGCATGTCCAAGAGGAACTGCAGTGTAGGCAGTTGGCTATTCTTATCAAGCTCCAGTAAGCAATTCCCATTAGTTAAAAATAGAAATGTTGCAGTTGGGGAGAAGTGGAGTTATAGGCTAAAATATTAACTACCACAGAAGACTGACTGCTGGGTCTGTTTTCACTTTCGAAAAGTGGTACCTCTCTGTGCACAGCTTCAGTCTTTTGAGAGTTTTGAACACATTGGCCAATCTTCAAGTCATCCCCTATTCTTCACAATTATGAAGGGGGTTATTGTAATTTCCAAGCTACTAACAGAGAACACTAAAGGGGTGAGGGCTCATAGGGGAGATAATATGTGACTATCCTGGGGCAAGAGATAAAACTTTGATTTCTTGACACTAAGCTAATGCTAAGTCCTAGACAATGCTTTTTCCAACAGCTGACTCTAGAAGCCTCTGTTTGCTTATGTGACCCACATAATCCAGTTTCGTAAAGAATGTATTTTTAAAGCTGGTTAGCAAGTCCTGGCTAAATGACAGGAAGGATCTGGAGAAGCTCTGCCTTAGTGTTCTTTATCACCACTAGCTTTAGAGTACTTTCCAATCAGGCCTCCTTGGTTTTGTTTTTGCCTTCTGTGCAGATCTGGAGTCCATACAAGCAGCCAGGATGTACAGGAGACCTAGACGGTCGGATTGAGGATGATTCCCGCTGCCTCTATACCCACGAAGAGTACATCAGCCTCGTGCTGAACAGTGGGAGTGGCCTGTCACATGACTACGCCAACCAGTCTGTGCAGGAAGACCCCAGGATGATGGCCTTCTTTGACTCCCTGGTACGTCGTGAGATCGAGGGCTGGAGCTCTGACTCAGACAGCGATCTCAGTGAGAGCACGATCCTCCAGCTGCACGCGGGGGTCAGCGAGCGCTCGGGCTATACTGACTCAGAGTCTTCGGCCTCGCTGCCCCGCTCCCCTCCACCCACAGTGGATGAGAATGCCGACAGCGCCTTCCACCTGGGGCCCCTACGGGTCACCACGGCCAACACAGTGGCATCACCACCACCACCGCCCACGTGTGAGGATGCAGCCTCTCGCCAGCAGCGCCTATCTGCCCTGCGGCGCTACCAGGACAAACGCCTCCTGGCCCTTTCCAACGAGTCCGATTCCGAAGAGAACGCCTGTGAGGTTGAACTGGACACAGATCTTTTCCCCCGACCACGATCTCCCAGCCCTGAAGATGAGTCCAGCAGTTCCAGCAGCTCCAGCAGCTCTGAAGATGAGGAGGAGCTGAATGAGCGTCGAGCAGCCACACGGCAGCGGAATACCATGCGGCGGCGGCAGAAGACCCCCCGAGAAGAGAGGCCCACCCCCCCAAGCAAGCCCGCCAATACCTACATTGGAGAAGACAATTATGATTACCCCCAGATCAAAGTGGATGACCTCTCCTCTTCCTCTCCCTCCTCCCCTGAGCGCAGCACTTCCACACTGGAGATTCAGCCCAACCGGGCATCTCCAACTTCCGACATAGAGTCAGTGGAGCGAAAGATTTATAAGGCTTACAAGTGGCTCCGCTATTCCTATATCTCCTACTCAAATAACAAAGATGGAGAGAGCTCCCTCGTGTCTGGGGAGGCAGATGAAGGGAGAGCGGGAACCAGCCACAAGGACAACCCAGCCCCTTCTTCTAGTAAGGAAGCCTGTCTCAGCATGACTATAGCCCAGAGGAACCAGGACCTGCCCCTTGAAGGTCGCAACAAGGATGCTTTTAAAGAAGGGACTTCTGCTAGAAATCCCAGCAATGGCCCAGGCCAGGAGCACAGCAGCCACCCTTGGGCAGAGGCACCAGAGGACCCCTCACAGGACACTAACAATGGTGGCTCTGTAGAACACTCTTTTGAAACCAAGAAGCTCAATGGGAAGGCCCTGAGCAAGGCCCTAAGCAGCCGGGCCGAGGAGCCGCCCTCTCCTCCTGTCCCCAAGGCATCTGGCTCCACTCTGAGCAGTGGGTCTGGCAGTTGTCCCAGGACCCAGTCTGATGACAGTGAGGAGAGGAGCCTCGAAACCATCTGTGCCAACCACAACAATGGACGCTTACACCCCCGCCCCCCTCATCCCCACAACAATGGGCAGAACTTTGGAGAGCTGGAGGCAGTAGCCTGCTCTTCTCCAGGACATTCGGACACTGACCATGATAACTTGTCCCTGACAGGGACACTCCTACACAAAGATTGTTGTGGGTCTGAAATGGCCTGTGAGACCCCCAATGCTGGAACAAGAGAGGACCCCACTGACACCCCAGACACAGACAGCAGCAGGGCTGTTCATGGCCATAGTGGCCTCAAAAGGCACCGAGTCGAATTGGAAGATACAGATTCAGAGAATTCCTCCTCAGAGAAGAAATTAAAAACATGATAAATACAAAGGGAAAACAAAAAGCTATGAAAAGTAGCTTTACAAAAAAATTTTTTAATCCTGTTTAGTGAACACAGAGGAAAGGAAAAAAAAAGTATTAAAGGCACATAAAACCAGGGCCTGAAATTTTGTGTCTGATGCTGCTCCCTTCTGTTCAGTAATGGGTCTGAATGTTTAGCTGGCCGTTGGCTTGTGCTGTGTAAGGAAAGGGAAAAAAAGATCCAAGTGACTCCTTTCTAGTAAGACTTGAGCATCGCGTACCTGTGCGTTTTGTTAAAGTAAATCCTTGTTGAGACGTTTGACTTGTTCTTGTGTGTGTTCACCGGCACGTGTGAGCTCATTGTCTCCGAGGCTTTTCTTTCTGTTCTCCATGAGAAGGGATCTATGGATCGGTATCTTTTGCCATCTCACCTTGTTTACATGCTGTAGGTGTTAACGGTGAGTGCCTGCTGAATCCGGCTGTGCTGTGCTGAAAGAATGAAGGGGAGAATGAAACAGGCCTTCAGCCCATCGGCTGTGCTGGGAGGGAAAGCATGGTTTCTTTCTTAAAGAAATCTTCCATGTTTTCTCTCAGTAGTACTTCTTAATTGAGCATTTAACGTGGACATACTAAAAGTGAAGTGTTTTTAATGCCAATAAGAGGTTAGCACCTAAGATCAGATTCCAGAGAACACCGGTTCCTGACAAATTTTGCCCATGGCAAATGGAGCTGTGCTGCAGCATGGAGGCCTATGGAGGCCATAAAATATGACTGGTTGTGGGGCACCCTTTCACCAGTTAGGTGCTAGTTCCTGAGAGGCCCTCTAAAGGCCAGTGGGCACCTCTTTGCCCCCATGTGATGAAAGGAGGGGGAAAAGATGGCCCTCAAGAGCTTTGTGCTCAAAACTATTTAAGTGGATGTTCTAGGTATGTTAATGAAAAAGTGTAGTGAAGAGCAGAATGTGGTACTATATTCATTTAATTCAACCCAAAATTATGGGTCAAAATTGAAGGAACTGGCATCATTCCTCAGACTTGCAATTAGCAGAGGCTGTGGTGTCCTGACTAGATTTTGCAGAGTGGTGGCCATCTTGAAGTAACAGATTCCTGTTGAGTT
Organism: Vulpes lagopus; assembly: GCF_018345385.1. Taxonomy (NCBI): domain Eukaryota; kingdom Metazoa; phylum Chordata; class Mammalia; order Carnivora; family Canidae; genus Vulpes; species Vulpes lagopus. The sequence goes on from NC_054829.1 coordinate 30,565,920, forward strand.
GGGGTGTCAAGAGGCCGAGAGGAGTCTCTGGTTTAAGACTTCTGGCTCCTAGAAGAGACTCTATTTCCCTGAGCGGGGGAAGACCAAGAGATTTTCAGCATCACAGTGGTCATTAGAGTCGCTTGGTTATGAATGAAGGGTTACACAAGACAGGAAGACCTAGAGGTGACCAGATATCCCATCATCATAGATGTCATGAAAAGGCAAAATACAAGAAACAAGGAAGAGAGGGAGAGAGAGAGAGAGAAGAGAAGCACACACTAACTTTCTTGTGTGCAAAGGTGCTAGACCACTTGGTGTGCAGCTAGCATTGGCATAGAGAGAACCGAATTTGTGAATGGTGTGGCCTCTCCAATTCAGCCTTCCTTTTAGGGAAGGACCTGTCCTACTGGGCCTGGGACCATGTGGAGGATGAAGACTTGGATGAATTTAGGCACTGGAGGAAGAGGGATTATTTATAAAAGGAAGGTTGTTGATCTAAGCCAAAAGGAGACATCATCTGGCTAAGCTTTGTGGAAGGAAAGACGTGGCTGGTATGTTGATGTGACTTGGGTGTGAAAACACTGTCTTAAGAGATGAAGGAGTGTGAGTAGCAGTGGGGATGCTTACGATTTAACAACTGTAATCTCACAGGGGGGAGTGGGAGAGTGATTCTGTAACTATTAGAATGAGTTTGGATTTGTAATCACAATGGCTCTATGATTTGTCTCTGGCTATTCACAGATAATTGTAAATTCTGGTTTTATAAGCCCAAGTCATTTTACATTTGCTTTTCCAAAATTTATTAAATTGGACTTTTTTAATCATTTATATACAAAAAAACAGATATAATCACTCAGTGTCTGTTTCTCTTCCCCCTCCTAGTCAGCCTACCTCATCTCTTTGTTTGGCTTTATTTAATCTAATCAGTAGCTACCCTTTTCTGATTTCTCTAAGGACAATCCACTTTTCCTAGAGAAAAAGAAGTTAAGTTCCCTTGGGAGCTGGCCACTTGATTACTGTTTCCAAATGCAGAACTCGGTCTTTTCATGTTAAAAGCCTTAATCCCATTTGGGTACTCCAAAGAGAAGTCAAAGTTCATTCTGGTTCAATTTTAGTGTTCAAGAAAGATCATTTTTTAGCAACAAGAGACTCTCCCCAGCACCCCATGTTCAACTTCCCAGGAGATAAGCCCATAAAATACTCACTGGAGCAGGCTGAGAACTGTTTGTCTGTGTTAGCCACTCCTTTCTCATTTCCAGAAATCTCCTGTCTTGTGATCATGGACCTGCAAACCTAGCAGCAAGAACCACTTCTAGAGTCCCTTTGCCAAAATCCTTGTGAATTGAGGCCCCAACTTTGGAGGCACGTTTGATCCCCCAATTCTTCTGTGATGGTATTTTTACTAGCAGGACAGATGGCACTGATTACATTAAGAACTATTTGAAAGTGCCTCTTATGGTTTGTTTGTGGTTTTTTTTTTTCCTGCATCCTGTACATAAATTTTAAAGTGGCTGGTCCAGATAGGTACAACTGTTTCTCTCCACTTTATTTTCTGCCTGGTTTTGTAAGTGACTCCTGTGTCTCTAGGACAGCAGTAAATGAGTTAAATAAGTAGTTGGCTTGGGGCAAAAGAAGGTTGCAACTGTGCTTGATTTACTAAGCCAGGAGTCCCTTGTTTGTCAAGGTGCCTTCCTCTGCTGAAGCCTTATCTCCTCACAAGCCCCTCCTCTTGTTACTCCCAGCAACACTAGCTCTTCTCTTGTGTATATGCAAATAAACCTATTACTAACTTCTCATGGCTTCCTCTTCTCTTCCAGGGAAGACTTGGTTGCTTAGACACCTCCCCCCTATCTTTAATTTCTTTCCTGTTTTAATTCTTGCCTAGTTGAAACTTGATTCAAAACCACTCTGAAGACAAACTGGTATTCCATATCCATGCCAGTAGTCACTGGCTCTTCTAGGTTTGAAACAAAGGTCACACATAGACAACAAAACTGAGGGTTGGAGAAGGTATCTACCTGGTCTCCTTTACCAGGCTTATGTGAACTCAGCACAGTGAGACCCTAGAATTGACCCTTTTATTAGTTGGAACTGAGGGAGCGATACAGTGAAGCAACATTACAAATAGCCCCCAAAGACAGTTTTTGATGGTTCCAAATATCCAGTTGCTTTTTTTGCCCTGTTCCAAGCATGCTTTGCAAAAGCTTTCCTAAAAAAAAAATAAAAGGAAAGGAAAAAAGACCTTCTCTATCCTGCCTGTAAAGCTGCCTCTTTCAATTAACTGAAAAATTCTTGCCAACCAAGACTCTCATGAGGAAAATAGACACTTCTAAAGGAAGGCCATCTACCCCTTATGACCTAAGCAAGGCAATGGGCCAGAGTTGAAGCATTAAGGTGAAGTAAGGTTCGGTGAGTCCAGACTTGCCTACCACAGAGGCTTTGGATGATGTGTTCGGTTCTCTCAGATGGCATATTTCAGGCGAAGTGCTCATTTGTGCTTTGAGCGCTCATACTGGAATGAAAGCACATGAATTCAAGTGGCTTGGAAGTAATTTTGAATTTTTTCACATGCAACAGAAGAAAATGAAAAGAAATCTGAGCCATTTGCACACTAATTGCATTTCATTGTTAAGGTGAAGGTGATAAGATGGATCTCAGAACAGAGGCTCAGAGGCAAAGGGAGACTTCCCTGGAGCCAGCACTAACATGGCCAGGGACAAGCAGGAGGAGTTACTCCATTCCACTCGACAGAGTTTACTTGAGCTGTGCAGAAGGGTCCCGCAGTGCTTGTTGACAAGACTGTCACATGTAAGGAAATGAGATAGCTAGTATTTCAAATTACTGAAGTTGGGAAATGAGCTCCTTTCTGGAACCCAAAGCCATGAGCTAATGGAATATTCCAGTTGAAGTACAGAATGCTAGCTTACAAGTCTCCCTCATCTGGTCTTGTTAGTACCCCCCAGCAAGGCTGGAGAAAGGCAATAAACCCCTGAGATAACTGGATGCCAACCCAGGATCTTCAGGCTCAAGAGATGTTTTAGCGGTTCTAGGGAAGACATTAGGAGAGAAGACTGTGATGGAAGAAATGAAACTCTAGGTGAGTTCAGCAGCTTTCCAGATCCACAGAACTAGCACTGAACATGCCATGGACTGGCCTCTAAAACACTTGGTCACCAAGATTCTCCAAAATCCCCAAGTAAAATCCTAAATTTGTAATGGAAGTCAAGGGGCACCTGGCTTTCTCAGTTGGTAGAATGCAGCTCTTGATCTCAGAGTTGTCAGTTTGAGCCCCATGTTGGGTGTAGCGATTACTTAAAAATCTTAAGAAATAAGAGTGTAAATGGAGGTCAGAACATGCAGGATTGGTTTGAGAGAAATTTTCTCTGCAAGAATGCATAAATTCCTTGAAATAGTGTAATGATCTGAACACCAGCACACTTAAGCATGCACAAAAAACAGATGAGTGTGTGGCTTTTGGAGATTGCATAGGCTTTCAAAGGATAACAAACATCTTGACTAGTCCTAGACTGGTTAGTGATGATATTCAGGACCCACCCCTACTGCCATCCCTTACTTTCTTTTCATGTCAATGTTTGCTAACATTTCTAGTTTCTCCAGGACCCTATCTTAAATCCTTAAGGCTAACTTATTTTCCTTTCCTCCAAAGAGAGACCTGTGCATTGCCTGGAAATGGCATTGAACTAGCAAAAGTAGTGGATTCTATACTAGTTCTTCAATAGAGTAGCTGCATGAACCTTGGGCAAGTCATTCAAACTCTTGGGAACTGTGAAATGAAGGTCCCTCTCAACTCTGAAACTGGATTCCTTCAATTCCATGGGCTCTCTAGGTCCCATCCTGTGGAGTTCTCATTCCTGAGACATCCCTATAGTGTCTACCAGAAACAGTCGGTGAACCAAGATCTTTGGCAGCTGTACAACTGCTCAACAAGCTCCTCATCTGTAAAATGGGGAGAGTGCTGTCTGAGCACATTGATAGAGGATTCAATGAGCATATATAAATATAGCTCAGAACAGTGCCAGATTTATAGAAAGCACTAAAATGTTTGCTAAAATTAACACATCTTCTCTTTTTTGCTCTCATTGCTTATTGCTAACAATGTGTACACCATGTAGAGGCTTTCTTAAATGGGGTCTGCCAAGGAGTATAGAAAGTAAGTTTCTCAGAGAAAGAATTTACTGTTTATTAATCTGAAACTAAGAAAAGAATACATTATCCACATTAAAATAGACCTGCCTAAGGTGGAGTCTAGGGGGCTTGGACATACCTCCAATTTGGGAAGTCAGCTATCTAAGGGCTATGCCTGTAAGCTGGGAGCTTTTAAAAAAAAGCAGAAGTGGGGGACAGGCCTGGCTGACTGGGGCCTCATCTCCTTGCTTACGACAGTAAGTCTGCAGGAGATAGGAAGGAGTGGCAGATTTCACTAAACTGTAATCTTAGTATGGTGGTGCTGGAAATGACCCAGACCTCAGGAGCTGGGACAGCAAACTTGTCTCAGGCCTTCAGAGCTAAAATTCCCCAATCTGGTATTGGATCAGCCCTGGAGAATCAGGAAAGTGGCAAGCCATGGAAATGCTCAGTGTTTGTGCCAAGGAAAAGTTTTGACCAGAGTTTTCCATGCAGGATTGGGGTGTGTGTGTGTGTGTGTGTGTGTGTAATATTCTGTAACATCTGATTCAAGGAGAAGCTAAGCCATAACAAAGCCCACAGTGGTCTGATGAGGCCAAGGGGTAAAGGGGTCAGAGTTGGGCCCCACCCCACTAAAGCCCCAGGACAGATCTGGAATAGGGATCTAAGCACACTCGTGGCACTTGGAAAGGACAAGCAGAGAAACATGAGACAGGAGGGTTTTGAATTGCTGGTGGAAAGAGGCAGTGGAATTATACTTGGGGGAAAAAGCTTTTCAAAATGAACACATTTGCCAGAAGAGAAGCCAGAGCAAGGGTCGGGGAGACTGGGAGGGCCTGGAAGTGTTCAGGTCTAAATTAGCACTTTTGACCTTGTCCTGAAGGAGGTAGGAGGGTGGTTAGCTGCATCATCTATTTCAGTCCCCTCATGTGAGAGAGAAAATGGCTTGGCCTGGCATCTGAGGTTAGGACTCCCCTGACATCTTGCTGCTCTTAATGTGGTTTTTAGTTGGGTGGAGGAGCTACCTTGATCTCCTCACCCTCACCCAGCGTGACTCCAAACTCTGATTATAATATACTCTGCAGCACCAGCAGGGATTGAAAATGGCTGGCAAGAAGGCACAGTGAGAAGAGGAAAGCCTTGTCCAAAGGAAAAACCAGGTCGGCCTAACCCAGACCACCCTCACCCCCAGAAAATCAACACAAGGTCCCTTAGATTCAGAGTAACGTCACCTGTCCCGGCACCATTCAGCATCCTTGACTCCTCCCCACCCCCCACCCCACCCCCACCTGAGCTACAGATTGCTGAATGGCCACCCTCATGTTTCAACCCCTGGAAATGTCAGTAAATCCCTTGGAAGACTTTGACAGAGAAGTAATAACTTGCTGGGTAACTGGAGGGAAATATAAAAGGAACCAGAGGGTGGGAGCTGAGGTGGTAAGGTCTGAGGTATGCAGGGACTTAAGAATAGAAGCAGACCCCTTCAAGTTTTAAGCACTCCAGGACCAAAAGAGGATGGAACACATTCTAAATAGTGTCTGTCCAGCTTCAGGCCCAGGAAGACAGGTTCAAATCACCGTGCTCTTATTAGCTGTCAGATCCTGGTGAGATCCTTTTCCGAAATGAACTGGGAGAAGCAGCTTACAGCTCAGATCCCTTTATCTTTATTCCTGTTTTAAACTTTCCTGGCCAAAGGAAATTTCTGCATTTAGTTCCTCAACAGCAGATTGGAACTTCCTGAACAGGAGCTCCCAAGCTTAGCCTTCCTGGGGAAGGCTGGTGGAGACTCTGCTTCATTCCAAGTCTGTCTGACTGCGGGGCAAGGGATGGCATAAAGGCAAGCATGCACTCCTGCTTAGGCCGTGTACAAATCCTACAGCTCCCCCAGTTTGTGCTTCTATGGAGAGACCCATGGAGATGTCCCAAGGAGCATGGCTCCTGTTGAACTAGGGTATTGCTTGTGAGGCCCATTGAGTCTAGTCGGCAGCTACAGCAGACCCACTCACTTCTCCCTCCTGCCCTGGTTCAGGGTCCAGGCAGCAACCTTCCTTCCCCCTAAGACCAGCAGGTATGCTAGAGATAGCCCTGAGGAATGGGGTTTGGACCTCCTGCCTGCTAAACACCTACACTGCTTTTGCCTCTTCATTCCTCATGTTAATGTTTCAAATGAAGAACTTGGGCGGGGGGCAGAGGGGGGGTGGAGGGCGGTAAATCCTTGGATTCCTCTGGGAAGGGAGGGAAGACGAGGGTTAGCTGGTCTGATACTGATATTGGTACCCTGGACAGGGGCAAGGGGGAGCCCGGAGGACAAATGGGAGCCTCAAAAGGCTGAAGACCAAGGTGAATGTGCCTCTGGGGTGTCCTTCAGAAAAAGTCGTATTTATGAGATACACTGGAGCAGTTGGGGTAGCAGGCCCAAGAGACCAAACTCTGTCTTCATTCAAGATGGTCAGCTTGCTTGTGTCCAGCAAGATCATTTAGATTTTGTTTTTAATTGAGATTGGCTCTTGTGATTACTGATAGATCAAAGACTCTGTGACATCAGACTTAGTTGCCTGTGGGCCAGGGACAAGGCCTTGGCAGTTAGGAAAGGGATCTCTGGGAACGCCAGCCTGGCTCAATTGGTAGAGCATGTGACTCTTGATCTCAGGGTTGTGGGTTCAAGCCCTATGTTGAGTGTAGAGATTACTTAAAAGTAAATTCTTTAAAAAAAAAATAAAGTGGGGGGAGGGGATCTTTCTCAGTCCAGGCCTTTGCTGGAGACACCTGACTTCACAATAAGTGATGACCTCTTCAATTCCTGGACGGTACTCAAGCTCCAGGGTGCCCAGGATCTGGAATGATGGGAAGCCTCTTAAGATGATCACTAAGCACTCGAGGGCAAGACCCCTCCTATGCTTCTGCCTATGCCTGTGGTGTGCCTATCCCTGAGGGCTGCCCTCCAGTGTGGTCTACATGAATAATACCTCCCTGAATTGTGGGAGGCACTACCTCTCACCTATACACCACATTCCTGCAGGCTCCATCAGCTGGAGCTCCTGGTCCAGAAAGGAAGCCACCTGAGCCCCTCCCTTCTGCTTTATTCTCTCCCTGCCATCATGCCCAGTGCACTGTGGGCTCTCTCCTCGAAGCTTTGCACATTCCTCTACCCGGTCTTTCTTCCTTTCCCCTTTCCTGATAGGGCAGCCAGCCCCATGGCCAGCCAGGCTTGGGAGCCCATGTCATTGCCCTAGTGGGTGGGGTGGAAGGGGGAACGGGAGGGAAAACTTGAGCCCAGCACAAATCTGTGACACCTGCTGAGCCTCACAGTCACAGTGACTTTCTTCCTATTGGTCCCCGGTGTGATTTCAAAGCCTAGGAAAGGCTCCGCTGCCCAGTTTCCTAGGCTGCTTCTGCTGTTCAGTCCGCCTCCCTCCAGGGCACACAGTGGAGCCTGCTTTGGCAGGGGCAGCGGGGTCAGAGGGCTTCTGTATCAGTCCTGCTTTTTTGTGACCAGACCCTTTTTTGCCCCTCCCTGCCCACTTCTGGGTATTTCTCTCTAGCCGTTGCTCCCCCTCAGTTCCAGCAGAAAGGGAACTAACAAGCTTTATTCCATCTGTAAACTGTCTCCTGAGCCCTATGTCCCTTCCTGGTGCCAAGAAACCTCCTTCTCTCATGCTCTGAGTCAGAGCCCAGTCACTTTAGAATAGCAGAAGTAGTGAGTCAGGAAGAGATGACGGCCCGGGTGGGGTAGAAAGTGGGGGTCCAAGGTAGCCCAGGGAAGTAGAAAGTAAAGACAGAAAGACTTCAGTAAACTCTGCTTTGTGACATGGACCAGGTCACTTAACAAAGTTGAGCTAAGGACTGCCTTGCAATGCTATCGTGTGGACTCGTGAAAGTACACGTAAAGCTCTTGTCCAGCGTGCAGGAGGCTTTGGATAAGGGCAGCAGCTACTTGTCATCATAATCATGTCTTCTTTCAAGTCCAGTGACCTGCTGACCATTGACCCCATGTCCATGACGCTGGTGTTAAGCACGACGTTGAAGACAAGTAGAAGTAGGGAGTCCTGGTGACTTCTCCAAAGGTGTCACCTCCTTCTATCTATTCCCTCTCGGCATTTATGAGAACTCAACACTGAAGATAAAGCTCAGTGTTGGGAAATGCTGGGTTCTCTTTTTGTCTGAAATACTTCCGAGTAGAGCCAGCCACAAAAGCCGCCCCACAGAGGTAGAGTTTGAAAGGCAATAGCTCACGAGGGGAAAGAAGCAGCAGCAAGCCAAGGAAGCAGTGGCACTCAAAGCCACTACATCCCTTCCCAACTGCCTACCAGGCCCTCCTAGGGGCTTGCTGGGACTGTCCAGCAGGAGTATGGCCTTCACTTTCAGAAAAGCCAATCAGGAGAAATCCAAACTTAGGAAACCAAAATGAGGACAAAGGGATTCACATTACATACAAATGGATTCGTTGCAAAAGGCTTTTGATGACGCCCATCTGCTGTGTAAAAAGAGGCACCCTTGGGTGCAGGCATGTAAGGTAAGCTCAGAGTGAGTACTTTGCCAAGAAACCACTCCTCTTCAGTAGACTGTCAGTGATCTGTTAACCCTGAACTTTGCCGGAATGATTGCTTGTCCCAAAATGTAGGAATTTCCCCCATGGAAGGAATTTCTCAGGTTCCATGTCCATGGGGATTTTTTTTTTTTTTTAAGATTTTATTTATTCATGAGAGACACAGAGAGAGGCAGAGACATAGGCAGAAGGAGAAGCAGGCTCCATGCAAGGGGCCCGATATGGGACTCAATCCCAGGACTCCAGGATCACGCCCTGGGCCGAAGGGAGGCACTCAACCCCTGAGCCACCCAGGCATCCTTGCCCATAAGGATTTTAATCTCTTTCTTTAGGAAGTCACTGAAATCAGAGCTGAAAATTCCCAGTGGATCACCTGGATCCTCCCTTTTCTTCCCGTTCCTTGGAGCTCTTGAGTGCTGGCCAGGGTTTCAGGACCTGATTCCCTGCCAGCACCTTCTCCCCAGTTACAAAATGAGAAAATGTCTTTATAGGGTCAAAGATCTTTGTACCACAAGAAAAGTCTTTAGAACAGTAGTTTTCTGACAGAATTTTAACCCACGAGGATAAAGAACAACCCTGCTTTATGAGACCAGAACATTTAAGTGGAGTTAGAAACTTTGAGACATGAAAGAAAAAGATATGAGAAATGAAGGTCTATCTCTATCCTTCAGTAGACATGGTGTCCTGAGGTTTTGCAAGGCTGGTTGGCAAATGTATGTCTTGGCTCTTATTTCTCTTTGGAAAAATGGATGAAAGTAATTCCGTCTCCTCCTTCTGTCCCCGATCTTGTTCCCTGCTGGCACTACTCAAAGTAAGTATGCGTGTATTCTATGTCTGGCAGTCCATTCCTGGACATATGTCCTAGACATTCTCACCAAGGTCTTGAAGGGCACCTGTATCAGGGTGTCCATTGTGAGTTCATGTGTGGTGCCAGGGAAGTACTTGTCCCTGTGAGAGTAGGTATGCAAAATGTGGTAGCAGCCATGCCTGAGGGTCACACAGTAGTTGGCAGTAATGGATCAGGTTGTACTACTCATGGCAACATAGATCCTAAAAACACAGCTCTGAGGGAAGAAAGTGAAACAGAATAAGAACTGTAACAGTATACCGTGCAAATTAAAAATGCATGCACACAAGAGGAACACACACTTATCATCAACACATAAAACAAAAGATACACATTAAATACACTGGAAAGGGGATCCCTGGGTGGCACAGCGGTTTGGCGCCTGCCTTTGGCCCAGGGCGCGATCCTGGAGACCCGGGATCGAGTCCCACGTCGGGCTCCCGGTGCATGGAGCCTGCTTCTCCCTCTGCCTGTGTCTCTGCCTCTCTTTCTCTCTGTGTGACTATCATAAATAAATAAAAATTTTTAAAAAATGTGTAGATGAGTGTTCATAGCAGAATTATGCCTAATACCCAGAAAGTGAAAACAACCCAAATGTCCACCAACTGGTGAATGGATGAATAAACTGTGGTATATCTATAAAATTCAGTACTATTTGGCCATAAACAGGAATGATGTACAAATGCGTGCTACGTACAACATGGATGATTTTTTAAAACATCATGCTAAGTGAAAGAAGCCTGTCACCAAAGACCCCACATATTGTATGATTCCATTAATGTGAAATATCTAGGATAGACAAATCTAAAGAAGGTGAGTTAAGGTTACCTAGGGCTAGGGGTGATCAAAATGTTCTAAACTTAGATTGTAGTGACAGTACAACTCAGTAAATATACTAAAAGTCATTGTACACTTTAAATGGGTGAGTTTCATGGTATGCAAATTTTATCTCAAGGGTTTTTGTTTTTTCTCAAGGGTTTTTTTTAAGATTTTATTTTATTTTTTTAAGATTTTATTTATTTACTCATGAGAGACAGAGAGAAAGAGAGGCAGAGAGAGAAACAGGCTCCACGCAGGGAGCCCAACGTGGGACTCGATCCTGGGTCTCCAGGATCATGCCTTGGACTGAAGGTGGCGCTAAACCACCGAGCCACCTAGGCTGCCCTAAGATTTTATTTTTAAGTAATCTCTACACCCAACATCAGGCTTGAACCTAACCTGGAGATCAAGAGCTACACACTCCACCTACTGAGCCTGCCAGGCACCCCTCAATAAAGATATTTAAAAAGAAAAATGGAGTACCTGGAGGGCTCAGTCCGTGAAGCCCCTGACTCTTGATTTCAGCACAGGTCATGATCTCAGGGTCGTGAGATGGAGCTCCCTGTTAGACCCTGCACTTAGCTCAGAGTCTGCTTGGGAGTCCCTTTCCTTCTTCCCTTCCCCCAGCTCTCTCTCTCTCTCTCTCTCAAATAAATAAAATCTTTAAAAAAAGAGAAGAAAGAAGAAAGAAGGAAAGAAAGAAAAAGAAAGAAGAAAGAAAGAAAGAGAAGAAAGAAAGAAAGAAGAAAGAAAGAAAGAAAGAAAGAAAGAAAGAAAGAAAGAAAGAAAGAAAGAAAGAAGAAAGAACAGAAGGGAAAATATGCTCACATGGTTGTCCTTAGGTCCTTCCCCTTTGTGCTTCTGGTTTCATACTGGAATTGGGTGAGGTTCACCTATGTTAACCCTGCCCAAGGGCCACTGCCCTAAAGTGCTGCACACATGCCTCTGACCTTCTGGCCTGAAAACCCAACACTGGCCAAGGGCTCCCTACATCTGATTTGAAGCTGATTCCAGGGCAGGACTGACTGGCTTCACTGCCTTCCTCCTCTGCCTAAAGCGGCTCACAGCCAGACTGAAATGGAGGGTTTTCTCACAATGGAAGTTAGAAGGGAGATGCCTGGGTGGCTCAGCTATTGAGCATCTGCCTTTGGCTCAGGCATGATCCTGGGATCAAGTCCCATGTCAGGCTCCCTATGGGGGGAGGTCTGCTTCTTCCTGTGCCTAAGTCTCTGCTTCTCTTTGTGTGTCTCTCATGAATAGATAAATAAATAAATCTTTTTTTTTTTTTTTAAAGGAAGTTAGAAGGGACATATTCAGGGCCTTCACGTCAGTTAACCAACATAGTTTGTCATTAGTCAACAGTGTGATTCTAAGAAGACAGGTTTTTCCTTCCTGGCTTTGCCAGCAATAGTTGTGTGACTTTTTTTTTTTTTTTTTTAAGATTTTATTTATTTATTCATGACAAACTCACAGAGAGAGAGAGGCAGAGACACAGGCTGAGGGAGAAGCAGGCTGCATGCAGGGAGCCTGATATGGGACTCGATCCCGGGTCTCCAGGATCACACCCCGGGCTGAAGGCAGTGCTAAACCTCTGGGCCACCAGGGCTGCCCAGAATTTTTTTTTTTTTAAGTAATCTTTACACCCAATGTTGGGCTTGAACCTACAACCCTGAGATCAAGAGTTGCACTCTTCACTGACTGAGCCAGCCAGATACCCCAGTTGTGTGACTTTATTTATTTTTATTTATTTATTTGAGAGAGAAAAGTGAAGGACAGAGCATTAGGTGGGGGAAGGGCAGAGGGAGAAACAGACTCCCAATGCAGGGCTCAATACCAGGTTCCAGGATCACAACCCGAGCTGAAGTCAGACCCTTAACTGACTGAGCCACCCAGGTGCCCCAGTTGTGTGACTTTAAAATGCCACTTCTGTAAGTCTCAGTTTCTCTCTTTGGACCACAATGGCCATAATAACTCCTAAGGCATGGTGCTGGGCTGATGTATTTTGATAAGTCAGAGTTCACCTAGAACATCACAACTTGCTTCACAATGGGAGAGGCTGGAAGGACATTGAGAACATGAACACAATGCCTACCACAAAACCACATATTTCATTTGTAGATGGGAAAATTGGGACCAAAATTTGTGTGTCTGGTTTGTGACAAATATAAGACCAGATATCAATGGTCTTGCCTAGAGTTGGCTGCTTTTGAATCAATAGTGGAGTAGAAGGCCTTAATGGGTAACAAAAACCCCATCAGTAGAGAGATTCAAGCCAAGACTAGATGGTATCAAAGTTGTAAAAGGAATGACCACACTGCTCTCCAAGAGAGGACAGAAGCCTCTGTTGTTGACATACATGGGAACAGCGTGGTGATGAGACAACTAATCCCAAGATGGGATGGTGGAGATGGGGCTCTGCAGCAGGAACAGGCTGATCCTATCTACTTTCTTGGATTTGCAGCTTTCTGAGAGAGGCTCTGTCTCCCCTCTGCATCCCCTCCTCCCTGCCCTATTCCCAGGCTGAGGTGGACAAGCCAGGGCTCATAATTATGTTAGTTCAATTCCTCATTGGCCCTGCCCTCCTGATAATCTGATTTCCAAGGGACGAGGGATAGCAGGGCCCAGGCTCAGGAAGAAATCTGTTCCTTTGTGTCCATTGGGCCTGCTAATTTGATAGAACTATTTGCTGAGCTTCCACAGAACCCCCATTAGGGACAAATTTTATCTGGTTTCCATAGCCCTCGCCCTGAAGAGCTCTCTGGGTCTCAGCTCAGAAGGAAATTCAGCTTCCAATTCAATTTTTGCATAAGGAAATTAAGTCGTTATTATAATAACAGCAACCAAAGATTGAGCACCTACTATGAGTCAGCCGCAACACCAAGTGCTTTATATTTGATGACTTACTAGGTGTGCCATCCCCCTATGAGTTCAGAGGTGCTCCAAGCTAGGTCTTTGGCCAATGATTCCCTTTGTCACAAGATCCTCCCTCCATTTGCATGGATTTGCTCTTGTGTCTGTTGCCTTTGGCCAGCTCTTATGTGATCCTCAGAGTAGCAGTGTTTCTAGGGCAAGGTGGCTGCCTACATGTGTAGCAGGCTCTAACCCAGGCCCCTCTCCTATCCAAGGATTCCTGGTGTCTAACAGGAACACCTATCAGAGTTCACCTTGACCATCCCACCCCAATGTCCTGAAGAAACCTGACTGCCACAAACCACATTCTAAAGCTCAGCCTGCCAAGTGTCCTGGAAGGTGTGCATGAACATGGAAAGACACTGGGTGCAGGAGAGAAGCAGCTTTGCAATCTATTAGCTATGGGACCTTGGAGAAGTTACCTAAACTCTGAGCTGGGTCTTCCTCATCTGGGAAATGACAATAGCCTACCCTATACTGCAGTCCTGAGAGCTACATGAAAAAAGAATATGCAACCTAGTCTCCAGTTTCACTGTGTGGGATGAGACTTCTGAATCACTCCCTGCTCAAGTATTTTCCCAGAGCCTGAACCACCTGTGTGCCTCAGCATCTGGCCCTCCACTTTGACTTCCTCCTCAGGAATCCCAGGGTACTCACAGGGTTAAGGGGAAGAAAGGAGGCTTGCGAGATTGCTCATAATATGAAAACTGGGGTCACTTGCTTGCTTTGAGGATCCCTGTCTCCCTAGAAATCGTGACACAGAAAGATGACAAATAAGTTAACGAATATATAAAGTACCATGTTGTGACTCAAGCTGTGTTCCAGTAGACATCAGGGAGGCTCCTGGGTCCCCAGCTAGAGTTCTGGTGTTGTTGCCACCCGAGGGAAGTAACAAGTGACAACTCCTCTAAATTTGTTCTTCTTCCATAAAACTGTTTTGAATATTCTACATACTTTCTATTTCCATGTACATTTTAGAGTCACCTTGTCAATTTCTCCAAACAAACAAAACCAACTGAAATTTTTATTGGGATTGCTTTGAACAAATAGCTTAATTTGAGGAGAATTGATATATATATTTTAAAGACTTTATTTATTTATTCATGAGAGACACAGAGAGAGGCAGAGACATAGGCAGAGGGAGAAGCACACTTCCTATGGGAGCTTGATGCGGTACTTGATCCTAGGACCCCAGGATTACAACCTGAGCCAAAGGCAGATGCTTAGCCACTGAGCCACCCAGGTGTCCTGAGGAGAGTTGATATCTTAATAATATTGTGTCTAGCAATCCATAAACATGGTATATCTGTCCATTTTATTGGGTGTTCTTAAAAATTTCACAGTAAGGGGCACCTGGATGGCTCAGTCAATTGAGCATCCAACTCTTGGTTTCAGCTCAGGTTGTGATCTCATGGGTCCTAGGATCTAGCCCTGAGTTGAGCCTTGTGTCAGGCTACACCCCCAGCAGGGTGTCTACTTGAAGGTTTTTCTGCTTCTGCCCCTTCCCTCACTCACACTTGCACTCTCTCTCAAATACATCTTTTTAAAAACAAAAAGAAAAGAAAAAAAAATAAAAATCTTCAGCTAACATAATACTTAATGGTGAAAGACTGAATGCTCTTCTCCAAAGATTGGGTAAATGGCAAACATGTTTGCTTCACCACTTTTTTTTCACATTATATTGGAGGTAGTGGGTCTCAATCTCATAACCATGAAATCATGACCATGAGATTCATGACTTGAGCCAAAACCAAGAGTCAAACACTTAACCAACTGAACCACCCAGGCACCCCTAGCTAAAGAGTTTTAAAAGATGTCTTTATTAGGGCAGTTGGGTAGCTCAATTTGTTGAGCATCTGACTCTTGATCTAAGCTCAGGTCTTCATCTCAGGATGCTAAATTCAAGCGCTGTGTTGGCCTCCATGCCCACCTGAAAAGAAAAAAGAAAAGGGAAAGAAAAGAAAGGATGTTTTTATCAAGTTAAGAGAATTCCCTTCTATTTCTTTTTTACTGAATGGCTTTTGAATTTTGTCAAATTTTTTATGACTCTAATGAGATGATCACGTGATCACGTAGTTTCTTTTTTAATTGTGCTAGTATGGGGAATTACACTGATTAATTTTCTAATGGTAAACAAACATTTTATTCCTGGGATAAACGTGATTTGGACATGCCTCATTTCCCTTTCTATCTATTGTTAGATTTGATTTGGTAAATTTTGTTAAGGGTCTATGTTTATTAGGGATTCATTTCTTTTCTTGTAATCTTCTAATTAAATCTTTTGTTTGGGATCCCTGGGTGGCACAGCAGTTTGGCGCCTGCCTTTGGCCCAGGGCACGATCCTGGAGACCCGGGATCGAATCCCATATTGGGCTCCCGGTGCATGGAGCCTGCTTCTCCCTCTGCCTATGTCTCTGCCTCTCTCTGTCTCTCTCTCTGTGACTATCATAAATAAATAAAAATTTAAAAAAAATAAATAAATCTTTTGTTTGATTTGGATATCAGGTTAGTACTGGCCTTAAAATATGAACTGGAAAGTGGACATTTTTCTCCCATTGCCTGAAGAAGTTTGTGTAGAATTGAACTTCTTTCTTCCTCAAATATTAGGATTTACCTCCAAAGCCACCTGAACCTGGAGTTTTCTTTGTGGGAAGGTTTTTTTTAATCAATTTACTTTAAAACAATTTTTATATTGAGATAAATTCCATGTAACATAAAATTCACCATTTTAACCATTTTAAAGCTTATAATTCAGTGGTTTTTACTACATTCACAACATTGTGCAACCATCACCACTAATTCCAGAACATTTTTATTATCCTAAAAAGAAACCACATGCTTCCCAATTCCCTCTTCCCCCAATCCTCTGTATAACCACTTCTACTTTCAGTTTGTATGTATTAGCTTATTCTTGATATTTTATAGAAATGAAATAACATGATCTGTGGCCTTTTGTGTCTGGTTTTTTTTTCACTTAGCATAATATTTTCAAGGTCTATCCATGTGTATCATGTATTAGTAGTTCATTCATTTTTATTGGTGGATGATATTCTATTGTATGGATATACCACATTTTGTTTATCCATTCATCAGTTGATGGATGCTCGGGTTGTTTCCATTTTTTGGTTATTACAAATAATGCCACTATGAACATTCATAACCAGTTTCATGTGAACATGTCTTTTCAATTCTCTTGGGTTAGATATACCTAGGAGTAGAATTGGCAGTTCATATGGTAACTCTGTTTAACTTCTTGAGGAACTGCCAGACTGCTTTTCAAAATGGCTGCACCCTTTTATACTCCCAATAGAAATATAGGAGGCATCTTGTTATTTCCCATTTCTTATTATAGTCATAGGAGTGTGTGTGAAGTGATATCTCATTGT